>NW_027464621.1:340357-680714 GCF_043290135.1 Rhipicephalus microplus
TTTGAGAAAATGATTAACTGGTGCCTGATGCACTTCCTTGAAATTAATGGCCTACTTGACCAATACCAGTGTGGGTTTTATGAGGCTCTGTCCACCACTGACCACCTTGTCCATATCGAGGCACAAAGTCTCGACACTTTTGCTCATAAGCAATTTTTTCTTTCTGTGTTCCTCGATAGGGAAAAGGCATATGACACTACATGGCGCTTTGGCATATTGCGATACCTGTCACATTTAGGTGTGCGGGGTAGAATGCTGACAATCATCGAAAGCTACCTGTCCAACCGTACATTCCGTGTCCGAGTTGGCACCGTCTTATCTCCAATATTTGTCCAAGAAACAGGAGTGCCGCAAGGAGGTGTATTGAGCTGCACACTTTTCTTAGTTAAAATGAATTCCTTGCACCTCTCTCTCATTTGTAATATATTTTACGTCATATATGTCGATGATGTACAGATTGGTTTCAAATCGTTCAACATCTCAATGTGCCAACGTCAAGTTCAACTAGGGTTGAACAAGGTATCTCAATGGGCAGATGAGTATGGTTCTATACTCAACGTGCAAAAGAGCACATGCGTCTTGTTCTGCCGAAAGAGGGGCCTCCATCCTGACCCCGACATTGACCTGCATGGTCAACTTCTGTCAGCGAAGACCGAGCACAAGTTTCTTGGTCTCATATTAGACACTAAGCTAACCTTCATCCCACACATCAAGTATTTAAACGACAGGTGCCTAAAAACAATGAATATTTTGAAAGTGTTGTCACACACTACGTGGGACAGTGACAAGAAATGTCTAGTGCATTTATATAAAAGCCTCGTACGCACACGCCTAGATTACGCTGCTATAATCTGTCAGTCGGCAACACCATCAGCCTTGAAGATTCTCGACCCTGTCCACCATCTAGGCTTTCGCCTCTCTACGGGTCCTTTTCGAATTAGCCCTGGGGAGAGCCTGTACGTGGATTCGAAAGAATGGTCGCTCCACCTACAAAGATGTTAGCTGTCTTTTTTGTACTTTTTGAAGGTGAAGGCAGACAAGAAACATCCCTCTCATTTCATAATTAATGATTTGTCTTGTTCTGGCTTGTTTGAGAACCGTGCTTCGTTTAGGCAGCCCTACTCGCTCCGTGTAAGGGGCCTGGCCGAAGAAACAGGTGTGCCTCTTCTCAAACACAGTTTGATGGCTCCTGCAGCATATCTGCCACCGTGGCAGCTCTAGACTGTGATGTCTCTTTTGTTGAAGTCAAAAAGCACGCAACACTTGCACACATACATACATACATACTTCCTAGAACTACAACATAAATACACATGCCCTGAGTTCTTTACCGATGCCTCAAAGTCTAACACTTCTGTGCCATATGCAGTGGTAGGCCAATCCTTTTCTGAGGACAACAATCTTCATCCTGATGCAAGCATTTTCACAGGAGAACCTTATGCAATACTCGTGGTTGTAAAACACATCAAAGAGATAAAATTACAAAAGGTGGTAATATACACAGATTCCCTAAGTGTGGTTAGAGCCCTGGAAACTCCTAAGAAACACAAAAACGCCGTGCTAGTGTCACTTTACTCACTTCTGTGCACACTGTACACATCAAAACAGCATGTAATTGTCTGCTGGGTGCCAGGGCACCGTCAGATACAAGGGAACGTTTTGGCCGACAAGCTGGCTGCTTCTGCCAATGACACTACTTCCAATGGATGAATACCAATCCCTGCACTTGACCTGAAACCTTTTATAAAGGGAAAGCTCAGGGGGTATTGGCAGAGCACGTGGGATAGACACACAGACAATAAACTCCATGCTATTAAGCCGCAACTAGGTAATTGGCAGCCACTATCAAAATCACGACACACAGAGGTAACACTCAAGGCTAAGAACAGGACGTACACACTCTACACATTCAGATCTTCTTTTCACCGGCAATCCACCATATTGTGAGAGATGTGGAGAACCACTTACGGTTCTCCACATTCTCGTCCAGTGCAATGAGCTAGATGCTCCAAGAAAAAAGCACTTTTTACTGCCCTACCGACAGCAGCTCCCACTACACCCCGGGATGCTCATCGGTAGGGATCCGCTTTTTAAACTGCAATCACTTTTCACGTTTTTAAAAGATGTTCATAACTTTCACCCCATATTTCGAGGTGATCCGTAGTACGACCTCGGTACCGTGGTCGTGGCTGCGGTGACTACATCTTCATCATGGCTTTATCATCATGACATTGTGCCATCCACTTTCACTGCACACATCTCACGCCACTGTCATGATTTTTTGACTTCTATGTTTTTACCCGTGTTAGCGTGAGGAATTTCAAGGCCCCTTTACAGCCACGCATCATATCCTTGTTTATATCTCTAGTCTATTGAAATGGTGCTCTTTGGCCATAAATTGGCCTTTGCGCTAATTAATACCGCTCATCATCATCATCAGCACTCTTGTGCCAACTGTGCCAAAGTGCGCCAAATCAGATTTACTCCGCCATCCTGATAATATTAACGAAAATTGCGCTAAACTGTGCCAATGTCGGACTTGAGGTGGTCTGTCGCCGGCAATAGCCGCCACGCAGGCGCTTCAATACATCTGCACCTTGTTCTCAGGACTACGAAAGTCACAATCATTTACCTATTTTATTACGCTGAGTAAACAGCAGTTGCACATGTGTCCTAAAATCTACGATGCTATGTTTGGTGCCATCGCAACTCTGTTGTGCAAGTCCGCTTAACGGCGAAACGCGCTCTCCGCAGGAGCTCCTGACGTCTAATCCAATCGGTAGCGTGAAGCTGTGGCGGCGATTCATCGGCGGATGTCATATGTTCTAGGAGTGCTGCTGATAGCTCATTTGAAGAGTTGCACGGCATGTAATAAAGTAATTTTTACTAATAACTGCATGCATTCTGCCAGATTGTCTATCACGTCTATGTCTCGACATGGCATTCCAATTTTCCGTGCTTCGCATCTGGAGAACACCACGCAAATGGTGGAAATGTGTACACTTTTCCTCTAATATACTTTATTCATGAATCATCATACAGAAGAGCTGTTTCATAATTCCTTCCACCAGCACGTACATCCGTGTTTACAATCGCTGTGGCGGTAAAACCCCTAAAAGATCCTGCCCTTTCGAACTTGAAGTTGCTAGGGTCCGAATTGAAAATTCTAGCGTGCTTTCTTATTAAATATCATCTCATTTATAAAACCACGCCTTCTGGTCGGAGCAGCCACAATGCGGGTTTAATACGCGCAGCTATGGTGAGGCCATTGCTGGCCGCTCTGGTGTCGGAAGGCCTGTGAAGTGGATATGCCTTGTTACACGTCTTCCTCTCGCTTTCCAGAGTCAATAGCTGACGGTAAAAAAAAAAAAAAAAAGAACATCACGGCATCACATTTATTGCTTCGTTTTGAAGGGAGGGGTGGAGGGGAGGCTGCTGCGTCTCTTGAAGTAGCTGGGACGCACTATCTCTAGGCATAATGAGACTGCTCGTTAACTTTCTGGGCTAATAGCCTCTGGTTTGCTCTTAGATAAATGATAGCACGAAAGCTTCAGCAACTTCAATGATAACTGCCCCTTTAGCCAGCGTTCTTTTGAGTTAAGTGATATCGGCAATATCAGATCTAAAAGATACAATTTGTTGGTTTCACCTACGCTCTTAGCAATGAATGCGATACCAATAAATTTTATTGTTATAGATGTCATCCGTGAGGAGCACTAGCGGCAGGGTTGCTATTTCCAAGGTCCATGCACTCGCAAGAACTTGCTGCACGCATGGTGTTTGATATCCGCGACTTGAGTGACTAGAGACCCCTGAAACAATTCTTGCGTGGTATACTTGGAATCACACTTGTTTAGAGTGCCCAACCGGCCGCTCCAGCTGGTGTTTTCTTCAAAAATATGTAAAGAGAGACGTCGTAATGCTACCAAACGTGGTTGTACTGCGTCTTAGACCCTTGTGCTGTAATGTAAGCATCAATAGTAACTTGTAGCTAACGTCAGATAGAATCTGCGGCTAACAACAGTGTCGACAGGCACGCGCTTTGCTGCTCTAGACCAGTGTGATTCCATCTGTACAGCACAAACGGCACGTACGAATGGACCTCCGAATTGGCGCGACGATAGTGTGGCTGTCTTGCGATGAAGGCTCAGTGCTGCTCTTGAAAGCGAAGCACATTTCGCACAGTCTGTTTGCGTTGAGAGTACAGTTTTCAGCAAGCTTAACACGAACGCTGCGCAGTGTGTCCTGAAACGGTTTCATTGTAGCTAGCGCCGCGTACCGCTGAGTTTTGTTTTAAGACGTTCCCCATGCATGTTGACATACTATATAAGCACAAAGATGAACTACCTCCGCAACAGCGACTAGTGCTTTACGGCTGGCATCAGACAAAGTAGGCCAGGTCATGCATCGAGGCGTTCGCGTCAAGCTTGCTTTTGACTGTACAAGGTAGAAGGGTATACCAGCCGTAAATAGCGCGTGCGCAGCGATCACACCCTTAAAGGCAAAGCTCATAACAACGCCCCCCTCCCCCTCACGTTTCTAGCTTCTTCCTGTTCCTTAGACACGGGTGGTGCGTTCCTCTCTGCTTGAATAACAATCGATGGGA
This sequence comes from Rhipicephalus microplus, assembly GCF_043290135.1. Taxonomy (NCBI): domain Eukaryota; kingdom Metazoa; phylum Arthropoda; class Arachnida; order Ixodida; family Ixodidae; genus Rhipicephalus; species Rhipicephalus microplus. The sequence goes on from NW_027464621.1 coordinate 344,964, forward strand.
AGGCCTGGCACGCAGGGTGATGTTATCGCATCCGCTCTCAGTGCAAAGAAGATAGGTTGACTTTTCTTATCTCTGCTTTAGCTGCGTTGGTCGCTCCCGCTCGCGTGCTCTTACCGGCGTGTATAATACGATGCGCTGGGGTATGTTATTGATTGGGACATTACACAAAACATGACAGCCAGTGGCGTAGCCAGAAGGGGGGGGGGGCACATTGGGCATGTGCCCCCCCCCCCCCACCTCTGATTATTTTTTCGCCATGGCATACATAACGAAAAATGACCTTTTGCCTGCCCCCCCCCCCCCCTAAATTAAAAAAAAATGTTGGCTACACCCCTGGCAACGGCGAAAACCAGTAGAGAATGCCCATATAATTGCAATCCTATTAAAAACAATGTGAATTTTGTCTTGCCTTCGAAATGTCTTAGGCATATGTATAAGGTACCCTGTGAGATTTTTAAATCTTGGGGACCTTCGACGGAAAAATTTTGGTATGTCTGTCTTTACATTTGTCTCTTTGTCCGCCCTAACGATACCTCAAACGGCACCAAACGGCCAACCCCATCCACAGCGCCCAATATTGCTCAAGGTTTAGCGTTCATAGTTGTGCGATTGTCAATTAAAAACAATTATTGCGCATATCTGAGGCACCAAAACAACGCTTTGATGTTTCGTATGTATGCCTTTATACTAGAAGAGGCACACACAAGTAACTCTAAGGAATGTAGCGTTTATCGCCCTGCGCTGACAGTGCAACGGATGCTCAAAAAAGGTGTTTCCAATGCTTTGCTACGACGTCACAGTGGTGGCACCTGCCCGTCGCTTTGCGTTCTACACCTTATCACCTCCGAGAGTGGTGCGCATCTTTTTCCGCGGGCTGCACGCTTTCGTTTTCGAAGTTAACTACCAGATGGTCCTTGTGTTTAACGGTCCTCAATGTGCTCGTTCGCCTCCGCTACACGCTCGAGGTACTCTAACGTGCAGCGCCTCCAGAATACCATTCACCGATTTTCTTGCGCAGAACATCAAATAAATGTTTTGTTCACTCTCTCCAGACGCAACACTATCGTCTTTCAACAACATTTGCGGTGTAACATGCAGAATTGCAACCAATTTTTTTTGTGTGCACTGCTTTCTAGAGGACATGGTAGGGGAGTTTTGGAGTATAGACAGAGCGCCTTAGCCACATAAAATATTGCTGCAAAAAGAAAATGAAGTTTGTAAATGTGTAGTTTCAGCACAGAGATGAGTGCTAGAGGAGGTTGGCTTTCTGAGACTAGCTGAATGACGTCATAATACGCCCAGCAGTCTAATCAATTGTGAAGAAAAAGAACCTTTTTTATTCTTGAAGTCATTGTACGGAAATGCGCTTGGGACTATGTGAGTCTCTAGCGTTGTATGTCACAGCGTTTGTCTATCATAAGTTTGTCTACCATATCTGCTGATAGCCACATAAGTGTATTTATATTGTTATTTCATGAAGTACAATTTTATTCAACCAGTATGCCGTTTATTTGCGACGGAAATAATCACTGAACAAGTTTTTCCAGAATGCTTAACAGCATGACGCCATCATTCTTGCATCATCAACTGGAATAGGGAGTGCGTCTAAAATGATTGGCGCCATGAAATTCGCAATGAATCTAAATATTTCTAGCTCTTCACTAGAGCCTCACAATAATTTTTCAAATTCTTGAATGTAAATGCAACTTGCTTCTCCTCCAGGATTTGAAGTTAGAGTCTCCAGATTGCTCCAAAATGGAAAATTTTGCTGCTCTATATTGCTCCCAAATGGAAAATTTTGCTGCTCCGAAGTGCTCCAAGATAGAAAATTTTGCTGCTCTAAAAGTTGACGATAGGTATAGTGCGAGAACAAAACGACGACACAGAGACAAGAAGGACACGAAGGACACGAGCGCTCGTGTCCTTCGTGTCCTTCTTGCACTCGTGTCCTTCGTGTCCTTCTTGTCTCTGTGTCGTCGTTTTGTTGTCGCGCTATAACTATCGTCATGCCATACCAACTAGCCAAAGCTGCCACACTTCTAAAAGTTGCTCCAAATTGGAAGACCTCAGTGGCATCACTGGGTATGGCAAATTCTTATGTGGAGGTTATTATTTGCTGAGTGGGGTGGTTCTAAATACTATATTATTGGAATAGCAGTGCTCATATTCACTCTGCATTATTTAGGGGATGTTGAATGGTTTGTATATATCTTTTTCTAAGTGTTAGCCTTTTTCATATCGCTCTAAATTTTCATGTTGTCAACAAGCAATGCGAGAAGAACTCCGAATTAATATTTATTCTCAATAATATTGTGCCTAACAAAAAAAAAAAGCGAGCTTTTAGATGTGGTACACTTCTTTCCTTCGAATTTAATTTAGCGGCTTGGAATCGAGCAGTTAACACCGAACTGCAGAGAACCGTTACAGTATTCCGTTACGTATGCAGATGATAATTTGATATTAATTGACAAGTCATGCTCTGTACACAGAAAGTTTACCCGATTCAAACCCATTTACAGAAGGAGGGAAGGGTCTAGAATTCACTTGCAAGGTGCCTTGCCCTGATAATTTGCAGTTTCTTGGTACAAGCTCAACGTGGATCATGTTTGCTGGCAGATGGTACTTTGGTCTGTGTTCTGGTCTTGAAACTGAGACCGCCACGCTCTTGGAGTGAACAGACAGAGTAGACACGGTCGGAACAAACCGAACAACACACATTTATTTAACTACTTTAAGATCGATGATATCATCAGCCGAATCATTATATAGTCGAATCTCGATAATTCGAACTCGAAGGGGCCCGAAAATTTGTTCGAAATAAAAAAAGCTTGAATAATTGAAAGCTAAATAAACAGAAGGCTCTCCATTCAGTGGCGCATGTGTATTAAGCTAGCACTCGAGGGGGATGTTTCAGAATACTCACATTTATTCACAAATCACCGGACATCCGTCATTAATTGAAGTAATCGGTGATGCGTGTCTGCACAAGTTTGCCTTGCAGCGAGTCAATCGATTTCGCACGCAGCTTGCACATTTCTACTTCGGCTTCAGCATTCTCCTGGCAAGAGAAGTTGCGCGCGGAAATTTCCAGTGCCGACACTCTCTAAAGGCGACAACGACTGGCTAGCGGAGCCGCATCATGGCCAGCACGTGACGAGAAAGGAGGAGCGTCTCCACGCGGAGAGAAGCAGATCAGCAGAGAAAACCAACCCTCCATGGCAGCTTTTTTTTTTTTGCTCTCTTCGCGCGTGTTGATAGAAGGGTTACGTGGCAGGGACAGGAAAAGGAAGCATGGCACCGGCGCGTGAGAGACCCCCATCCCCCAAAGGCGCAGAGCCGTGCTCCCGAAGGCGCAAGGGCTCCAGAAGAGAATACAGAGTTTTAGTGCTGGGTACGCAAGCTCTTGGGGCGTTGCGGGCTTGGGGGCACGCGGCGTTGCGTACCCAACCCATACCCAATTGGAATGCCTTATAGCACTGCGCACGCAAATGCGAGCCGCACTAAGGTCACATAAGCTAGCAGCGCCATATCGTCTTGTCGCTGAAGTATTGTTTAAGTATTTCCATGATTTAAAATGTTAAATTTAACATACATAATGGCATGAAGTAAACTACTTTCAATAAATCGTTTTTAAATAAATTGACAGTTATCAACCCGAAACAAAAAAAGCTTTTTTTTTCCGTATGTGCCGCAGTTGCGACTGAAGCCGGCACCGTCAATCCCAAGCAATTCAAGCGGCCGGTCGTAGTCCGACAAGCGCGACAACAGAGCAACGGTGGGACGTGTAACTCTGTGTAACTTTTAGCTTGTACGTATACTTCTTTACTGCAACGTGTTACCGGATACCGGTTTGCATTTACCGTCTTACCGAAACGCATGTCTTCCAACGTTTTGAGCTCCTCATATGTAAACGTTTACGTACGTACGTAGACGTGTATATCTTTACGTTCTCGCAAACAATAAATGGTGATGCTAACTGCATTATTTTACATATTTTTGAATCGCCGTTGCAGCAAAATCATGAGACTTTTGTTTTTATCGTGTACAGTATCCTGGCGAAAAGGTGAAAAAAAAAAAAAACAAGGTTACTGTAACGATGGTGTCGACATCTTGTGACACTTCGTCCAACCGCAGTCATGAACACGTTGGCTTACGCGTAATGTTTTCGAGGTGAAAATCATTAAAAAAGTAATTCAGTTGTAATAACGCCGATGCGCGGTTTTTGCACGAGAAGTACCATGCACAATGTTTCTGCAATAACAGTTTTGCGATTGCCTGGTTCACCATGGCCCCGCTAGATGGTGCCACCTATTCAGCTGGTCGTGAGCTTGCACGTTTTTGGCTTCTATGTTCTAGGCCATTCTAGCTTTGGTAATCTGGCTGAAACAATTTAATCATTATTGATCCACCGCCAGTGAAGGTGAGTGTGAAGTGTGTCGCAGTGAAGGTGAGTGACATCACGGGTAACATGATGCGCGAGCATGTGCGCCAGGGCAGCTTATTTCTGCTAGGAGGCCAGTGGTAGCAGCGTTGTTTACGGCCGCGCAGACGCATGGCCCCATGGCCCGAGCGTTCTTGTGACGCATTTGTTTGGGGTTTCGCGCATGCGCAATACCGCCACCCCAACGTCCTGGGTACGCAAGCCGCTTGGGTACCTAGCACTAAAACTCTCTAGTGCCTTTTCCTTTTCCTTCAACCACACAACCACGGCCGCTGGATACAACCAACCCCGTGACAGCTTTCTTTCTTTTTTTTTTTTTCCTCTCTCTGCACACGGCGTTGGAAGGAGAAGGATCTTTACGTGGCGGAGACGCAAAAGGGAGAAGGGTGACACAGAGGCGTGGCAGATCGGCATTTGAGAGAGAGCAAACATTCCACCGCAGCCTTTTCTTTCCTTTTCCTTTCCTTCGCGCGGAGCGTTGAGGTGTCGTAGGTGCTGCCGTGGGATTGGGCGGGATGCTGAGAGCATTTTCGCAGTGCGGTATGTTCGAATTAACCGTTGCAAGTTCTTGCGCATTCCAACTACCGGGCGTTTTCGCCCATTGGAATACACGTAGCTTTGACGGGACCTTATCGTGAGTTCGAATAAACCAAAAGTTCGAATTAATGAGATTCGACTGTACATCAGTTGTGATCAACACGTTAAAACAGCCTTGCACAATATTGCACAACACTCAAAAACATAACAAACACAAAAACACACACAAGGCGGCTTCACCAACGCCTGACTCACCACGAGGGCCTACGGCAGACATTCCGCGGTGCCGTCCACCGCAGACCCACCGCTAGAGATAACCGTTCACGCCGACTGCCACTTGCCAAAGAAACCTGTTTCTCTCTCGTGTTCTGCCACCGAGGCTTGCCGCCAGGCATCACCGCCGGGGCTACCGTTCTAACAACCATGATGATGATAGTGGTGGTGGTGATAAATGCTCGCGAGCACAATGCCACCTACCGCTCAATAGTTGTGACCCCCTAAATCCGGGCTATGTGCGAGACACGTGTGCCACGCAGTGCAAACAACTTTACAGTGGGTGTTAGCACTCCCACATTCCCCGAACGTTAATTCAAACCATACCCCCCCCCCCCTTCCAAAAAAAAAAATCATGAAAGAAATTGGCTACACAAGCTCTAACAAAAGATGACAACACGGGTTGCTAAATATTGTCGGTGCACCACGACACCGCCACCGGTCGACACTGCTGCACTGTGCGGTTTGACGACTTCATCTCAGTACCGGTCCTGCAACGGGACGTTGTTGTCCACACGAGGAACCATTGCTCGCACCGACACTCATGAGGGCGATGGACTGTAGGCCGTTGCGCAGGTCTCAGGCATGTCCATCACCTGATGTCTCAATCGCATTCCTGGCTAGTGGTGCTGACGATGCGCAGAAGGTAGCCAGCCGCAGGTTACATCACTCCCGCTGAGTACATTCAAAACACTCAAAGAACAATGCAGTAGGCCAAAAGAAGGGAGCTTCGGACTCCTTGCCCACATGATACAATGGTCAATACTGCTATCTTATACATCGGCAGCGGTCGAAACGCCCGACTAAAATAAAACAAATCACTTTCCCTAACTCGTGCATCGCAAGATAAAAAAAAAAAGTGAGGGAAGCAGAGTGCAACACCTCAGCGCCACGATCCACCTAGTTGTGCTATGTACGACAAGCGGCTGCCCAGAGACTTAGGCCTAATGAGTCGCCCGACAACAACCGGCATCCACCCAGCACGCAGTGTAGGCGCAGAAGAGGCAGCTGCAAGGAGACATCCACTCTGTAAGGTGACCCTACTCGTTTCCTGTACACAGCAGCTTACCGAGTAATCGGCGCCCGGCGTCGAGCCGCAAGACAAGACAGCAATGACGCCCGGCTTGCTCAGCCCGAAGAGACAGAAAAAGCTTTTTACAGAAAATCTGACCACCATCGAGGCTTCCGTGCTCGCTTGCTTCTGGCTTGGCCTACAATCCACGTGTTCTAAGCTTTGCTCACCCCAGGATGCAGACTGCATGGCTTTCGTCACAAATGAATAACATTCTCTAAAACCAACTACAAAAAAAAGCACTTGCGAGCAAAAAAAAAAAAAAAAAAAAACAACTCAACGGGCTGACCAGTTCAAACTCGTCTCAACCGATCTTCTCGCTCTCAACAAAGCATGCCACCGACGCTAGCAATGGAAGTCCCCCTAAGCCTACTATACCCCGGCTCAAACAAAAGCTTGCACTGAACCGCGAAAACTGTCGTCTGATGCTCCAAGAGCCCCACGTTGGGCGCCAGTGTGGGGTCTCGAAGTGGAGAGAGTGCTACACTCTTGGAGTAAAAGGACACAGTAGACGGTTTTGAACCGAACATAAACAACACACATTTATTTGACTGCTTTAGAACGACAATATTGTTAGCCGTATTATCATAACATCAATTGTGATCAACACGCTAAACAACCTTACACAATACATTACAGAACACTCAAAAACATAACAAACGCAAAAACGCACACTAAGCGGCTTCGCCAACAGCCGACTCACGACGAGGGCCTATGAGAGACAGCTCGAGGTGCCGTCCTCCGCAGACCCACCGCTACAAACAACCGTTCGCGCCGACCGCCACACACCAAAGAGTCCCGCTTCGCTGTTGTCTGGCGCCATCCTGGCTTGTGTTCAGGCTTCACCACCAACACTACCATTCTAATAACCATTATGATATTGGTAGTGGTGATAAACGTTCGTGAGCTCAATGCCACCTACCGCTCCAATAATTGACCCCCTAAATGCAGCCTATGTGTGGTGAGACACGTGCGCCACATGGCACAAACAACTTTACAGTTGGTGTCAGCACCCCCACAGTGTCGTATCCCGGCTGTGCGGCTGCATTTCCGATGGAGGCGGAAATACTGTAGGGCCATGTGCTCAGATTTGGGTGCACGTTTAAGAACCCCAGATGGTCGAAATTTTCGGAGCTCTCCACTACGGCGTCTCTCATAGTCATATGGTGGTTTCGGGGCGTTAAACCTCTCATATCAATCGATCAACCCCCACAGTGTTCAGCGAAAGGGGTGTTCAATTTCATGTCAAAATATTTGAATATTACTAAGCAAGCAATTTAGTTATCATTATTATGCTCGGAACTGGGTAAAAGATGGGAACATAGGCGGAGCAGTAGTTTCTAGATCTGAATTGATTGCCTCAAGGAGGCAGCCCCGAGAAGGTATCCTGTTCATCATTGCATTGGTTTCTGACAAGCTTATTTGCATTGCGAAGAAACATAAATATAGGTGTCCTCCACCTGTGCATACCGAAGAAACTGGGAATATTGCAAATATTTTATATATGCATCGAAAATTGTATGGCCTGAAAAATGTAGTGAAGCGATGTTGGCTAAGCATTGTGTTGCCGCACCAAATAAGCATAGTCGCATTTGTTCGGTAGGGCAGAAGAGGTCACAGTATCTGCAATGGACAAAGATAAGTGGTCAGAGGCGTGCCAATCGTTTGGTAATTGTTGTGCAAGAGTTGTTGACTGAATTTTTCCTTATTGCGTTTACATGTACACCGGCGTGGTCGATGTAATAATACCAGTCTGCGAAAGCATCGAAACTGTTTAATTGGAGTTTATCTCTTATTGCATTGTCAGCCTTGCAAATGGTGCCTTGTAAAATATCAGGAGCATATCACACCATGAAGAATGTCATACTTTCTGCAAGTATCGGTACAGGACAAGAAATCCAACTTTTTTAATTCATTGTAAATGCGCCCCTTGGTCTGTTGCCTTTGGTTTTTTTTTTCCTTATTTTTTGCATCTTTATGACATGTGCCACGTGCCCCCCACCCCATTTTGTATGTTTCTTTTTTTACACACTCATGTAATAAATTTTTGCTTGTAGATGGATTTGTGTGGTTTAACATCCCAAAACCATGATATGAATATGAGAGACACCGTAATGGAGGGCTCCGGAAATTTCGACCACTTGGGGTTCTTCAACATGTACCCAAATCTGAGCACATAGGCCTACAAGATTTCCGCCTTCATCAGAATTGCAGCCGCCGGAGCCGGGACTTGATCCGGTGACTTGCGGGAAAGCAGCCGAGTACCTTAGCCACTAGACCACTGCGGCGGGGCAAATTTTCGCTTGTGAGGGAGCGCTTGTGGTGGGTGTATCTGTATTGCAACCTGTATTATTAGGTTATTTAAGGTTGGCAGGTGCTTGTCGATTGTTTCCTATAATGTGAGGGACGGGCATGGCATCTAATGATGGTGTCTTATTTGACTAAATGTCGATTCTAAATTCTAGCATACTCTTTAAATATCAGAACCTTATATTCTCCTTGACAGCGTCGATGGTCGTTCATTTCTAATGGATCCATGAAATAATGACTAAAGAGGCAGTAGAGTTTTATGGTTATTTGTGTCATTTATGTAGTAAGGTGTATTGTCTAAAAAAAAATAATAATTTCAAGCTTCTGGCTCGCCGAGCTGGATCAACAGAGGGAGAGATTAAAATCGTAGAGAGGCCGGGAGTGTCATTACGAGCCACTGTCAGCTCTGCTATTCTGTCAGCAATGTCTGCATGTATAAGGGGTAGATAAGGTGGCGTAGAGGAGGATAAACACTTCGGTTATGCTGTAATAAAGTGCTGTTTCGTGACGTAATAATGCCCATCAAACTTGAAGAAATAGTTGCAGGTGCATCTTATGTAGTTTGTCTAAGCAAAAAATTGATTCATTTTTCGTTCAAGTGCACTTTCTAACACAATTTTTGGCCAATATATAATTTTTTTTCAAGTTGAAAACAGCCCTAATACTACATGACGAATAAGTGGGCCATTTCTCTACCCACTCGTGATGTGGAACGAGCGCAAGGGGGAGGGACTGCCTGGCCCCCTCTAGGCCCATTTAGACCTATATATAGTAACTCTTAAGCCCACCTTGCATCAGAGGCCACCACACATGGCAGGAGATACAGAGGGGTCACTCAACACGCCACAGTTAGAAAAAAAGAATGTCTAAGAGCGTCAGGTTCTGCATTGATGACATTGGTAGTGCATTACTCAAACGTGAAGAAGTAAAAACGGTGAAAGTTGTTAGTTCCTTGTCCTGTGTATAGCTGTGCATTCTTTTCAAGCGTCCTTTTTGCTTAAGTGCTGCGCTGCAAGTGTGGAGCTCCTTGTCGCTCTTCGCGTGACATTCCATGTCTTGCTATTGCATTAATTGCTTTGCACTTGCTGTCAGACTGAGTTATTGCATTAATTGCTTTGCACTTGCTGTCAGACTGAGCTTTCTTTTATGCGATTTTTTAATTTGTAGTTTTTTTTATTGAAATAGAAAAGAAACGAAGGAGTTGTCACCGTTACTTGGTGATGGCTACCCCTTTCCATTTGATTGTTAAAAATAAAGAATTAAAATAATACATATTGTTGGGTTGGCGGGCCACCCTTTTGCCGCGGCCGCCAGAACAGAAGAAAAGGAGCCGCCTCATTTTGTGGAGATAAGGAGCAGCGCCAAGATGCGCTGCTGTTTCCATGTGCTGGGCGCTGCGTGGCTGAGATTATTCTACGGAGCTCTGCTGTCCTTCGGGTCCGCGCAAAGATGAGACCTCTGGCTTCTTCGTGCCACAGTAAAAGCCACAGTGCCGAGCTTCCACCGATTACGGACGTCGGACCACCATGCTCTGCGTCTCTGACTGATGAGCCGCCGACGCTCAAATCAGTACCAGATGTCCAGGTATGGCTCTTCGGAGGCACCTAGACCGCGATCGCCGTTCGACAAAGCTTGGGTGGTCGGCGCGAGCGGCGAGATGACAAACAAGTTTCACCCTGCTCGCTGGAAGCAAGATTCGCTGGAGGAAGCGGTATCGCCGGGGCCATAGACGTTTGGTTTGTGTATCTGTGTTTGCTGGGGGCGGTGGCCGCATAATGACACTCGTGTGTGCTGTGGGACATGTTATTGGACAGTGCCGTATGAACCTATTCCCCGATCTAGGGATCTGGGGAGATAATACTATTTTATCAGCACTCGTGGGCTGCTTAGGTGGTTCACGGAGCTTGTTCAATAGATAGCCTTCTTCAATGTAGAGCTTCGGGCCAGAGAGCCCGTGCCACGTAAATAATGTAAATAAACCTTTTCTACGAAGTTCAACCTCCTCCTGTCTCGACATCTTGCTCCCCGATCTCCGGTGCCACAAACCCCAGTCGCAACAATATACATTCCTACATAAGGGAGTAAAAAAGTTCTCATATGGGCAGAACAAACAGGTTGTCGCCGCGCTCACTCTTAATCTAGTCCGCTCGGTAGTTGTCACAAATCTGTTTCTTTGAAAAAACTTTGCAGCATCTTCACTGCTTTGCGATTTATTTTAGATGACCATGCCGGGGGAGAGGGGGGCGTAGTATTTTATTCAACGCAAATGGTGCTAGTATTTGTTCTAGGTTACTTTTAAGTATATCATGCAGGGTGCTTAAGTTTTAAGGCGATGCAATCGGCAGATTTTACTAACAATACCACATGTTGTACGATGACTGCTTCACTGTGAAGTCATGGTGTCCCAGTACTCTGGTAAATCTCAGCTGGGCTTTTTGATCTCGGCAGCTGTACATGTCAAATGCGAATACGTACTCCCCCGTCACTGCAAATCTTCTTGAGCATACATTGAATAACGGGGTGAAGACCAGTTACTTAATCCTGTTTATTAACCAGTCATTAACCAGGGCCCTAATTATTCTGTGTTTGAAGCAAGGCACGACATTTCCCCACACAATGAAGGACTAAGTTGCACTAAAAGCTATAACGTAATTACTCTTTTTTTTATAGGTAATGGAATGCATGAGAAATTTAGATAGACTGTGCTTCCATATTGTGACTAAACCACCTGGGAAAGCAGACAGTGCTTCCGTATTGTAACTAAAATCATCTGGGAAAGCCATAGTCATTTACAAATATCAAGTTAATATTGTCACAAAGACACAGGCACGCAGGTTCAAAATAGGGCGTTTACTTTCGTAACCCAAGGGCCAGAAACGCGAACACCAGAGCACGCGCACACAGAACTACTTCATTGTCCTCTTCAGAGGCTGGCTACTATAGTTGCCAGCCTACCTTGCGTCAATTCCCCCCTTTCAAGAGCGACCGTCCCGGTCGATTGACTGAGATGCTAGAGGTGGCCATAAAAGAAAAAAAATGATCACGTCAATGAAAAAAAAAAAGCCCACGCTGTTGTGGATAATAAGGAAAAAGTTCGAAGTGTTCATAACTCGCGGGCGTGGTACGGTTTCATCCGTACTACATGGACTACTTCTGGACGTGGACGTCTTCGGTTTAAACTGGTGTCGGAGCTTTGGGGAACTACCTCGTAATTCACGTCACTGAGGCAGCGCACAACTTCGTAAGGGCCAAAGTAGCGCCGCAATAGTTTCTCCGAAAGCCCACGATGTCGAACTGGTGTCCACACCCATACATAGTCACCTGGTTGATAGTGGACACTCCTTCGGCCTTGGTTGTAACAACGAGCGTCGATATCTTGCTGCGCGCGAATGCGGTTCCGTGCAAGATGGCGGGCTCCCTCGACTTTCTCAACGAAGTCGTCAACGCTGTCATTTCCGCTCTTGTCCTGGTCTACGGGGAGCATAGCGTCTAACGGTGTTGTGACGCGACGGCCATAAACAAGCTCGAATGGTGTTAGGTCTGTGGTCTCTTGCACAACGGTGTTATAAGCAAACGTGACGTACGGCAAAATTTCATCCCACGTTGTGTGCTCTACATTAACATACATAGATAGCATGTCGGCCAATGTTTTGTTTAACCTCTCCGTCAAGCCGTTCGTTTGGGGATGATAATCTGTTGTTTTCCGGTGGTTGGTGTGCGTCAGCTTGGTGACTTGTTGCAATAACTCAGCCGTAAATGCTGCTCCGCGATCGGGTATGAGAACAGCAGGTGCACCATGGTGCAAAACAATGTCAGGAACAAAGAATCTGGCAACTTCAACTGCAGTTCCCTTAGGCACAGCTTTGGTTTCTGCATAGCGAGTCAGATAGTCGGTCGCGACAATTATCCACTTATTTTGTGAGGATGACGTAGGGAAGGGACCAAGAAGATCCATTCCTACTTGCTGAAATGGTGCTCGAGGTGGATCTAAAGGTTGGAGAAAACCGGCGGGCTTTGCGGGTGGAACTTTACGCCTCTGACAGTCACGGCAGGTGCGGACATAGCGCTGAACGGACGAATACAGCTGTGGCCAGTAGTACTTCTGTCGGATGCGCGCTAATGTCCTAGCAAAGCCTAAGTGACCGGCCGAAGGATCGTCGTGGCACGCCTGCAAAACTTCCTCACGCAGTGCCATTGGAACGGCGAGGAGGAAAGTTTCCTGGCTGCTCTCAAGATTTCTCTTGTAGAGAACATTGTTTCGCAGGCAATACGTATTCAAACCACGCGAGAGTCGGCGTGGGACGATAACGTCTTCTCCTTGAAGATGCTGGATGACAGGAAGTAGCTCAGTGTCCTCACGTTGAAGCTCAGTCATCCGCACCACATCGACGATGCCAAGAAACGGTAAATCTTGTTCAGTGTCAGATGACGTCGGTGAAATAGGAGCATGAGACAGGCAATCAGCATCTGTATGCTTATGCCCTGATCGGTAGACTACCGTTATGTCGTACTCTTGAAGGCGGAGGCTTCAGCGGGCGAGGCGGCCTGATGGATCCCATAGATTGGCAAGCCAACAGAACGAATGGTGGTCACTGACCGCTCGAAATGGCCGGCCGTATAGGTAGGGTCGAAACTTGCTAATGGCCCAAACGACTGCTAGGCACTCTTTTTCGGTGGTAGAGTAATTAGCCTCTGCTTTTGTGAGACTGCGGTTCGCGTAAGCGATCACATGCTCTGCGCCAATCTGCCATTGAACTAGAATGGCTTCGATTCCCACGTTGCTGGCGTCTGTGTGGATCTCGGTGTCGTCAGTGTCGTCGAAATGTGCCAGCACTCGAGCTGTCGGCAGTCGATTGCGCAGCTCTACGAAGGCTTGTTGTTGTTCTTCCGTCCATACGAAAGGTACATCTGGCCGTGTCAGTCTTGTAAGAGGTTCCGCAATTTTCGAAAATCCTTCGACAAAACGGCGGTAGTACGCACAGAGTCCGAGGAATCGCTGAATAGCCTTTCTATTTCCAGGACGAGGGAAATCGGCAATGGCAGCCAACTTCTCCGGATCTGGTCGAACACCCTCCGGGCTAACCACGTGGCCGAGAAACTTGAGTTCCTGATAGCCGAAGTAGCACTTTTCGGGCTTGATAGTAAGGTTCGCTCTCCTTATTGCAGTGAGGACACTTTTTAGCCTTGAAAGATGCTCGTCAAATGTGGTTGAAAACACAACGACATCATCCAAGTATACAAGACACGTCTGCCACTTTAGTCCAGCTAGTACAGTATCCATCATGCGTTGAAACGTGGCGGGAGCGGAACAGAGACCGAAAGGCAGCACTTTAAATTCGTAGAGCCCGTCGGGCGTCACGAACGCGGTTTTCTCACGGTCGCCCTCGTCAACTTCAATTTGCCAGTACCCTGACTTGAGATCTAGTGATGTAAAGAACTGGGCGTGGCATAGACGGTCTAAGGCGTCATCAATCCGTGGCAAGGGGTAAACGTCACGTTTCGTGACTTTGTTAAACCGTCGATAGTCGACGCAGAAGCGTAGTGTGTTGTCTTTTTTCTTTACTAAGACAACAGGTGACGCCCACGGACTTGTCGAGGGTTGGATGGCGTCATCATTCAGCATTTCTTGAACTTGACGCTTAATCACCTCTCTTTCTTTCGGGCCTCGCCGCGGTGGTCTAGTGGCTAAGGTACTCGGCTGCTGACCCGCAGGGCGCGGGTTCGAATCCCGGCTGCGGCGGCTGCATTTCCGATGGAGGCGGAAATGTTGTAGGCCCGTGTGCTCAGATTTGGGTGCACGTTAAAGAACCCCAGGTGGTCTAAATTTCCGGAGCCCTCCACTACGGCGTCTCTCATAATCATAGAGTGGTTTTGGGACGTTTAACCCCACATATCAATCAATCTCTTTCTTTCGGGGACACACGGTATGGATGTTGGCGAAGAGGCCGCGCCGACTCCTCAGAAACAATGCGGTGTTTTGTAACGGTGGTACGCCGAACTTTCGATGCTGTGGAGAAGCAGTCCGAGAAATCCCTCACAAGGTTTAGCAGCCACTCTTTTCGTGAATCTGGCAAGTCTGGATTAACGTGAATGCGGCTTCCCAGGTGAGCACAAGCTTTTGCATGCGATGAAGTCGTATCCAATGTGCCAATATCGAAAAAGTCGGCGATTTCACTGAGGAAAGCGACAGTAGTCCCTCTAGGAACGTGCTGAAACTCATTGCTGAAGTTGGTTAGCATAACTCGAGAGCGTTTATTCTGTAACCGAACAAGGCATCGGGCTATGCATATGTTTCGTTTGAGCAGCAGCGGGATATTTGCCTCTGCAATACCTTCATAGTCGTTGAATTCGTCAAAAACGTCACAGACTACCAAGGTGAACACGCTACTCTTCGGCGCTAACGTGACGTCATCGTCAACAATTCTCAAAGCATTGACGTAACTGCCGTGAGGGTTGCGCGCTAAAGCGTGTGCCGTAGAAAACGTCACTTGCGACTTTTGCAAATCAATCACGGCTCCATTATCACGCAGAAAGTCCAGTCCAAGAATTAGGTCCCTCGAGCAACTCGGCAGTATTACAAAATCTCCGAGATACGTAAATACGTGAATACTGACTCGCGCTGTGCACCGCCCCACCGGTGTAAGAAGATGGCCTCACTTGGGTTTACACCACGGTTATACTGCCTGGCACGCTGTTGAAGGGCCCTCTCCATGGCAGTGGCTTCCTCATGGAACTCCGCAAGTGTCGCAGGCGGGTTTCGAATCAGGCCGGCAAAAATCTCTTCTTTAACACCACGCATTAGATGGCGAACTTTCTTGGATTCGGACATAGAGGGCTCCGCACGCCTGAAAAGCCGATCCATGTCCTCTACGTAGGTCGTCACCCTTTCGTTAGGGCCTTGAACCCTTGCCTCTATAGCACGCTCCGCTGTCTCTTTCCTGTCCTCTCGGGCAAATGCCTTGAGGAACTGCCGTTGGAACTCATCCCATGACGTAAGCGCTGCTTCATGGTTCTCAAACCACGTTTTTGCGGAGTCCTCCAGGAAGCAGTACACATAGCGTAGCTTACGCTCTGGGGTCCAATCGTTGATGACGGCGACCCGGTTGAAATGCTCGAGCCAGTCGTCGGCATCTTCAAAAGCAGCTCCGTGAAATGTCTTCGGCGTCTTGGGCTGGTTGATAACCAGGTGCGCTGGTGCTGGCACGGTGACGTTAGGCGGTGTTTGATTCATAGTCCTCTGACGTTCAGGCAGCAAACCGTGCTGTGGCTCGAGTCCCTGGAGACGACGGCTGGAACGTACGTGCACAGGGGTAAGCTCGGCTGAGATACTCGATGGACTTGCGTCAGGGGTGCTCTCAGGGGACCGTATCATCTACCGTACCCAGCACTTCCACCAGAAAATGTCACAAAGACACAGGCACTCTGGTACAAAATATGGCGTTTACTTTCGTAACCCAAGGGCCAGAAACGCGAACACCAGAGCACGCGCACACAGAACTACTTCGTTGTCCTCTTCAGGGGCTGGCTACTATAGTTGCCAGCCTACCTTGCGTCAATATTTAGAAATATCGGATTAATTCTTGGAAAGTGTTGGTAGCCTGAGGTGATTTGGGAATGTATACAGAAAAGCAAAGAGCAGTGGCCTATTTTTATGTTCAGGAGTACTCCAAGTCATGGAGCATGGTATGGTTTATACGGGCATGCATGCATACGTGCGTGCGTAAACTTATTTTCTATGACATGTGGTGCAACAGCCCCAGCTTCCATGCAGTTGCTTTGCCTCTAATTCAGCTGCTCATCGAGTGGGTTTTTTATGAAGTTGGCACACTTCAATTCAACTTGGGAGCGAACGACCGTGTCGCGAGTATACAGACCAGGGGACACCTGCTGCGATTGCAAAAACACTGTTTTCCACTATGTAAAAACTTCCTGAAGTGGCACAAACATTGTTGTAGTTGTTTGATCTGCCATACATGGATGCACAATGTGTCAGCTGTTGAATTCTCTTGCAAGCTGCTTCCACATTTTTTGTTTTCTTTGAAGGCACACGGCATCCGTCTTCATGTTTTCAAGCATACCTCAGTACTTGTTGACCAAATCCGTCGGAAAATAGCCACTTTATTGGTGAAGTTCACTTCAGTGCTCCACCGTTCCAGAATAAATGCAACACCATAAAAAGATACTGTAGAACTAGCTGCTCAAGCAGTTAAATACATCTAGTGGTGAAAATTTGAAAAAAGTTAACAAAAGCTGCAAACGATGAAGTAAGCACGGACACACCATCAAACATAGCAAAAGCGTACAAGACGTCGAAATAACAAAAGTAACCTGGAAAACCTGCTGCGTTGATAGGGGTTGATCAAATGTGGCCATACAAAAAAATGTGTGTTTCATCGCCGGTGCCTCAACAAACATTTCGGCTGTTTACATATGGCTACTTCTGTGCATACTGTTGTTGCTTTATTGCAGTAAGGCTAATTTATTGCTACTCGAGGCAATGAATTTGTAGCAAAAGTGTACCTGTCCTCTCTCCCAGCGTTCATACTTTGACGAGTTAATGACTCCTTTCATAAGGTGCGCTTATAAAAAGATAAGGCAGGTTTTCGAAACTATCCTTATTTTTTCTTATACTTTTCTCTTCCTTGAGTAAGTAGTCTTACCGCGATAAGGTATGTTCATGAATACGGCAGTTAGAGACAAATGTTTGTGGCTGAAAATGTGTGGCAGGCAACTGCTCCAACCATTTTTTATGTTGCTCTTAAGTGAGATTTTACTGGCTCCAGAAGGTACGCCAAAATGGCTTACATGAATCACATCACTGCTTTGCACATACAGAAAAAAAGCTCCTTTGAATATTTACTCAAATTAGTTTGTATGCTAGGAATGTCTTGTCAGAAGTGCATGATTGCAATTTTTTAGGGACTACTCGGACCACAATCGTCGACACGAATCAGGGATGCAGAGGGACAGGTCTCCGGTGCACCGCGACTATGATGAGCGGGAATATAAACGAGATGACAGGTATGTGTAATAACATCTGTATTCTCTTGTTGAGAGATGTACCAATCCCTATGATGCTGGCGCAAGAGATGACCAGAAGTTTGTTATCTGGGTGTGAAAGCAAATTTGCAGATTTGGTTGACAAGCGACCACATGTAATATAGCTGTTTTTGGTGCTTTGTAAAGCTTCAGTGTAATGCCTCAGTCTTTTTTTTTTCAGCAGGACTGAAAATTTGGTGTAGTCATGCAAATAAGCTGGCTTACCTAAATTGCATTCTCTGCACATATAAAGAAAAAAAGCTCTTTGAGTGGACTTCAGTTTGCATAGAAGGTACATATCTCTGCCCGCGAACGTATCATAGGATAGAGCCACACTTTCATGAAGAGTGTCTTAATTGTGGCCTCGAGAGTTGCTCGCTAACCCACATATTGTGGCAGTGCCCTGCAATTGTGGGCGCTGATGTATGGTAATGACTCCTTAGACTCCTAGCGGGGGAGATTACACAGCTTGGACTTGGGTCTACAACTACTGGCTGTCTGGAGGGCCCGGGCCATCGTCGATAATCTTCAACTTCTTGTGCCGTCCTCGGTGGAGCTGCCGACTGGTTGAGGGGGCATTAAGACTTTGTTCAACTAGTCCCTCTGGTGTTTAAATAATGTTCTTTGTATGTGTGGTAAGTAGACCCTTACGGTCTTTACCTTCTATGCAAACTGAACTCCACTCAAAGAGTTTTTTTTTTCATATGTGCAGAGAATGCAATTTAGGGAAGCCAGCTTTAAGCCCTAAACTTGTGGTCCTGAATTTCTGTTTGAAATGAGTGTCCCATATGTCTTATCATCACAATAAAACGAGAAGCCTGGCTGTATAATATTAAAAGGGGGTGAACAAATGTATGCAATCTTGGAACTAAGGTGGACTGACGGTAATTATTCTGATGTAGACTGATCTCAATTTTCAATACCTCCACTTTTTGTTTGCACTGTGACAACATTGCAAACTGATATGACTGCAAGTAATTTACCGAAAAATTCTGAAAAAGCACCCTCCCCCCCCCCCCCCCCAATGAAACCGGAAAAATGGGGGGGGGGGGGGGGCTATTTCAGAACGGCCCCAAAACTCAAGATAGTGGCAAAATTTTCGCGCCAGAAAAAAAGAAAAACGCACTGGACACGGATTGAAATCTTATTAAAGTGAACTTTAGTTAGTCACAGTATTTGTTGTAGCCTTTAATTGCTTTCGAAACCATCGAAAGCCTCCTCCAGCATTCCGCTTGAAGGCCGCCGCGGTCTTCTGGCACCACAGCTCCAACATCGTCCAGTCCGCTATGCAGGTTGCCGTTCTCCGAGGCATTGAGTGCGTTACTGATATCGAATTCCTTAAAGGATCGTGCCACTGTTTTCTCATTTACAGCGGCCCACGCCTCGGCAACGAAATTGAGCACATGTTGCCGCAACGGCTTCAAGTTTTTTTTTTCTGTGTTCGTGCTTCCTCACGCATATACTGCTCCCACAAACGTCACAAGGTGGACTTCAATGGCTTATTCCAATACACATCAGCAGGCTGCAAGATGCTCATGCGCCCCGCAGGCCCGTAAAGCACGTTGGTGTCGTACTCGTCAAAGGCATTTGTGGCGACTTGTGTCTTATGGATGGGCGCCTGGTCCAACACTAGTAAGCGTCACACGTCATCGACGTTTGGGCCCCAGATTCTCGGCAGCCATTCTTGCATTTTCTCCGATTTCATCCAGCTGTGTTACGTGGCGGTGAGACAAACATTTGCTATGAATAGGAAAAAAAGCCAGTGTTGTGATAAAACGAGCTAGATGACAATTTTACCCCTCACTCCCATAAAAAAAATTAAATTATTCTCCCCTGGTATGCAAACCCTTACAAAGGCCTGGGCTGAAATTTTTCCACTGTACTTCTTGGAGATAATGGTGGCTGAGAGATTGTTGGCTAGTGGCGCAAACAGCTAGGCAAACTATGAAGCCTTGCCGGACATATTCAGTGTTCGCAATCCGTATGGTGCTTTCGCCGGCCACGTTGTTCGTCCTGTTGGCGGGGTTGTCTACTTGTACCATTGTCTGATCCGTGTTGGCCATGTTATACCTGTGTCACACGGGCGCGCAAAAAGTCTTTTAAGTAAGCGGTGTTTTACGAAGTTGAAAGACTTTTAACAAAGAGGTGTTGCGGCGCATACACACGGCAGCAACGATCTCCTTTTAGTGTTTTCGTTCGAAGACGCTAGCGAAAGCGTGGCACTAGCAGTTAAAAGAGAAGCAATGAAAATTAAACGATGTATCACAATGTAGAAATTGAAGACTTGTTGCACTGCTCGTTTCTTCAAATAAATTTAAGAATAAGAGATGAAGAAACACCAATGTGAAAGTTTGTTGCACTAGTTAAGGAAGCATTCCCATAACTAGCGACGTGCACAAGTCCGTCTGGCACCACTGGGCACCACTGTGGAGAGCTTGCGCAGTGAGCTCGAAAGACGGTGCACCAGCATGCGTGAAACCATCACTCCTGAGAAGCGAGTCGGCGTTGCCCTAGACAAGCTTGACCACTTGAATGACGGGCAAACACACGACTGCCACGCTTTCGTCGCTTGTGCAAAATGGCTCAGCGCGAGACCGAGCGTCCCCACGTAATATTGCCAACGTGTCGTAGCTGCTCACGAGAGTAGAAAAGGAAATAACCATTAAAAGAGTTCAATACACCTTCTGCAGGATACGAAATTTGTTTTTACAAAGAGTTTTGGTGACAAAAAATAAGTATTCGCTCTTTTTTTTCCGCCACTCGAAAATCGCTGGCGCCCACTGGTTTCGAGGCTACTCATTCGGAGCCGTAAAAGAGATAGACGAACTCAGTTTACGAAAAAGACCGCTTCTGAAAAGGAGTTCGCTCTGTGCCGTGTGTCTGCTGTCAGGAACTCCTTTTCGGAAAAAGACCGCTTACTTAAAAGACTTTTAAGTGCCCGTGTGACAGGGGTATTATATAAGGTGTAGATGTTGCACCAACGCATCGAGTTCGCACCGTTATGGGGCTTTCGTAGAATGGCACCGATATTTGAAATTGCCAGTGAAGTTTTTGTGTGATTGTGATTTTGGAGCCTTTCTCCCACAGCACAGCAATCCTTCAGCACTGATATTGCTGAAATTACTGCTCTTAAGCTCCAAAGTGCTGGCATAGTTCGTCATGTCATCAGACCTCCTCTCACCTTTCGGGTGCCTAGCACCACATGTACTCTGCTTCCATATGGTAGGCTAGATTGTGACATTATTGTATGTAGACAGTGCATGAAGTAGCTGCTTATTTTTGTTTCGGTATGGAATCATCAGTTTCCAGGTATTTGAAATTATTGACAAGTTTCTAAGCAAACTGAATTGCTTTAATTGTTATTGGACATTCAATATCATCATAAAATGATCCTGATATGGTTAAAAAAACTCTCAAATTAACTTTTAGATTAACTGTAGTACAGTCAAAGCTAATCCTCCTTTCCCCCATGGCATGCTTCATTTATGTCGTTTGCTTGGCACCCGAGTTAATGTCTTGCAAGAGATTCACAGGACACAGGTGGGGATGAAAGTTGAAAGTTTGCTATTGCTTAAGTTTTGTTTACTGTTCGTATAAGTGAATATATATCCTTAAGCGTAATTGCTGTACTGATTCTGCAGGGCACCCATCGGCAAGCCATACGACCGTTCTCCTCCCCGTCGCGGAGATGACTACTCATCTGATCGACGCTTCGGAAGGGATGAAGGACGCCATGGTAGGGATGCTCCTCCTTTTCGAGGGGATGATTACTCACGAGGAGGACCATCGGCAGGACCACCACCTCAACGAGACCGCTATAATCGAGAGGACAGGTAGCTATATTTAGAATGTTATCATTTAATGGTACTTCTTCACTGGTTCACTATTGTTCTAGTGTTTCATGCACTTCTAGCAAAAATCCAAGGATGGAACAGCCGTGCCAATTTGACACAATTTATGTTTGCGCCAACCTGTGCCAAAACTGTGAAAAATATTGGTTTGTACTATGCTCTATCAAAATGCCCAACTAGCCTCGAAATTTTCACAGTTGACCTAATTTTAGCTAGAAATAAATGGTATGTTGGCCACTTGCAGATTGGAGATAATTCAGTCTAATCCAGTTGTGCACTAAAGACATGAGCATGCTCTTTGTTAGGCACCTGCGAAGTTTATATATATTGTCATGGGTCGTGACGCGGACGAAGGGAGCAGACTGGGTGTTCAGATTAAACTGTCTATTGGGCCGAATTTGTGGCCACGTAAAATGAAAGTCAGCAAGACACTGGCACTGAAAGTGGTGAACAGAGCAGCGGCCGTCGATTAACTGACAAGCGGCGAAGTGTGGGAGCATTTATGCATGTGTCGTCTAATATTCCAGCCTTATCACTGGTCTTCGCATCATATGGAGTAAACTCGGGTCTTCGCATCTTGCGGATAATCTTAATAGAATGATCTACAATGATCGCGACCTTCTTGAACAATGAGGTGCAGTTTGCGCTGAACATTTCTGACCCAGGCTTTGTGGGCGAAAACTGAATCAAACAAAAGTGAGAATGGGTACAAAACTCTGGTCAGGTTGCTGTAGTGGCTTCATGGTTTTTGAACCAAGTGTGCGCAGTGTGCTCGTAATAAAAGTAGACATACCCAAGCTTTCGGTGCTCTTTCCATTCATCGATGCTGGCAAATTTGGTTGTAGTCGTCATGCCAGTCATCAACGTCCTCTTAAGGGTTGCCGTGAAACGGCTTTGGGGGTTCTCGGGGTGTTGAAAAACCATGGGGCAGGTGGAGTCGATGTGTTTGAAGTCTGTGTCCCCGCACTTGCCATGCTTCTGCCGAGTTGTGGAAAGGGGCTGAAGTCAAGTGGAATGGTTGTTTTACAAATTTGTTCTCAGTTCCTCTTGATTTTGCACGTTATTGTAATCCATTACAATGTGGAGCGCGATGCTGCATTATGAAAATGGCTTGGCACCATTACATCTGTCAAAGCAAGTCCTACAGCATGCTTCCACACCCTTCTACTCGCTCCCTATCTTTCTCCTGATCGCCATGTTGGTTTACTTTGTGCACCATCTATAGACGAGAGCTTGCCTATCTCGCACCCAGGCGCCTTTGGTGGTGTACTCTCGCTCCCAGAGACGCCATAACTTGTTTGAAACTGCCAAGGCGTGCCTCTCTAGCATGGCATGCAGGGGCTCTGGGAGTTAAATATGCGAAAAAGTGCCAGTTCACGCTGCGCCCGCTTACAAAATGTCATCTGGGTACCACTGCGCTGTCATTTGATGCGACAACAACAAAGAAGAGTTTGCTGAGCACTACCTGTGAAGTTCACAGCGCATCGCGGGAATCGTGCAGGTGCGGTATTTTGTGATTGCACAGATTTCCGTCCACAACGAAAAACGCTGAGCTCTGCCGCCTTAGGATATAATCGCAATCAGCAGGAAAAACTACGAGCCCAGTGAAGTGTACTTGTAAGTATACTTATTGTATTTATTCAAGCGCGACTCCAGCTGTTCCACCTTGCAGTAGCGATTTGTGCGCAGTATGCCTTATTATGCGGTACAAAACTATTGCCGTACTTTTGCTGGCCGCGCGTCAATAATAGGATATACGTATTACAGCTCACGTGTGGATGCACGCACCGCACATGTTTAGTACAACTGTAACGGCCTACTATCGCAATGCAAAGAGATGTGAACGGTGCGGAAAGCATGGCTTTCGACTCGGTCGAACTGCGACTTGCCTTGACTGTCATTAGGAGAATCTACATGTGCTTTCAGCCAGCATCACCGTAGCATTTAAAAATCTTGTTCTGGCTGGCACTTTTCCACCGCGTGTGTGTTCCGAGTGCCTGGCAAGACTGGCAATTGATACACGTGCGATGCATAAGCGTAAGTTGGAGCCAGATTCTAGCATTACGTTGACGCTGGCTTACTGCACAAATTCTGCCTTGTCACAGCCAAGGCACGCCATAGTTAAAGCTTTCCGCTGTTCGCGTTTCTTTCAGTCGTATAATACGTACCCGATGAAGTTGATTCCGCAGTCTGCGATGCACGTGCTGCAGACATTCCGGACTGTCGAGGAAGGTCTCCTCGACGTTTCACACGAAATCGGCACAAAATTTCAGTAGAGGAACAGCGCGAAACATGCTTACGGCTGGGCTCGGGTTGTGAAGTTTCGCGTTTGATTTGCAGACCTGCTCGCGTGGCAGTTGAGGGTGTTGCTTTGCCGCTGTTGCAACAGATGGCGCCATGCGCTATTCAATATGGCGCCATGCGCTATTCAATATGGCAGCAAGCACTGAGCTCGCTGTGTTCTGGTGTATAGGCCATGGACAGTGCGGATATCAGTATATTGTATATGGAGTGAGCCTTCCATATTTTGCATTTAGTGACCCAGCTGGTTATTTTTCCTGTGTGTTTCATTAAAAATAATGAGGGACCCCATTGTAGTGAAGAAGTAATGGGACTGACACGCCCAGGGTAGCAGCTGCATACATACTGCCGTTTTTTTAAACGTTCCACAAATATATACAAGCACCACAACACAGTGGTGCCAACCTACACACTGAAATTAAAACTGCAATATACTACACATTTCCTCTTTATTTATTTTAGGTTTTGTGAAGGTATTAGTACGTTAGTATATATTAGTATATGTTCATCGCACCCACATTCACACCAAATTATCTCTACACATGCACAAATATTGAATACATTCTAAGTATACAGGTACACGAACTTCGAACTATTTATCCATTCACAGTTAGTAACCATATTGGTACGGTGGCCGTCTCTCGCGGTGTGGCTGAATGCGATGACCAGGTGGGCGCGACACTACAGGTTCTTCTACATGGTTCATGGCCGGGCGTGACACAGTTTCTGAAGCAGGAAACTGTCCGGCGGCTGGTCTCCGCGACCCGGAATCGTAGTCTGCACTAGGCACAGAACGCTTGCCTCCGCAGATGCTGGCTGACATATTGCAGCTAGAAGTGTCGCATCCAAGGGATCGTGATAGAACGACGATAGCTGCAGCTTCCCTGCAGAATGTTGCTGACGGTCATTGTCGCCAGGGCGCCGAGCAGGCACCTTACACAGCTTGGCCGCGTTCTTGTTTTGCTGTCGTCGAGAATGAAGGATGCTGGACTGCACTGCTCGATGACTTTCCTTGGTTTCGAGAAAGGGATGTCACCCTTGAATGAATTCGATGGTTTTCTCACGCGCACTGTGTCTCCCACTACCACTGTTGTCAGTTCAGCCGCTCGCCTCCTGTCGGTGTAAGCTTTGTTGTACTCTTGCCTGCGCTTGACACGTTGCCGGAGCTTGGCCAGTTCCTGGTAGGGTGCCTTTGGGAAGGACTCAGGTGATAACCCGAAGATATCAAGCTTCGTTCTTGCCAGTCTTTTATGTAACAGTACCTACCGCAGGGGCCACTCTTGTGGTGGCGTGTGGTGTACACTTGTATGCGGCGATATAATCCCGCGCAGTCGTTCGCAAGGGACGTTGTTCCAGATGGGCCAATTGTGGTAAGTCTTGAAAGTGCAGTTGAATCACTCGATCTGTCCTTTCCCTGCAGGTAATTAACGGATGAATGTGATAGGCGGATCGCTCATTCTTGTAAGACGTTGACAAGTTCCTTTGACGTGAACTGGGGCTCATTATCACAAACTATCTCTTCAGGATATCCTTCCCGTGCAAACACATTGAGCAAGAATTCAGTTGCGGTGCTTGTAGAAATTTCCGTTGCAGACTGTACTTCTGGCCATTTTGAGAAGTAGTCTACTAGTGTCGGGACAAATCTGCAATCTGGAGGCGCCCTCTCCAGGGGACCAACGATATTAATTGAAAGTTTCTGCCATGGTCTCTCTGGTAACTCAACCGGTTGCTTGGAGCAGGCGACGTCTTTGCAGATTTATCTGCTGCTTGACAGATGCTGCAATTGTGGACTGCTTCTTCCACATGAATGTCCTTGCGGGGCCACCAAAATTGATGCCTAAGTATGGCCTCGGTGCATGAAATACCCTCGTGCATTTCATGCGCTGTTGCCACAAGTTGAACCATGAGAAATGAAGGAACTACGAGCCTCTGCACGCATCAGCAATTTGCCCACTACTGACAATTCCTCTCGAATTCTGAAGTATGGTTGCAGATCTCGCGGCAAGTGTCTGTGTTTGAACCGCTTGTTCAAACTGCTCTTTTGTCATGCTAGTTGGTCGAACCATGGAAACAATCTCTTCCTCAAAATTCAGCTCCCTATCTGCTATATGAACAGTTAACCGGGATAGCAGCAGCTACTCTGTTGGACAGGCCTTTCTGTTACTCCACCGTGAAATTGTGCCATAGTAGCCTTGGGCACCGAGTCCAAGTGGGCGTCTGCCTGAGCTTTGTGAAGACAAAAGCGAAACGAGTGCTTGTTGATCTCTTCGGAGAGTGAAGATCTGTCCCCACAGGTATGTATGCCAATGCTCGCATGCCCAAATTCATGCAAGTGCTTCCTTCTCGTCAATTGCATACTTTCTTTCAGCCGGAAATAGCGTAGGTGATGCAAAAGCAACAGTACAAAGATTATCGCCGGCGTGCAGCTGAAGGACTGCTCCTAGACCACATTCGGATGCATCAGTCGAGATGATAATTGGAAGCGCAGGATCAAACATGTGCGAGACAAGATCTGACGATAATACCGCCTTTACTGGGCGGAAACTGTTATCCACCTCAACAGACCGGGTGAAGGTTTCGCCTTTCCTAAGAAGAGCCCTCGTTGGTTTTACCATCTCAGCCAAGTGTGGCACAAACTTGGTGTAATATTCCACCAACCCAAGAAATGAACGGAGTTCAGCGACATTTCTTGGAACTGAGGTTTGCACAATCGCGTCCACTTTCCCCTACGGTGGTGAAATATCGCAAGGTGTCACTTTGTGGCCCAAGAATTCGAGCTCCTGAACTCCAAACAATTACTATTGAGCTTCAGACCTGCACCTTTGATACGCTGTAACACTGCCTCCAAGTTCTTTCGGTGTTCCTCAACCGATTTGCCAAAAATAATGACATCGTCGATGTAAAAGAGGACACCCGCACAATTGCGAAGGATTCGAGACATTATACTCTAGAAGGCATCAGGTGCTGAGGCTAGCCCAAAACAAACGCGCATGAAGCGGTAGATCCCTTCATGTGTAATAAAAGCTGTCAAGTCACCTCTCTGGATACAGGGAAACTTCGTGCTAGGCAGACGCTAAGTCAAGTTTCAAAAAGTGCATGGCACCCGCCAAGGCATGAAGCAACTCATCCATGTGAGGCAGCGGAAAGCTGTCCAGAATGATGGCCTTGTTAGGCTTATATAAATCTATACAGAGCCTAATACTTCCACCTTTCTTTCGAACGACTACAATAGGGGACACTTATTCTGACGCATCTATACATTCAACGATGTCCAAACTTTCCAAGCCCTGCAGTTCGGAAGACGCACATTGTCGTGTCTTCAGAAAGCCGGCGAAGTTTTGATGCTACTGGCTGAACCACCTGCACGTGTCTTAATCTTGTGAACAAAACCTTTTGCCAGACCGAGCTCATTTATGAACAGAGAGCAAAACCTTTGCTGAAGTGCTCATGGTAGCTGTGTGGATGAATCTATCCGCCATGTCCGAGATACTTCAGGGTTAGATACCGTGTTGGTTTGAAAACACTGCAGCTCATACCCTTCAATGCGCAGCTTCATAGCCTTAATACCATCCAGGCCAACGAGAGAAGTAGGCTGTTCGACGATGTAAGACAAAAGCGGTGCGCTGTGATTCTCGAAAAAAACCTCAGAAAAAAGCAGCCTCGAACCGAAATCGGTCTTATGGAATAATCCAGAAGCAACACGCGGAACTTGAAGAAGCGGCACGCCAGAGAAATGTTGGTCAGCACGCCTGAGAAATGTTGGTCAAACACCTTGCCGAATGAATGGAAACAGAAGAGCCAGAATCGACTAATAGCTTCATAGCGACCTGCCCGACTTGAACATTAATGTGAATTCAAGACGTAAAAGGCTGTTGAATCACAAGACATGTACGGTTTCATCCTGCAACGGACTGTCTACTGAAACCTCGTGGACAGGTGCCTGCGACCGCTTCTGGTTGCAAACATTTTCGAAATGTCCGATGCGGTCACAAAAGAAGCACTTCTTTCCTTTAGCTAGGCACGGTTTCCAAGAAGCGTGATGCTGCTTAGAACCGCATCTGAAGCAGAGTGAAGAATTCACGTGTTGCTGGGAATTCAGTGGACAGCGCTGTTGAAACGGAGGGCAATTCCCAGACGTAGGTGCCTTATCGCGTTGACTGAAAGTGCGAGCACGCAGCCGTGAACTCGGTGACTGCGACGATGAATTGCCTTTTGATCCCGACTGCACTGACACTGGTTGCACGGAAATGGTAAAGTTCTTCATTTTGACTGCTGCCCGCTCGATTTGACTTGCGAGAGCAACTGCCTTGCTGAACGAAAGCGAGGAACCTTCTAATGGAAGACGTTCCCGAATACGATGTGAGGACACACTGGCAACAAACTGATCACGTAATGACTCTTCTTGCAACGTAAATGAGCACGTCGCGGCAAGCTCTGTTAGCGCTGTCATGTATTCTTTAATAGACTCGCCTGGGGAGTGAATTCGACGGTGGAACCGGTGGCGCTCGACGACCAGGTTGCATGTGGTATCGAAGTGCTTAGCCAGTGCCGCTACCGCGTAGTCATACACGTCGGCCGTAGCTCCGGTCTCTTTTTTCTCTGCTGCCTTTTCGGGCACCTGTGAAACAAACAGGGTATTAAAAATACATTGACCTTCGGGTCTCAAGGAATGTAGTAGAATAGCCTTGCGTCGCTTTGGGGAGAACTCTGAAGCACCGGAAGCCAGCAGGTAGACCTTGAACATGTCGTGCCATCGGGACTATGGCTGCACGGGGCGACCTGGTGTCGGTAGAAACGGATCCAGTGGGGCGATGCCTGCAAAAGCCATCTGGGAGGCGTATCAGACAGGGTTCAAAAACTCGGCGCCATTGTAGTGAAAAAGTAATGTGACTGACACACCCCGGGTAGCGGCTGCATACATACTGCCGTTTTAATAATCTTTCCGCAAATACAGTCGAGCCTGCTTATAACGAACCTGAGCGTGATGCGGCATCTGTTCGCTGTATACCGAAGTTCGCAGTAAATGAAACCCAGCTTTTTAAAAAAGTTGCGAGTGAAAACACAAACTTTTTTGCCCCAAAAAGTTCGTGATGCACGTGTTTCGAAGAGCAGAAGTGATAAGGGCGGTCTCAAGTTCATTTAAAACGGCAGGGTGCTCCTTCGCCGAGGCCCGTGGCATAAGCTGCATGAGGCACTGGCTCCAAAGTTTCATCGTTCTCGCAATCCGATTAGTCCGAATTGCTCTCGCCACGTACTTCATTCACAATGCCCCAATCCGTGCACGGTTCCGCAGTGTCGGCATCATCATCGGCCGTAATTAAACCATCGCAACAGATGTCTCACCCGCTCTCCCAGGTCGGAGTCGACGACGCGCTACCACAAATCACCGCCGCAGTTGGAAGCTTCAGGCTTTGCATCAGGCCCCACGTCGACGAAGTCAGCCTCGCGAAAACAGTTTCGCGCGCATGTAGTCGTCATCGCCGCCCACGAAATATTCACCATCTCCACAGCTGAATACCGCGACGCCCGAAACGGCAAGTTCGCTGCCAGGTGGTCAACAGCTATGAGCAAGTGCTCCGCAACGCGGCGCGCAGATTGCGCTCTAGCCAAGCGGTCACACTTTCGACGTTTTGTTGAGCGGCAGGAAAAAGCGTGCTAGTCCTCCCGTCTGCCATCATGACCACACTGGCACACCAAGAGCGAACAAGACACGCACATGCGACACGCATGCCAGAACACGTGGAACAGCTCTGGGCTCGTTTCCAGTTAGAAAACGAAACTAATTTGAGCCAGCAGGGCGGGCGTCGCGGGGCGGTGGAGACGGGCGGAGGGGTTGTGATCAAGAGAGGAGAGCAGACTTGCGAGAGAAGGGCAAGGAGCTGCGATGAAGAGAGGGAAGGATACAGTGGGAGGGCGACCTTGAAAACCAAAACACACAGGAAGGAGGCAAGTTAGGTAGCTTGCTTGAAAGCTCCGCGAAACTCGCATGTAGAAAAACTTGAAAGAGTGCCTGCACGTGCAGAAGTCAAAGCACGGCCGCCCGGATTGGTGCGCGCGGCGGTGTTCGAACAATTGGCAGCTGTGGTCAAAAAATCTTTTTGCTGCGCCGGCGGGTATGCATGGCCTCGGGAACTTCGATATTTCGTGATTCGTTCCGCGCAAATTAACAACCGTTTTCAGGCTTCCGCACGCGCGTGGAAAGCATGCTGAGCCGAGTGCGAAGTGAGCGAGAAGAACTCCTAAACACAAAACGATTCGCAAATTATCTGAGTCGGTGGGGTAGCGTACGCACGTGCACTAGACGCAGACTATCGGATAGAGTCGGTGGCCGACGATGTTGGCAAATGGTCTGGTCTCTCCAGGCCGGCGACGCCAACGACAGTCCCAGCGATTGAAAACAGGGAAGATGGCCGACCGGTCTTCCAAAGATTAGTGGCAGTGTGAAAACACGGGCGATGCGGGGTGCTCTGAGTAGCAGGGGGACAAAGGAAGGAGAGGTGCATAAAAAAAGCAGTCGGCTGCAAGGAGGAAGAAAACAGCTTTTCTTTCTCGGTGGGTCGGGGAGAGCGGCAATTAGAGGGTCGCCGAGGCAGGGTCGGCGTTTAACAATAAGAATGTATGGGCACTTTGCCGATGCCGATGGGTGGTTGAAAGTGGTTTCCCAGGAAGTCGGCAGGCCGCTAACTCCATTCGCTGTAACCGATCAGCGGCGCTCGGAGGCGTTCGTTGTAGGTGCCATTTTGTGCCATTGAACCAATGTGTATTTTCACAGTCACGCGGATATTGTTCGTTTCAAGTGAAAAATAGTTTTAAGTGGGGCCGTTATATGTGAGCTCGACTGTATATACAAGCAGCAGGACACAGTGTTGCCAACCACACTGAAACCGAAACTGCAGGATACAACACCCT
Organism: Rhipicephalus microplus; assembly: GCF_043290135.1. Taxonomy (NCBI): domain Eukaryota; kingdom Metazoa; phylum Arthropoda; class Arachnida; order Ixodida; family Ixodidae; genus Rhipicephalus; species Rhipicephalus microplus. The sequence continues at coordinate 375,697 of NW_027464621.1, forward strand.
TCCTCGACAAGGTAAGCCTTTTTGAATCGTGTAGTGACACCTGTTGTGTGCTTACGATTGAAATAAACTGCCTTGGCACCTTTTCACTCAATTGCGATACTGCCATGGGGAGCGGATCATTTCTGGTTGGTTGTGTGCATCTTGTTGCCTGCTTGGCGCACGGTGTCATTGTTGTGCTGCTTGCTCTATACTATATGTGTGAGAGTGTGTGTTCCTCATGCCTGCTTCACTCCGGATCATACACTAGCATGGCAAGTTCCTTATTTTGCTCAGTACGACAAAGAAAATGATTCTGCAAGCAGCACGTACTTTATGTCCCCCTGGTGCTCTTGTGGACCTGCACAATGAGGTGAGATGCGCTTGGGCAATAAAGCATGTTGTATATGCTCGCTGTCAGTGCATCAATGTCTCTCGGTGCCCGCGCAGCTTAGCATGAATGAGCTTTTTTTATATCTACAAAGCGACGCCCGCTTTAAAGTGGCCTTGGACACTACGGTGGCAGCAGTGGCAAATTTGCCAATGGCATGGCAGGATGCATCAATCTGCACAGTTAAAGCCTTAAAAGAGTCTGCCCTATGTACGGCTGACGCAGAAGCCTAGCTAATGTTTCAGCCACACACAGCCCTACCGTGCACGCCTCACGTCCCCTTTCCGTAGCTCGAGTCATCGCAGCTACACGGGTTTGGGCGAACAAAACAACTTAGTTGCTAAGTTAGCAGTAACGCGTAAATGTCGCGTAGAGGGACTGTCCGCTCTAAAAAGATAACAAAGGGTAGACGCTTACGCCTTTAGTCGCCGATGTCCTTGGCTCGCAGGGGTATCTGAGGGTTGTCTTCCGTCTCGTTGCTGGCGCAAGAGAGCTTGTTTCTGTCCACACGCTCGTTTTGACCAACTTCCCGGTTTCCTTTTTCCCGAGGGTTGGTTCCCTTGCTGAGAAAACGTAATATGTTTCACGAGCCAGTAAAACGAAAATGGCGTGTGCCAGCTGCAGGGTGACTGGTCCCTTCAAAAAAAGGCTTGATTGTCTCGTTTCTTGAAGGGACAAACATATCCTCGCAGCTAGGCTGCCTCGAAAGGGAAAGGAAGCATGGGCGCACGTGCTTCTTTCCCCACAAGCCACACGTGAAGCTGAGCAGATAGCTGCAGGTATCTGTAATAAGGTGTTTGGCACTAATTCATAGTGGCACATTCATCAACATCAACCGCCTTTCCTTTGCTGTTTTCTGATGCTAAAGCTGGAAGACCTTTTGCGACATATAACATCTATGAGTTGAAGGGCACAGTGTACTTCTATAGTGGTTATTGAACTTTTGTATTATTTTTGTAGTAGTTATTTTATAGTGGTTTCATGGTGTTTATTGCTTCTGGTATTCCAGGGCATTGTTTGGCTCATTGGTAGTCATAGAAGCAGAGAATGCCATTAGAAAAGATTGCCATGCAAAAGCTTGAGCGCTTGGCTTTATGCTGCGTCTCATTGTATTTTTTTTCTTCACTACCATTTTGCCACTGAACAAACAGCTGGAAAGAGAGTGACCTCGCTTGCTGCGTACGATATCTGTGTGCGGTGCTCGCTGCTCTAAGGCATCTCGTGCAATGTGTGCCTTTCTCATGCTTTAAAAGGCCTCCCTGTTTTAACATTTTCACCTTGTACTCGCCATATTTTTACCATGACTGTGCCTGAGGTGTTGGTTGTAGAAGTATGAGGCGCTAAAAAAATGTGTGCTATATGTGAATGCAGTTTCAATGGGTAGCATAGAAAAATCGTTAGTGCACTGAATTATGATCATTATAATCGATAGATTTTTATATCTGGAATTATCGTGAGTGTGTGCAACTCTACCAGCCATCAAAGGACACAGTGCTGTTTACATTTTGTTACTATTTCACAAAAAAATTCATGCTGTATACTAGTGTGATCACTGATGTCCAAAAATATCTACGGGGAATCATTGAGAGCATTCTATGACATGTCGAATGGTTGCGGCTAAATTTAAACCTATGCATGAAGGAAAAAAACACGAAGACAGTTCTGACATTAACTGGCGTTTATTGAAACTCTCCGTTGAATATATAGATGCGGTAATCTACAGTCGGACATGTGTCCGACATGTGGGTGCCAGGCATGCTTCGATAGCACGGAACTGATTGCTAAAAGGGGCACTCGTGTTATCATAGAAGCTAGCGCCATAAAAATGAGACACATTATGTGCCAATGCCCCATCAGTTGTGTCGTCTCAGACTGAAATTGACTGCCTTCATAACAAGTGCCCAACTCTTTTTAATCCTGTTTAGTTTATGTATCTTTGTCCACATGTTTTTATCTGTAGATTGCCGCACCGATATATTCAGTGGAGGGTTTCAACAAATGCCAGTCCTTAGCATCAGCACTGTCCTCGTGTTTCTTTCCTCCATGTGTACGTTGAAATTCAGCCGCAATCATTTGACATGCATGATCACCAACTAGCCCAGATTCTAACCATTCTATGACGTTGGGGCGGTCCTGATAATAAATGGAAATGTATGCCTGTTTGCTTTTTAGACGTATTCCCCCTCTTCCCCATGTTTTGAATTTCAAGTTTTAAGGTCATCAGGTATACGAGCGGTCGTAGGTCTCCTCATCAGGTATACGAGCGGTCGTAGGTCTTTCGGTCATTGTTTCCCGAAGGTGTGTTGTCGGGAGTCAGCCATGTCTCAGCCGGCGAAGAAGCGCAAGTTCTTGTTGCTCGAAGACAGGCGGTGCAGATGTTCATGTGGACTTATAACTGTTTGCACAAGTTACCATGTCTTATTTACAGTTGAATTTTGGTGATATCGATGTATACCCTTTTTTAAATGTTTTAACGGCTAAAATATAGTTGAGACTTGTATATTCGCTTACTGCATGAGTCATACTGGTTTGTCCTGTTAAGGTTAACTGCGCCTCCCAGCTTGCAGTTAGGTCATCCACACTTGTGCTGTGTTGAATTGGCCGGGAGGGTGTGATACAGTCGAATCCCGTTATAATGAAGTCTGCTTCAATGAAATTTTCGTCACAAAAAGATTTTTTCATTCCCCGTCGAAGTCTCATAGGGTATAATGCTTCGAAATTCCCTGCCCTGCCGCGGTGGTCTAGTGGCTAAGGTACCGTATGAACCGGAGTATAGCTCAAGTGGGAATAAAGGTCGACCCCCCAAGTTCAGGTTACCGAAACAAAAAAAGGAAAACTACTGAAAATTGTCGAACGACATTTATTTGCAAATTGGGCGCACCGCACCCCGATCGTCGGAGCTCGCCTCAACGACCATCGAAACTGTTCCCATTCGTCAGACGAAGCACCGATGTATTCTGAAGATGAGAGTTTGTCACTGGTTGCCTCCCACAGTGCGTTGTCTTCCGTGCCATACAGAGAGTTGCTGATGGAACATTTCTGAAAAGCATTTTCCACCATGGAATCTGGAAAGGAATGTTAGGCGGAAAGCACCCAGCCACTAACACTCGCAAGCGGAGGCCTCTGTAGGCGGCCCATCGGTGTCTTTGGGTTGTCGCTGGACATCCACTTTTTGTACTCCAGCCGCACTCAGTCCTTGAACGGCTTGTTTAGCACAACGTCAATCGGTTGGAGGGTGGACGTCATACCACCTGGTGTCACGGCAAGGTCAGTTTTTCTATCGCCCAGTGCTCGCTTCACAGCGTCGGTTAAGTGACCACAAAACACATCTAACACCAGCATGCTGCAAAGACGCAGCAGTGCGCCTGGCTGATGGTTCCAGACTACTCGTATCCATTCGAGCATTATGGCCTCGTCCACATATCCCTTTTTATTGACGCGAACGACAACACCGAGCGGAAACACTTCCTTCGGCATTGTCATGTTTGAAAAAGATGAAGGGTGGAAGCTTTCTACCATCTGCCATGCATGCCAGCATGACGGTGAAGCGCGAGTGCTCGTTGCCAGTGGACAAAAGCTTCATATTCTTGGCGCAACGCTGCATGATAATGGTCGATGAAGGCATGCTAATTCACACAGGGGTCTCATCGCATTGTCAATCTGCCCCATCATGTAGTTGTTCTGCTCCCGAAGCCGGTTCACGAAGCCCTGAAAGTTTATAAGCTTGTCCTTGAACTCGTCTGAAAACTTCTGACAGATGGATGTGCGCCACCGGAAAGAAAATACTTTGCGTCTCATGAATCGATGCGCCCGAGAGTTTGGTGCTGTCTTATGTTTGAAAAAGATGAAGGGTGGAAGCTTTCTACCATCTGCCATGCATGCCAGCATGACGGTGAAGCGTGAGTGCTCATTGCCAGTGGACCAAAGCTTCATATTCTTGGCGCCACGCTGCATGATAATGGTCGATGAAGGCATGCTAATTCACACAGGGGTCTCATCGCATTGTCAATCTGCCCCATCATGTAGTTGTTCTGCTCCCGAAGCCGGTTCACGAAGCCCTGAAAGTTTATAAGCTTGTCCTTGAACTCGTCTGAAAACTTCTGACAGATGGATGTGCGCCACCGGAAAGAAAATACTTTGCGTCTCATGAATCGACGCGCCCGAGAGTTTGGTGCTGTCTTATGTTTGAAAAAGATGAAGGGTGGAAGCTTTCTAGCATCTGCCATGCATGCCAGCATGACGGTGAAGCGCGAGTGCTCGTTGCCAGTGGACAAAAGCTTCATATTCTTCGCGCCACGCTGCATGATAATGGTCGATGAAGGCATGCCAATCAACATAGGGGTCTCATCAGCATTGTCAATCTGCCCCATCATGTAGTTGTTCTGCTCCCGAAGCCGGTTCACGAAGCCCTGAAAGTTTATAAGCTTGTCCTTGAACTCGTCTGAAAACTTCTGACAGATGGATGTGCGCCACCAGAAAGATGTGCGCCGGATGGATGTGCGCCACCAGAGTTCCACAGCTTTCTTGCGAATGGTAACCTCAGTCACTGGCAGCGAGCACGCATGAACTTCCCACACAAAGTTCCCTAGCGTATTCTCCAGCTGTGGATGAACCCCACTTCGCCCACGAAATTACATTTTCCGAGCATTGCCCATCTGCAGCTTCCCTTTCTGCACCCTCCAATAGCGCACGCTTTTTTCTGATACACCAAAGCGGCGCTGAGCAGCCATATTCCCATTCGCTTCTGCGAACTCAACAGCCTCTAGTTTAAACACAGCTGAGTACTGCCTTCTCGTACCGCTGCTCATATTCAGTGAACGAAAAAAAGACCACTAAAAATAAAAGACAAGTGGAGCGAGAACTTAGAACAGATCGGAGGCAAATCACGAACACACACACAAAAAAAAAACAGACAAGAGAGGAAAAAAAAAAACAACTTGTTATTGGATTTGAATGCCAGACAGCGGTGCACTGTCGGCCAGACACCGCTATATAAGACGAGGGGCGACTTTAGCTCGTTGTTTTATTGAAAATATCTCGACTTATATTCCGGCTTATACGATACTCGGCTGCTGACCCGCAGGTCGCATGTACGAATCCCGGCTGCGGCGGCTGCATTTCAGGTGGAGGTGGAAATGTTGTAGGCCCGTGTGCTCAGATTTGGGCGCATGTTAAAGAACCCCAGGTGGTCGAAATTTTCGGAGCCCTCCAATATGGCGTCTCTCATAACGATATGGCGGTTTTGGGACGTTAAGGGGAGATGCGGGTCGAAAAATCGCGTTTTTTGCGAAAATTTCCACTTTTGAGATATTGCTTCTAAAATCACTTTTGATCATTCAACTATCATTTCCCCAAAGGTCATAGCTGAATTCAAACGAGAAAGTGGTAAAAAGTCGGATCTGCGCTAGTGAAGGTAGCTGCCGAAGTCGCGAATTCACGCATCCGACGGCTATTTTTGAAAATCCGCCACTCGGCAACACGATGACGTCCGCCATCGGGGTTTGTTCGGTGGTGTAGATCAAGGCTCCTTCTAGTGTACAGGCGTCCCCCTAGTTTCGTATTTTAGTGAGGAATTTCACAAAACAGTCGTTTCCAAGTCGGTTTGCAGCCAAGCTGCAGCCGCTTCGCGCATCTCTACCGGTCACATGGTACGCTACCGAGGCCGCCATTGGCTACATCTGATCGGCCTCGCTCGCTGAGCGCTTGCGACGATCGGCACTTGCCGTGCGTTTCTACGTTTTTCCGAGTTCACCATGGATAACTCGAAGAAGCGAGACTTCCGAGCACGAAAGTTTGCAAGCAAGAACAAGTACCAAGGGCGTCGACGTAAACCGAAGCGCAAAGCAGCGGTAGAAGAATGCGAGCCGCGGGCCACTAGGCCTAATCAAGGCAGCGGGGATACGGCGGCTTGCGGGAACTTTGACGAAATCGACGCCGCGATCAAGTTCATCAGCGCATCAGAAAAAAAGATTGAACAGTTCGAAAGCGAAAGAACGAAGAGTGTTTGTGGCTCTGTGAGCGGAGTATTTTGTGACATCGGCGCACTGACATCGATGGTAAGCCGTGCTGTTTGTCCAACATGCCACACCGCTGGACTCGTCGTTCGCGACACCGCAAGTAAACGTAAGGGCCTCTCTTCGTTCCTCGAGCTGCACTGTGATAACAGTGAGTGTCCTGAGTCAGTGGTTTCTGCCGCGCATAGTTCGCGGCGTGTTCTGCCGGAAAGACAGCCCACCGATGCCGGTGATGACTGGAGCTACCGAAGCGGCAGCTCGCATGACAGCTTCGCTGTCAATGTGAAGGTAGTTGTGGCTGCGCGTGCAATAGGCATTGGGCATGAACAGCTGTCGCGTTTTTGCGCTATTCTTGGACTGCCAATACCTATGCATCATAAGACTTTTATTGCAATTGGCAAAAAAGTTCATGCTGCAGCTACCAAAGCTGTGCAAGAAAACCTGGCGAAAGCGCGGATGATAACTAAAGAGAAAGTGGATGGGGCTGATGTTGCTGTCATGTATGATGGCACATGGCAAAAAAGAGGGCACAAGAGCCACAATGGCATCGGCACTGCTGTGTCTGTGGACACTGGTTTGTGCCTAGATTTTGAAGTGCTATCGAATTACTGCCTTGCCTGTAGCCGGCACCAGGACTTGGGTGATGAGGAAGAAATATGGCAAGCATTCCACACACCTGTCTGCGAAAAAAATACAGAGTGCTCCTCTCATGCCATGGAGACTGAGGCAGCTTTGCGCATATGGGGCAGGACATCCTCATACACAACACCATTGCGCTTCACCAAGTTCCTCAGTGATGGGGACAGCAAAGCTTATACCGCTGTCGCTGAGGCCAAGGTATATGGTGAAGCTGTTGTGGACAAGGAGGAGTGCACAAACCATGTGGCCAAGCGTCTAGGCACTGCACTTCGGAAACTGCCAACAAGACTTCCACGAGGGGAAAAGCTGACAGATGGCACAATTCAGAAGCTGCAGAACTATTACCGTATTGCAATCACAAACAACAGAGGTGATATTCTGAAAATGCATCGTGCCATCTGGGCCTCATATTTCCATTCATCATCGAGCAACACAGCAGGCAGCCACCGATACTGTCCAGAAGGGGCGACTTCCTGGTGCAAGCATAGGCGAGCTGAAGCGCTTGGGGAGGCCCCACCCGACCACACACCAATCTTGACCAAGGCTCAAGGATTGGCTGTGCTTCCCATTTACAAGCGGCTCACAGATGAAAAGTTGCTGGTGCGTTGTATCCAAGGGAAGACCCAAAACGCTGCAGAATCTTTGAACAGCAAAATCTGGTTGTTGTGTCCGAAGACTAAGTTTGCCTCCCGGACAACAGTGGAAACTGCAGCTGCTATGGCCGTGTTGTGGTTCAATAAAGGACATTCAAGCTTTGAACACGTGCTAGAGGAGCTTGGTGTAGTCCCACCAGATCAACTGATCACTCTGGGCCAATCCCGCGACCAGAGGAGAATCGAAAGAATGTCTGCGTGTGAAACAGCCGAGGCAAGGGCCCATCGGCGGAACGTGGCAAAGAAAGCGCGCCTTGATGACTCCCTTCTCAAGCGGCGAGAAGGATCCACATATGGAGCAGGACAATTTTAGGTGCTCTAGCTGTGTCCCTTCTATGATATCACCAAGTTTTGTGCAAATCGCACTGTGTAATCATGAGTAAACATATTTACAACTTTCAAATGCATTTTTCTCGATTTCCATTTTGAGGTAATTCTCTCATCTTGTGCACAATCTTTTTTAGGCATAAAATAGTCCTATCTTGATGAAATTTTGCACAGAGCTTAATCAGCCACTCTAGAATACAAGTATCTACTTTAGGTTGCATTGTACATCACAGATTTTTTGTTACACAACTTGATACACTGATAGAGAGATGTAAAATATGCATTTAGTACTTTTAATTTTTTTTTTAATGTAGCAAATAAATTTTCTGTTTGAGGTACTTTTCTGTATTGTACTGCTCAAGTGCAGCAGAATGAGCCATTTTGCAATTCTGTGTGAAAATTTTTAGTAAGCTTTATTATGTGCACAAAAAACACTATATTTTGATATCAAAGTTGTAGTAACTCCGGAACTACTATAGCTATCAAACAAATAATTGCAGTTATGAAATCAGCACTGCAAGCTTTACTAACACCTAAAATTTCAAGGAGCTGGGTTATGAAATAAAAAAAAACCTTTTTCGAGTAGCATCTCCCCTTAAACCCCACATATCAATCAATCGAAATTTCCTTCAGTACGAACTTCTTCACGGCTGTGATTCCACTTTAACGGAGTTTTTGTGGAACAACCACGAATGAAATTATTTGAAGTAGAGCTTATTAAAAATCTCAAGTGTTTTTAATGCCTTGCCAAACCACGGGTCTTAATAACAAAATAAATGCACATCAGAAGCTGGTCGGAGCAAACATACCGCCCGCAACATAGACTTGTGCAATGTAAACAAAACAGCATGCCTTGGTATATGATGATGATGATAAGTAATAGTGAAGCAAACGCTCCCTTTATTAAGTTAAAAGGAAATGTGTTGAATTGTGTCTATGTACGAACAGCACGCAATAATTTTATTTGTTAGTATTTTTAATCATTATTATGAAGTTTGTGAAACTGTTTTCATTGTCAGGAGTTACTGCCTTATGTATGTACCAAAATTGAAAATTGGGAGCCAAATCCCGGCAGGGTGCGACAAGGCATTCGGGCAACGACTACTGGTGTTTTTTTTTTATTGATATGATATATAAGGAGATGTTGGCGCACCATTATGGCGCCGGCTACTCCTTAGCCGTTGATTGAAACTTGAACACGTATCTTGAAGCAAAACATACAAAGCAGTGCATGGAAAATAGAAAACTCAGGCACAGATATGCAAAGACACACTTATACGTACATATCACAATGGTAAGTAAATGTTTGAAAGTCCTTGTAAGAAGTCTCTGGAAACAACAAAACACAAACAACAAACACAAAACACAACAACAAAACAACAAAGCACACGTCTGGTCCTTATAAAGATGCATTCGCTTGTATGTACATAATAGTCGACACGGCATTCATTTCACAACACACACGTGATGGGTGTCACATGATACTGTACATAATAAGTACATGTGTTACAAATGAAAGCTTGTTCTTTGTTAATACTTGTCAGCAATCCCGCTGTCTTGTAAAAAACGTGTTAATGCTTTTAAAGCGTGGGACTGTAAAACTCTAGTTGGCCACGGGCCCAGAAGTTTTTTCATGCTAAATGGTCTGTGGTCCAATGCGAACAGTTCGCTTTTAAGACGGCGTCTTGGCGTGTCATGACGTGGACAGTCTATGAGAAGGTGACATACGTCTTCATCTATAAATCCACAATCGCATTCGGGAGTTTTAGCTCTGCCGATTCTGTGCAAAAAATGTTTTGTGTATGCGGTGCCTAGCCTCAATCGGTGAATTAGAGTTTCCATCCTTCTATCTAATGCCAGCGTAATTTTGAATTCAATAAATGGATCGATGTGATATAAATCGCAGCTCTTTGTACTTTGGTCAAACCAAGCAGTTTTGCTCATTCTGAAATTTGTATTCTTTATAATACTACGCAATTCATTTTTTGAAATCGGTAAAGAAACAGTAACGTCTTTACAATGTGCTTGTCGTGCTGCTTCATCGGCAGCTGTGTTTCCAGGAATGTTGCAGTGGCCAGGTATCCACTGGAATTTGATCTCATGTTGCACCTTCTTTGCTTTAGTGAGCTCCTTCAGCGTTTCGTATGTCATACTATCACTTATTACTGTCCTGTTTGTACTGGAGAGTGATCTTAATGCAGCCTGTGAGTCACTGAAAAGTACCCATTTTCTAGCGTCTGCTACCGAGTTTATAAACTTTAGAGCATACAGAATAGCGAAGAGCTCAGATGTTGTAGATGACGTCGTGTGGCATAATGTAAACGATTCCTGAATATTGAGCTGTGGTATGATAAATGCCGATGTTGAAGACGTTGTAGTACTTGAGCCATTTCTGTAAACATGTATGTACCCTGGATACCGCATGTGTATCTGATAAAGTGCTAGTTGTTGAGCAGCTTGGATGAACATGTCTCTCTTTCTAATAATGCCATCCACTGAGAATTCAATGCTTGGTATAACAAGCACCCATCGAGGATAGTCCATTTCAGAGTACCAAAATTCATGTCTGGGTAATATGTGTACATTGCTCTGTACTTCATTATGAGCATTGCTTTTATCTCTTAGTAAAATCTCCAGTGCCAATGGGTGGTCCCTGTGTTGCGTCTGTAAGCGAAAAAAATGGCGGCATGTTTCAATTGTTCTCATGACTGGAAAGGGTGGTTGTCGAGTCTCTGCTATGACAAGGCTGCTGGAAGTCGCTCGTGGAACACCTATGCAGACGCGCAGTCCCCTAGCTAATAGTCTTTGAAGTCGCTCCTCTGAAGTGCGGGAAAGGCTGTGTAACACTGCTGCAGAATATGCAACTTTTTGTCGTATTAAAGCATTGTGAACAGCGAGCATGGATGATACAGATCCGCCCCATGATGTCCCAGCAATTCTGCGGAGTATATTCACTAGCGTATTCACCTCGTTTTCGAGTTTCTTTATGTGAGGTGCCCATGATAGCTGCCTATCAAGTATTACTCCGAGAAATCGATGCTGTGTCACAATCATTAGTGGTTCTTCTTCTAAATTGAGATTGAAGTACTTTAACTTCTTACGGGTGAAGGGCAATACAGCTGTCTTTGCGTGCGATAGAATCATTCCTCTTTCTTTTAAAAAGTTGTTGATAATATTTATTCCGTTTTGCAATGCAATCTGAATTAACCGTATGTCCGTGCCAGATGCCCCAATGCACACATCATCTGCAGATAAGGAGTATTTCAACCTGGAAGGCAGTCTTTTAGCTAAATCAGCCATAACACAGTTGAAAAGAAAAGGGCTGAGTACGCTTCCTTGTGGCACTCCCTGTCTGACGTCGTGTTCTGCACTTTTTCCTTCGCTCGTCTGAATGAATATTTTACGACCTGATAAAAATTTCGATACCCACCGCAAAGACCTGCCGGACAGTCCGTGTTCCAACATACTCAGCAGAACATGAGTGTGACTGACTGTGTCAAATGCCCTTTTGATGTCCAAGAACACTGCGACCGTCAAACTACCACAGGCGCGTTCATGCTCCACATACGTTACTAAGTCCAGTATTGCATCCATTGTGCATCTCTGTTTCCTAAAACCTGTCAAGTAGTTGGAGAATACACCAGTTCTGTTGCACCACCATTGAAGTCGCGCATCAATCATTTTTTCCATTACCTTACATAAACAGCTTGTCAGACTGATTGGACGGAAGGATTCAAGGTTCAAGGGTGTCTTAGCCGGTTTTAAGAACGGAATGATGCGAGCAGACTTCCAAGACTCGGGTACAATTTCTTGCGTCCGTAGATTATTGTAAATATCTAAGAGAATAGTTGTGCCTGTGGGCCCAAGGTTCTTTAGCATATTGTACGTAATGCCGTCCGGTCCAGAGGCCAATTTTTGACGACATGATGCTATAGCACAATGCAGCTCCCTTAACGTAAATACAGGGTCTAGCTGAGGATGCTGGGCCCAAAAGCAAGCATTAATTTTCTGGCTGGCTAATGCGACAGAATTATCAAATAAGGCACATTGTGATGCGGCGGGCCTACTGATAAGTTGACAAAATTCATCTGCTACCACAGCTTCTGGTTTGTCCAAAGCTACAGCAAGAGCACGAAATGGGAAGCTTTGTGATACAGGGCCACTAAGTGCTCGAATTACAAGCCAAATTTTTGGAACAGGTGTGTGGGGAGAGAGCGTGCCACAGAAATCACGCCAGCGTCGTTTACCTAAATTTTCTAGCCGTCTGCGCATTACACTGTGGATTTTCTGTGCATTTTTGTATGCTTCTAAACTTCCGCTGCGTCGATATGCCCTTTCTGAACGTCGTCTGATGGCTCTTAGATGTTCATACTCTCTATCGACTGCAGCATAGTCTTTTGGAATCGGGACTTTCTTTGTACATTTATTTGCATTATCTTGCAGAAATTCAGTAAACCTTTCAACTGTCGTGAGTTCACTATTTTGGTTTGTTAGGTGGTGCCGAAAAGCTTTCCAGTTCGTCAGTTTGCTGTAGCGTCTGGTGTCGTCTTTTCGCAAGTAGGGGTGACTTATTAAAATGGGAAAATGGTCACTCCCACGTGTTTCTACATCCGTTGTCCATACCACACCATTCACTAGATCTTGGGAACACAAGGTTACATCGATGCAACTAGAGTAATTATGCCCTCGGAGAAAAGTTGGGGAGCCGTCATTTAAAATTGTCAAATTGCATTTGTCTGCGGCACACTCAACAATGTTCCCACGTGCATCACATCGATCACTACCCCAGATTATGTTGTGCGCATTAAAGTCTCCGCATATAAACGTATATGAATTAGAAATGTTGAAGATATTTGTTGGCTCTTCCACCGAAATGCGGCTTGAAGGCTGTAGGTAAAAATTGATCACTGTAAAGCACTGCTCACCAAAGGATACTTTGCAAGCGACGAGTTCCGGGAAGTCCGAATCACTTGAGTTAACTTGATGAAAAGGTAGGTCCTTTCTGACGCACAAATGTACTCTGCTAGGACCACTTTGACGAGATGACTTATATATCACGTAGTTGGAGAGGCGGAAATCATCATTCATTCCTGCCTCTTGGATGCAAAGTATTGGAAAATTATACTGCAGAAGGAGTTTACGGAAGTCAGCACACTTCCTTCGAAGACCATTGGCATTCCACTGGTATATGGAGACATCTTTGTAGCGCTTATTCTTGTGTTACTTGTCGCAGGTTTGACCCGGACTGTTGACACAGTAGTGCTTCCAGAGGCAGCAGGGCTTTTACTTCTGGCAGGTTGTTTGCTTCCGGTAGAGCAGACAGGATTGCCTTAAGTGCTGCGAAAAGCATTGGCAGAATCAATTGCATGACTGATGCAGAGGCACGGTCTCCATTGAATGGTTGATTTTCTGAGGCCTGTTGAGAATGACGTGGCGTTTCGATGTTGTAGTTGGGGCGAACACTGGCACTGTCGGTTTTGCTACTTTCCGGCAGAGGTCCCGTGGGCGTTCGTAGCTTTGACGCGTAGGTTGGGTTACTTGAAGGTACTTCTCGTGAGTGGTCTCTCGAGTGTTCTCTTGGCGGGACTACTGGTGTTTCCGGTTTGACTGGCTAGCTGCACAACAAGCAATCATAGGTCTTTCGGTCATTGTTTCCCGAAGGTGCGTTTTCGTGAATCAGCCATGTCTCAGCCGGCGAAGAAGCGCAAGTTTTTGTCGCTCGAAAACAAGGCTCGCATTATCAGCGAGGCTGACGCTGGGAGGAAGAAATTGTGAATTGCTGAAGAGTTTGGGATTGTGGCGAGCTCTGTTTCAGCTATATTGAAGAGCAAGGACGCTATAATCAAGGCACTTTGTTCAGAAACGTCGGCGAGACAGAACAAGTCGACCGAGCCAACGCACGAAACCTTAGACAAGGCTGTCTACACCTGGTTCGTTGAGATGCGGGCCTAGAAAATTGCCCTTAGGGGCAATATTGTGCGACAGAAAGCGATGGATTTTGCCTGCTTGCTTGGTATCGACAATTTTAAAGCCATTGTAGGTTGGCTGAACAGTTTCAAAGCCCGCCACAATATCATCGGCAAAGTTTTGTGCGGTGAAGCTGCTTCGGCAGATTCAGACAGTGCCACTGCGTGGATGTCGGCTAGCCTCGGCAGCATCCTGATAGACTGTGCACCGTCAAATATGCATAATGTGGACCAGATAGGCCTCTTCTACGAGATTCTTTCCAACAAGACTTTGAATTTCAAGGGGCAACGCTGTCACGAAAGAAAGACAGCAAGAAAAGAATAACCGTGCTTCTGTGCGCCAAGAAGGACGGCTCAGATAAGCTGCATCTTTCGGTTATTGGGAAAAGCGCGAAACCACGCTGTTTCAAGGGAAATCGGCGCTTTCCAGTGAGGTATGGGGCCAACAGCCAGACGTGGATGACTCTTGCAATTTTTGCCGACTGGGCTAGGGAATTTGACTGGGACATGGGCAGGCAAGGCCGAAAGGTGTCTGCTTTTAGACAATTGTTACGTGCACGCCATTGAGGACGTGCAGCTTAAGTTTCTGCCCCCGAACTGCACGTCCATCATTCAGCCACTTGACCAAGGGGTCATCCAAAGTGTGAAGAGAAATTACTGCAAGCCTCTTATATGGAGGCTTGCAGTAATTTTGAACATTTGAACATATTGAACATATATATTGAACAATTTTGAACATATTTTGAACACTTGGTTGGGGCGCGAGATGAAAATCGACCTGTTCATGGCGCTCCGAATGATTGCTGCTTCGTGGTGCGAGACAGGGAGCGCCATAGTCGCGAACTGCTTTCACCATGCTAGGTTCGCTGTGCAGAGGGCCGAGACTTCGGGTTCTGCGATTGAAGCTTGTGACGAGGACAAATTGCCTGATGTAGAAATCGCAGTCGCATGACCAGACCTGCTAGAAAGTGATATGCCTGCTGAGAGTGCTTCGTCAGACGAAGATTAGATAACCGCGCTACGTGATGCCATGCTACCATCAACTTCATCGGTGCTGTTTGCATTCGACATCATCAGGCGTTGCATCGAGGCATAGGACGATGATGAAGCAATGGCTTTGTTGGCAGCGTGTGAAAGTCTTGTTGTGCCATTGCTTGGCAAGGAACAAAAACAGGCAAAGTTGACCGATTTTCGGAATTAAAGCTTGTTTTTGAGTTAGTGAGTCTAGTGTCGCGTATGTATTTTACCATATCGCAACAACTAATTTACGCAAGAACGATCGCCCATCCCCGTCAATTTCGTTGTAGCGGGATTTGTCTGTACCCGTGGCAGGACAACGGAGAGGCCTGGCGACAGGAGAATGCTCAGAGATGTGACACGCAGACTGGCTTCGGGCGAGAGATTGTTCTGCCCTATTTATTTTGAGCGTTTCTAAGAAGTGGGAAAAGGGGTGACTGGCCGACGTAACAAAAGTGATATTGCCTACGTGGCCACACTGAGTTGGCTAAAAAAAAAAAAAAAAAAAAACAGATCAGTGGAGTCCTAGCTACATCCAATGGCATTCGGACAGGCAATGTCAACACACTGGTTTGTTGACAGGACACCATGGGTCGTGCAACAAAACATGCTGCAAAATCTAAGCTCGTGCGAATATTTGAATGCTTTCAATATTCAAACTCGTTTTTTTTTTTTTCATTTAAATTGTTGAAAGTATCAAGTATTCGAAATGAACGAATAGGTGTATATTAGTCTGCATGTAACCTTTTGTAAAGGTTGTTTCTTTGTTGTGAAGGGGTGCTAAACTGTGAAGACACCTAGGCAGGGAAAATATTCACTGCCACAAAGCCCCACTTGAAGGTTAATTGAACATATTACCAGAGTCCTAAATACTTCTACTGTTCGTGAAGCTTCACCGTAACTCTATGGGAGAGCTTTGTGCACTGCGAGCGGAGGCCGCGGGGCGGCACTGCATCACCGCATGGGGCATTGGGCAGACCGTAGGGAAGCTGGCTGTTGATGCGCTATGGGGTCAATGCATAATATCGTGGCGTGCCATTGCATAATTTTTCACTGTATGGTCAATATCGTGCCTAGTGTGCTGTGCCTGGAGATCGGGAAGGATACTGTATACCTGCTTGGTACCTGGGTGTCTATTCGGTTACAAAACAAATTACTAAAAAGTCTCAGAGTTCTCACTGCCTACAGTGATCGGCGGGAAAAGTGAAAGCGCGCAATGCTGCTACAAGAAACCTGAGGTTTCACATTTGTTTCCCCGAATGTGCACGTGTGCGAAAAGCACTTCGATGAGAGGGACAATATTCGCGTGGACCAGTCGCTAATCAAAGACGTTGCCACAAGTCATCGTACGGCGTTCCGAAACTTGCCCACATTGTGCCTAGGTTTTTCCGTGGCCTCATGGCATATGTATGGTGCAAAAAGATGCAGAGCTTGCCCATCTACCAAGCATCAACAGGAATAGTAAATGAGCTGGAGACTGTTGAGGCTGCATTGGATTATCGGACTGTGCATAAGCCCTCGATGTAGCTTTATGGATAATGACGCATTTAATGAAGGTGAGCATACCGACCGCCTCTTCCTCTTTCTATGCCGTATACAGAAGCCTGATGAGTGAAACACTCACCATTTTCATTTATACAGGTATTAAGATGACCAAAGGTGTAGAGGTGATATTTTAAACAGGTGGAGCTACATGTAGCTCCTCACAGCTTGAAAAAATCAAAGCACACATTTGATGCATTCAAAAGAGACTTCAGCGCTACCAATAGATGTTTGCTAGGGGGTGATGGCGCAAGAGCGGTTGCACTGCAATGCTGTACAAAACTGGCACGAGCTGTAAAAGCGTGCAAAGTTATTTTTCGATATCAATTCGTCATGAGCACGAGAAGGTAACTTTTTGCATCACATGTTGACGCCCCCGCCGCGAAACGCAGTCAGTCAATTTTCATGTTTGAGGAGTCGTGTAAGGCTTTCTCCTTTACAGTAACAATAATAAAGAAAGACAGAAAAAACACAGCATGAATAAGCTACATAGCAGAGCAACGGAACGAAAAACTACATTGATGACCGCCCGAAGTTGGAACACCCTACGGCACCGTATCGGTAAATTTATGCGAAAGAAAATATGAAAACAAGGCAAATTTTATATGAAGTATTGCTTAATCCTTATCACTTGCTAAATTAAAAGCACTGATTCATTCAAAATGGTCATTGATTTAATAAGTGCGAGGACATTTTAAGATATATATCTTTGTATATAGAAACACCAAAAGTATATATAGCCTGGAAGGTTGAATATGCACTGTCAAAAATTGCAACCACTGCACTTCTGCCTAACTCTGGTGATTTTTGTGGTCAGTGGATCTCAATGAAATTCACTGTGTTCGTTCATTTGCACGTTTGCGCCATTCATGCCAAATTGCAGGCTTGAGGGTTTCGCAGATTCTTTTTAAATGAATTTTATAGCTTGCCTCGAAATGCTCACTTCGCTTGCCAGAATTAATGGCAACATTGTGTGTGTGACGTTTAGTTTTGCCTGGCGGAAGTGATGGAACTGATGTGCCACTGCAGCATCTGCTTGTCTGCCATGGATTGTGTGGGTTTGGCCGAGGCTTCCTTGGTTGAGCGTGCGATTTTCTTTTCCATGTTAATGGGCGTGCGATAGGTGCCAAGTGGTGTTGTGTTGTGAGCAACACACGATTCGCCATATATTCACCATAACAGCGTAAGCGTATTAGCCGATCGCTGCGGACGGCATGGACAGGTAGTGACATTTGGTGGGCATTATGTGCAATCAGGCAGGTTCCGGCATCATCAGGCAAATCTTTACGTCACACGTAGAAGCGCATTCGGTTGGGTTTCGGTTTAGGTGTTGCGTTTTTTTGGCAATTGAAAATCATTTTCCAATTTTTCGACCATTTTAGTTATTCGGTGCGTGAGAAGAGTGTCTTAGGGACCTAAAATAATGATTATTCTGACATGGTCAAAAAATTGCCGGAGTTAGCTTTTAAGCATTGCCTGAGTCGAATAACTCTGGATTGTACACGAATATTCGCTAGATGCTTCAGGGGAAAAAAAAGTTTTATAGCAAAAGCAAATCTTGCAGTGGAATCAGCATGCCGTCGAATCAGCATGCCGTCGAATCAGCATGCCGTCGAATTTCTAGCTTCAAGGTCTCATTCGATGCTTAATTTAACTATACTAGAGCTTTTCCGAATTTCCTTGAAGCTAACATCACTTTGAAGACGTATTCAACCTTCATGGCTACATTTAGTAACATTTTACAGCTCTGGCGTCTGCCGTACAATTGCAGTGCTGCGGCCGCTCCGTTGTCTCGTTGTGAGCGAGGGCACTCTAGCAGTTGATCCTGTTTCTATATTAAACTTTATTAGAAGCTTTATGATCAGTAAAAGTATTGAAGGACTCTGATTATCTTGATCAATCTTGATGATAATCTGATGATCATCTTGATCATCTCATATTGATTGATCATTTTAAAACTTTAAAAACTTGTTATATGGGCTTATATGCTCTAAGTATAGTTAATTTTAAAACTTGAGAAATTTTTCATGTTATCACTTGAATTCTAGTGATAGTCAAATCTAGCTACTATATACTCAAAGTTTTTTGCACTTTCAACCACAAAGACTTTCTTTAGCACAGCTCTTGATTCAATTAAAAAAAAATATTTTGCAGGTCAGTATAGTCATGAAGAATTGGTATTTTTTTCAGAATATGTTATATATGATACATGAACTCGACTCTATAAATTATCGAACCAAAATCACTATTTGTTTTGAACCTAAAATTCACTATTCGCACAAGCCTAGCAAAACACCTTCCGCATTTTTGCGTAAGGCCGACTAAAGTACTCTCTCAATAAAAATAACTTGTAGGGACCAGCAAAATACATTCCATTTAAGTGGAGTTCTACTTAGAAACGAACAGGGGTGGAGAATACAGCTATGAAACCAATCATATTAGAGGCAGTTATTCCATTAAGGCCACGGTTCGCCTTAACACACTTTGTTTGCCGAGAGTCTACTGTAATTATTAGGACTGCGGGGTCAGTGTCATATCCGCTTCAGTGGTAAGTATGGGAAAGCATGAAGGCATATGTGTAAGGCGTCAGTGAGTGTACCAGTGGGACTTATCGATGACCCCTATCTCACAATAAGTATTTACATCCATCTGCTCAGTAGCATATGACATGGTGCCGTTAGTGATCCTGTTATGCTGCCACCTCCTTATTCAAAATCGCCAAGTGAGCCTTGGTTACACGTAGTTTATGTGCCTTGCAGTATTGTAAGCAGCTCACCATTGCTTCGTTGCCATAACAAGATCTTTCAAGCAAAGGGCTCTTTAACTTTCTGGCCCAGATGACTCCATTTTTTTTTCACGAGGACAATCTGAATGGCACCTCTTTCTTGCACGTGAACAAAGTACCAACACTACTGATTTGGCCTGTAAACTTTTGTATCATTGGCCATCACTGTTGACGTGGAACCTTGCAATGCATCGGCTGGTCATTTTCTCCATGCATGCATCATCCCCGCCTTCACTCATCATGTCAAGTGCCCACTGGTGCACCATACACTGCAGGTTTCAAGGCTGGGTGCACGTTAACGAACCCCAGGTGGTCGAAATTTCCTGAGCCCTCCACGGCGTCTCTCATAATGATATGGTGGTTTTGGGACGTTACACCCCACAAATCAATCATCAAGGCTTCAAGGCACTCTACACCAATGGTGAATCCCACTGGTAGATACGGAGCGGTCGCCCAAATCCTGGGCAAGCACTCCGATTGCGCCAAGCCTGATCTGCGAGTGGAACACGTGAATGCCCCGCGTGAGGTTGCTCTGAAAGTTGTTTACGCTTATATCACTAAACTGGTACCAGAAACTTCCTCAATGTAGCCGAATATCTTTGGCCATGCCCATGGCGAGCCAGGAAACGTTTTTATTATACAGTTGAACACAGATATATCGAACTCGAAGGGGATGGCAAATTAGTTCGATACATGAAAAATTTGATATATAAAAAATTAGAGGCCCCGAGAGCTTACCTGTAGCTGATCATCTCCTACAGTAGGTGCATTCGAGAATAACAACTAATTCCGCACACACGCCACAACAGTATGATTTATTTGCATGATAAAAATCGCTTATCTTGGCCTGCTTCTTCGTTTTTGAAATGTTGAAGACGCTCGTCTCAATCTTATTCTAGACGCTAGTCTCAATGTTGTTGACAGCTAGTTTCAATCTTATCAAGGCTGTCCAGGTGCGACAGCCCGGTTTCCACAATGTGGCCGATACAACGGTGAATGATGCGAGCGCTGCCGTCACTTCAGCGGCGGAGTACGCGCGTGTAGTCGGCGCCTCGTTCGGACGATCGTCCTCGTCACATGAGCTGTAGACCTGGGCATTCCGGGTTCCTGCGACCACAGCTAATATGTCCTCGTCAGCGAGGCTCCCAACAGCCTGGACATTGCAGTCTGCTTCCAGGAAGTTGTTCGCAGACACTTCATGTGGAACTGCTGCAAGGAAGTAGGATCACCACTTGCGAAACGCGTCTTCTATGCTCTCATCCTCGTCGTCTTCGCCGGTTTCCACAAGTTGCGCCGTCTCGAAACCTGCCTTGCAGAAGCAGTTGACCACTGCCCGTCTTCACGTCTCGCCAGGCATTGAAGATCTCCACGGGAGAAAACGTCGCCGAGACTTCTGGCTACTCTTTCGTCATGCACAGCTGGATGTCCTGGCTGCTGACAGCTTCACTTTCGCCGAAATTGGTTTTGCCAGCGATGTAGTAGCGCTGCTTAAATCGGTGAAGCCACCCGGTGTTGCTGGGGAAGTTGTTTCACCGAGTGCAGCGACAAACGATTTGGCCATGGCATCCACCGGAATGTTCTTCGCGCGCACTTCGAAAAACAAGGCATTGAGTATCTTTTCTACACTCCCGTGGGCAGAAGCGTGCACATGACAGGCTCCCAACGTTTGCTACTCCACTGCCTTTGCCTTGGTATCTGCTTTTGTTATTCAATAAATTACTCTGAGTACTCTGTGGTATCCCGAAGTCGTTCGACAGTCGAACACTTCTCGCTCACCTCAACACGCTAAATAGCCTTCAGCTTCGTCGCAAAGTCAAGGGTCTTGCGCTTCTTGATGCTGGCCATAGCTACACAAGAAGTCGACAATTCAAGGAGTCCGTAGCGGCTTTGCACACCATGCATGCGAAAGAAAATGCTGCACATGAGGTGGTAAGTAGGCGACGCGACAGCGGAAGCACAACAAAGCGCTCGCGAGGCGATGGCCACCTGTGAGGGCAACAGCAAAAGGGGCGCGTTGTGGTTGGCTGATCAAACCTCTCAAAACAGCAATAAATAAATAAATAAATAAATAAATAAATAAATAAATAAATAAATTAATTAATAAATTAAACGCCGAAAGGAGGAGGAGGACTTACGCCCTTCATTCGGGCTCTCTGAGCCGACGGGTGCGGGAAGAAAGCATGAGAGAGAGAGAAAGAAACGAAAAAGAAAAAGGCTGTTTGTGCAGTCCAAACCCTCTCGCCCTTACACTTTTTTCGAGCGTTTTGTGTTTTGGCGGAGGCTTGGTGTCGCACGGAGGTCGCCGGGTGTGCGAGTGCGAAAATGCGCTTTTCAACTCGCACCCGGAGCCGTGTTGTCGCGAAGATCGCAGTGCGGTGCGAGTGCTCAAGCGCACCATTAAGCTCCTGCGGCATTTGATAAATCCGAACGCGGGTAAAAGTATCGTTTGATATAAACATGCGGATTTCTATACTTTTACAAAATAATTTCAAGGGAATAGCTTACAAGTTCGATATACCCAAAAATTTCAATATATGTGGTCTCGATATAACCGTATTCGACTGTACATAACTTGGTATAGCACACATGGCTTGTCCTTGCTGCTGCTACTGCTAGCAGAACTAGTGCTCTCGCTGTCGCTCAAAGCGAGAAGCAAACCAGCAGCAGCACGTCCAGCAGAGTTAAACGTCATTTTAGGAACGTAAACAAGTGCACAAGTAGACACCAACTCAAAAAACGCTGAAGACGACCTAGCTCTTGACTGTACCGGAAATGACTGCAACGCATTCTCGAAGTTCCAGCAAAATTTGTCTCTGCAAGACTGAGCACGCGGAATACTCTGTCACGGAATACTCTGTCACAGTGGGTTTTTCCGAATCTGCCATCGGAAAACTTGAACTTGCTCCAAATCTACCAGCGAAATGCAAATTCTGAGCCGTGAAGCAAAAAAACTTGCTCCTGCTTGATGAGCGGAATTTGCCATAAGCAATGTGCATGCAAATGAAACACAAGATGTACAAAAGCTTGTTTTATTTTTTGCTAAAAAAAAAAAGAATGCATGCCAGTCACACTTCGAAATGGCTGTTAACCAAAAATTGCTTGTATATAGCCCACAGCTGGAGCTAGCACAAAGCAATACTTTTTGCACATATCAAAGCACTTGTTGCGCGTTGTTTTAAGAAAACCGACATAGTGAAATGGGAGATCAGCGTGAATGAATACTGTGCCACATGGCCATGAGCCACAAATAACACTCCAAAGGTATCCGTAATGTCTTTTGAACTGGTCCGTGCAGCCAATATCATCTTCAGTACCTCTGCTTGCAGAATTACTGAATTGATTCCTCTACACATGTTAGCAACTGCACTGATGAGTATGAATTACTAGCACTGTGTGCTTTCTGGCTGTGGGCACATAAATTGCGCAAGTTTCTTGGCACACTCCATGATCAGACTTCACTGCATGGGTCTCTCGTTTCCCACAGACTCTCAATATGCGAATGCAGCTTGCAATGGCTACTTTAGTGCAAAGTGCAGAGCAAATTTTCTTGTCCATTGGCAACTACAGCATTAAAAGTCCACGCCGTTTCTTTTTTGAAGGCAGATGCTCACAAGCTTGCATCAAAGGGGGCACACTTCGCCGTGATCTCATGAACCAGACGGGCCGGTGATTCCACCTAGGGACGCCCCTGAGTGCATAAAATGGACTACTACTTTAGTTGTGGAGGTGATCAACTGCTGTTCTTTGGCTGTCTGGGCAGGGCCTCTCCTCACTTCTTAAGTTCTTTCAGACTATGATTCAGTAAAATTGGTGCTAATTTGGATAAAATGGATGCAGGTCACATTCGTTCCAGCTGCTCATAGAAACTTAAATGCCCTTCATTGAACCCCTGGGTTCCGCAATACCTTGCTTGAGAAGTCGGCATGTTGGTACAAGTACACCGTGCCTTGCTGGTTTCCGTAGCATTCAGTGGTTCCTTTTGCTGGACCTTGTCTTCCGAAGCTACAGTACGATTTGTGCTGACGCTTAGTTTGTATTGCAGCCGTTTGTTTTCTGCTCGAAAAGTAAGCTTTCTTTGTTATGCTGCTGGAAATTTGGGACTTGTTGCTAAAAAAATATGGATGTGTTTTTTCCTGTAACCTGCTGCTAACTTCGATCCGCCTGATCCAAAATCAAAAGTTTTGTCTCTAAAAGTTGCTCCATATCCTATTTTGGCTGTTGCACTTCTGAGAGATCTCTTAGCCCTCTTCATAGCCAGTGTATTTACATTAGCGAACTATCCTCCCTCCGATAATTCTTGATTATTTCTGTTGGGCTTTATGATCATGACCACCTTTGATCTTTGAACTATTAACCCCCATTATTCATTCATTCATTCATTCATTCATTCATTCATTCATTCATTCATTCATTCATTCATTCATTCATTCATTCAAATACTGATATGGTTTTTGACCTGGAACAAGTGTATTTTGGGAAGTATTTTCAAGAATGAAGTTGCGGAACCTAAATAAACTGTTGTAATTGCTAACTGCAGTTTTTTTCTTTTTTGCTTATTTTGTGCAGGTATGGTGGTAGAGATGAACGTGGATATGGCCGTGATGATCCACATCGACCATACCCTCGCCCTGAAGGAAATGGTCGCTTTGGCCGGGATGGCTACTGGGGTGGCCGGGATGAGTTTAGTGGTCACCATGGGAGAGATGAGCCACCATTGAGCTTTGGGAGAGATGAGCAGCCTCCACCACGGAGCCGGTAAAAGAACATTTGCATGTTGTTTCCCTCCTTCTTTTTTACATTTCAGATAGCGTCCTTATTGGTTCACTATTTGATAATGTTGAGACAAGGGGGGGGGGGGGGGGGGGGTGAGCTAAGCCTGTACCCAAAATAGTATGCTGGGAATGTGCCTGTTTCTGAACTCAACCTGGGAAAAAAATGGTTACAGAAACAATTCATGTATGTGGAGGGAGAAACGGGCAAAATAGAAATATGGCTTGTCAGGGACTCTCATTGCAGATTGTTATGGCTTATGAGTAGTGTTGCGTGCGGCAGTGGTTGTAGACAACAGGTATACGCTTGAAGCTGTATGAATATCTAGCAGCTGTAGATGTTTGCATTTTTGAACTGGATTGTGCCACTTCTGTTCTCGAACTGAAAAGTTCCTTCGAAGGCTCCGCACAATCTCCCAGTCCTGCCCTTGGCGTAGTTTGGCGCCAATTGCGCCAAACTGCACTAAATGACTAATCCTGCTACATCCTGCTACATTTCTTATATTCGGCACCAATGCTGTGCCTGACATGGTCTTTTAATATTTAGAAAGCGAAACTATTATCTCTCGTCAAGGTCGAAACGCCCTAGCATGCGTCTATCCTCCCATGCACACACCACGCTACCACGGGGTGCTTATGCACGTGTGTGCACAGTGCTGTGCAGTGCTGGTTGGATTACCTTTCTATTACACCATAAAGTTCTTGTACAATGTAATTCGCCAATAGAACACATATACACCTTGTAAACAAAACACCATTCTCCAGAGACTGTTAATGGGCAAGACTTGTCAGACCGCAGCCGCACCCTTCTGACGATAGAGTCGCGCGGCGGGGATGTAAATTCTGATCCCGTTATATTTGGAAATGTTGGTGAGTTCATGTTCGCAGGCCTGCTGTGCCAACAAACGAACACAGTAAAAAGAAACTCTGTTGCAGAAAAATACCTACTAACTTTTCAAAGCTTCTTGTGTATGCGCCAGACTTTCCTGCATAACCACAACCAAATTTCCGCTTGCTTTAGGCGCGATATCCGAAGAATTGGCGACTACGAACCACAACTCTATACACCATGCACACCCTCGTTTTCGTAAAAGATGCGAGTTGGTACTTTCATAATCTGAAAGTTTCCATAAATCTACCCCTTTCAAAATGTAACCATTACAAATTGTTTCGTTGATGTGGCTGTTAACGATGGAGCGATTATGCAGTTGCAGTGATGCTGCCGCTGCGCCAATTGCACCAAATTGCCCTGGCTACTACACGCTGCTACATTTCCTCAAAATTAGACGAGCCTGCGCCCAACCTGTGCCAAAAAGCATGCTCCGACTTTCAGAAGCGAAAGTACCCTATGTTCTACCATCTAAAATGAAATCACGGTGCACCTGCATAAGATGCAACCAGAGCCAAGCCCAGCCAAGCTAGGCCAAATGTCACTGTTGGGACGCAGTTAATACCCGATTTGTCGGACTTTCTAGTTACTGCAAAATCGCCCAAGAAAAGATTCATGCCTTTTTATTCCGTTCAAGTAAGCAAATAACCACAGCCCCGTCTAAAATAGCTTGAATGCCTCCTAGAGTACACTTATGAGGTATTTCAGTGCACGCCCAGGCTGTCGTAGTAAATACATTCAGGACCTACCGACGTTCATTTGCAAAGATGCGTCGTCTGATGAGCACCGCCGATAGCAGCAAATTGCAGAATATGTTGTGGATTTATGGCATGGAGCGTGTTGAAACGATGCAGAACGTAAAGGGTGTGGCAGAATAGAGGAATAAGTACTTGTCTGGAACTCCGAGATGCATGTGTGCACTTAGAAGATGAGCCATTGTGTGAAAATCTCCGGCGACATATGCCACACGAGATGAATCATTCCTAGTTGTGTGCAGCACATCGCGAACGCAGTTAACGCCATTTCCTACCGGGATGTTTTTGTATGCACGTGTTTGTTATGAAATTGTGTTCTTGATACCCATTTCATTCTTGATTGCACACGGGTGCGGTGATGGCAACCTGCTTTTGTTTGTGCAGCGCATGAGCGGATTCACACAGAAAGGGAGTGTGGACGGCGGTGCGCGTGAGTCATTAGAAACGTGCAGTACGCCGACAACTGCGCCACGTGGAGTAACAAGCACTTAGCTGAAAGGGATTAAGTGTTACTGGTGTGCTTGTCGCATGCCACCATCACGCCTCCGAGCATTTCTGGTGCTCATTCGTTAGACATTACCTCACTGCGCGGTGATACCGGCCCCTACGATTTTTATTTGATTCACCATATTGCATTTATGCATTGTGGCAAAGCCGACTATCAAACTTTACTGTGATGCCGAACGACTTTTAAAAGCGCTCATTTAATCCTATGATGTCATAGTCATAGTAGAGGTAGGGAGTTCAAGTAATGCTGTTTCACACCTGGAATGTCAGCTGAAAGGCCAAAAAGTCTGACGCCGAAGAGTTTCAGCATCGACAATTTTAGATGTTCTTATACATAGACGTCCATAAGGCTTGTGATGGTGTTGCAAAATCATCTGAATTTGCAAGCATGTCCGAAAAATCAGCAGTCAACTGACCTTGAGTCACGTTATAATGAAGTCCTATAGTTTTAAACTTTATCATTGGCTTTGTCTACTAAATAGGGTCAGAATCGCGTTATAATGAAGTGCTATGGTTTTAAACTTTATCATTGGCTTTGTCTAGTAAGTAGGGTCAGGTTATCTGTCGGTTTTATTTTATTTCTTACTCAGTTAGTCCTGAATAGCGTGCAGCAAGTTGTGATTTTATCGTTTGTAAGCCATGAACACAGTATTAAAAAAAGGGCAGGGAGGAGTGTATGACAAAATTCGTAAAAACGAGGTTGTGGGGGGGGGGGGGGGGCGTTAGGCTGATGCTTCGACAAGTGAACTTGTCTTTCTCAAGGCTCTAACACAACAGTTCTGTTCGGTGCAAGACAAGCCTGCTTGTCGGAATGTCGGCTCGACACAACCTTTATTTACGGATTTTTTCATGAATGCAGTATGTGTCTTAAAATTGATTCTAGCAATATCCACTCCGAAAGCCAGTTTGGCTGCTTCAAAACGCATTTTTGTCTGCTCCAAAAGCTGCTCCAAAGCAGCCTAAGACAGTAGCATTACTGAGTTGGCGCTGATTAGGTCTAATCTGCAGACTAGCTACTTGATTGGCGCGCCGCCCCTGAGAAGTTTGCCCTAGAAAACATGAGATCGGGCGCGAACGAGATTATACTCACGAGCTCAACTGAGGGAAACATGCATGGAACCAAGTTTGGTTACAGGGTCTGAAGAACAGCTGCGACAACAAAAGCCAGCCAAGCTTGCAAGCCCACCTGCTGGTAGGAAAGGCGAGAGCCCGCAACGCGAATCCTTTTAATTTGTGGAACAGCGCCTTCACTGATGGTTGAACTCTGTGACGGCGCAACTATTTTATGACGTGGACGCGGATGGCTGTTTGGCGTGTGCATGCGCACGGAATGCTCGGCAAGCGGCCGGAGCGAAGTCTTTTCTGATGCCTGGACAACCTACCGCTGCCCACCCGCGGCACATTTTCTTTAGGAGTGAAGGTAGGCAAAAGGTCGGGTGTCCGGAAAAAAAAAATTTTTTTCGCGCCGTTGTTTTTCACAGCTATCGCGGCTAGAGTGGGCCATATCACAGCTTTGCCAGGGAACAGCTGCCGCCGCCAATCGACGGCCAACAATGCAGACAGTCCACGCAGTTGCCGCGTCGAGTTGGCTTAAGCAGAGTGCCAACGACAATAGAATTGTGCCAGATTTGCACGCTCTGGTACTTAAATAGTTTGGACATTCTCGCATGGTCTGTGACAGGTGGTGGTTTGAGTTTGTCTACGCCAAGCAAAGACCATCAGCCAAGATGCCTCGTTAAAGGTCAACCAGCTTTGCTGTCACTTAGTAAGCTTTACATGGCTAATCTTTTTTCTTTTAATTTCTTCCTTTTTTTTCTCGCGCTTTGCTTCTTGTTTGTTCCGCCTCTCCTCCTTCTTTGTAGCACATTCAACGCTGCCTCAGCCCTGCCGGCCTACCTCCGTTGAGGATGCGGTCATCACAGGAGGTCCCAGAGTACTTTGCTGAAGGGACCTCTTGAAAGGACCTCCTGAAGGGACGTCCCCCTTCAGCCAAGTGCTTTAGGACCTCCTTCTGTATACAGTCGACTCCCGATAATTCGAAGTCGCTTAATTGGAATTTTCAGTTAGTTAAAAGTGAACACGTGGGTCCCGTCAGTTTTGTATGCAACCCCATAGAAAAAAATTCTTGATAATTCGAAGTTGAAAGCCCACAATATTGGTTAATTAGAAGTTATTTTTTAACCTAGAGCCTCGAGGCAATCATTATTTTCAAGAAAATGCGAAATTTTTCAAGTGCCAGGACAGCTACCGCATTACTGTCGTCATCATCGTAGCTGTCCGCAGCGCACTGTTGTCGCCATCGCCGTTGTGCGCAGTGTTACCGTGCATGAAGCGGCAAGATTGTTTATTCAGCACCAGCGTGTCGAACGTTGAACTATCCGTTCCACTGTCTCAGTCTTTTTCTCTCGTCTCTCCTTGTGTTTTGTTGGCTGTGTCAGCTGCGCGTTACAGATAATTTCGTGTTTGGCTGGTCGCAACGTTGAATAATGGCAAGACGCGGCTCGTACCGAACATTTGATCTGGCGACGAAAGTTGAAAGAAGTGGAGCAGGGAGGCCTTGCCAAGCAAGACATTGCACGGAAGTACGGCATTAAGCCTAACATACTCTTGAATTAAAAAAAAAATGAGCTTTTTATAATGGATGCTTTTGCAAATGACAAGTTTAAGATGTCAAGGAAGCGAATGCGTACCGGCGCCTACCCATGTTTGGAGAAGGCGCTGCTGATTTGGATTAGAGAGGCACGCAATAACAAACTTCCTCTCAGTGTCGAGGTTGTTGCAGTGAAGGGCTTATCGCTTGTATAAATGTTGGACATCAACGACCTCGCTTCTTCGGATGGATGGCTGATGCGCTTCAAACAGCGTCATGACCTGGTTTTCAAGAGCGTGTGTGGAGAGAAGGCGTCAGTTGACCAGGAAACATGTGTGGCATGGAAAGCAGAGAATCTTAACAAGCACCTCGAGGAGTATCAGTTGGAAGACATCTTTAACGCAGACGAGACTGCGCTTTTTTATCGGTTGCTACCAGACAAGACTCTCGCGTTTAAAGACCACGATTGTGCTGGCGGTAAACGTAGTAAGGAAAGGGTGTCTGTTATGATCGCCACAAACATGAATGGCACTGAACGATGTCGCCTTCTTGTGATTGGGAAGGCCGCCTATGTGCTTGAAAGGCGGCTGGACCCTTTCTGTTGACTATGCTTCAAACAGAAAGGTGTGGATGACGTCCGAGATTTTCAGGGACTGGATAAGCAAACTGAATCGAATGTTCGCATCATCAAACCACAAGGTGTTGTTCCTTGTAGACCAATGCAGTGCCCACATGAACGTACCAGCCTTGAGTGACATTCATCCTGCATACTTGCCTGCAAACACGACGTCTGTGTGGCAGCCCATGGACCAAGGCATAATCGGAAATGTGAAGGTCCTGTATATACAAGGGAGCATCTCGTCGAGCGCATGATTCTGTGCATGGATAAGTTCTTGCTATACGAGGTTAGTTTAATTAGTGCCATCCACATGCTAGTAGCGCGAGTGGGGGGCCATGTGAAAAATGAGACCATCGCCAACTGCTTCAGGGCCTTTGGTTTCGTGGCAAATTCTTCGGGGAAGGCTTCTCCTTGTCCACCAGTGGAAATGCAAAGTGAGCTTGACGACAGCAGCGTTGACGCCGCTCTCAGTGACATCAGTTTTGACGCCACTCTTGGTGACTCCTGCTTTGAAAATTACGTCGCCGTGGACAGCACAGTCGAAACGTGTGGTGCACTGACGGACAGCGAGATTGTGCATATTGTTCGGCCCCACGAAAGCGTTCATCAAAGCGACGACGAAGAGACATTGAAAGTGAGCCACAACCGAAGGCTGCCGATGTAGCTGCGTGCATTGCTCTCGCGCAGCAGTTTTTCGCTTGGGGAAAACAACGCTGAAGAAGCACTTGGGCACGTCTACTTTTTGCAAAACTTGCTTTCCACAGCTAGATTTGGCAAACAGCTTTCCACAGCTAGATTTGGCAAACAGAAGCAGATGAAAAATTACAGGCTACTTTTCGTGAAGAACTGCCGGCTTTGAACCTAATAAAGATGCCTTTTTTTATTTCTGCCTAATTGGAACTTAGTTTAATTCGAAGTTTTTTGCGGGTCCCGTGAAGTTCGTATTTACGGGAGTCGACTGTACTTATGTGAGCATGCATGCTTTGTATAAAAGTAAATAAACTGTAAGGAGGGTAGTGGGCATGGAGCTCGAGTATAGAAAAAGAAGAAGACTTGCTGTGATCGCAGGCTTGCATTCAGTTAGACCTTGCGCTAAATAAAGCTCTCGTTTGCCGAGTCAACTCCTGCTTGTTCAAGAACTCGTTTCAAGTGATGGAGGTGCTGGGTACATCTGGTCCTCACCCTGGAACTTTGCAGCCGCACACTCCAACGTCCTCCTACAATGACTGATCCGGGGCCATCTCAGGCCGCTACTTCAGATCTCGCACCTGTGCCTGTCTTCTGCGCTGGCACTCTCCGGCAGTGCGACCCCCCCATATTTGGTGGCACAGAGGACCAAGATGTGGACAACTGGATTGCCGAGTATGAACTGGTGAGCGCATACAATAAGTGGAACGCAGCCGATAAGCTCACAAATGTGAGTTTTTACCTGACCGACGTGGCAAAACTATGGTACAGAAATCATCAAAGTGATTTCAGTACCTGGTCGGAATTGGCAAAAACCCTCGCGGAAGTCTTTGGCCGTCCTGCTGTCCGCCGCCTTCGTGCTGAACAGCGCTTGCGGGGCAGAGTACAGAGAGCAGATGAAACTTTCACGAGCTACATCGAAGATGTGCTACTTCTCTGCAAGCTCGTCGATTCGACTCTGGACGAGATAGGCAAGATCAAGAACATCATGAAAGGAATCGACGACGGTGCATTCCAAATACTGGCTACGAAGAGTCCCCAGACGGTCGCCGAGGTGATTCAGCTCTGCCAAAGCTATGATGAGCTGCGTAGGCAGCGCGCTTCTACACGTTGCGCTGCTCAAGACACCGCGGACATCTCATCCTTCGACTATCGCCATGACACCACCGACCACTCTGCTGCGTTGATGCCACTCATAAACCAGTTCATACGCGAGGAGGTCGCCCGGCAGCTATCTATAATCACAAGAACTACCGAGCCAATGGCACCCTTGTCGCCTTCGCTTCGCCAGGTCATTCAATCGCAAGTTGATGAAGCATTGCCACCAGCTCAGGCTCCACCAACTGTTAGCGCACCACTACCGTATGCAGCCGCAGTTGCTCGGCCACGTGCGCCAGCGTCTCCGGCCTTCTACGAAGCTACTCGCCACGTTTATTCGTCGACGCCACCTTCCCGCTCGCTGACCGTCCCGTCTCCGGCTGTATATGAAACAGGTCAGAACGTTTATATGACGCCGCCGCCTGCACGACCATTTACGGTACCTTATTCAGCGAACAGTGCCCCTATCGTCAGCCAATGGCGCACTCCTGATAATCGGCCGATATGTTTTTCATGTGGCATCCCAGGCCACGTAGCTCGTCACTGCCGTCGTCGCAGCTTTCCTTCTCACGACATTGCAGGGGCCTCACATTATATGCCCACCATGCCCACTCAGCCGCAATATCCCGTTCCTGCCAATCCACCTCTAGACGTACGTCCCGGTCGCCGACCATCCGGCGCAAGCCGTTCGCCTTCTCCTCTTCGTCGATCTATTTCTCCAACGTTACGTCGCAACAGCCCACCGCGAGAGGAAAACTGACGGGCGCAGTTCCGGAGGCAAGAACTGCGTTGGAAACGAAAATTTCAAGACCTAACTGCTGTCCGCCGAACGAAATCGAACTCTATATTGATGGCATTAAGGTGCACGGACTTGTTGACACTGGAGCTGCCGTATCTGTAATTAGCGAGAAACTGTGCCGAAACTTGAAGAAAGTGACCACGCAACTTACCGACCTATCTTTGCAGACAGCTACGTCCCATCATATTCAGCCTTCAGCTTTGTGCACTGCACGAGTCGTCATTCAAGGTGCGATGTACGTCGTCACATTTGTAGTTTTATTCCGTTCTTCGCATGACGTTATCCTTGGGTGGGACATTCTTTCGTCAAATTCTGCTTTGGTCGACTGTGCTCGTTCCGAACTCGCGTTATCTGTGCCGTGCTATGACCCCGACGATGCTGCTTCGTGTAGAGTGTTTGCTGCTTCTGACGTTGAAATTGCACCTTTCTCAGCTGTTGTTGTCTCGGTGTTGTGTGCCTCCCCTCCGAAATCGCCTGTGTTTATGCTATGGGTCCCATCTGCGTGCCGTCGAAATATCATGCTTTCGTTTGCTGTCGTCATTTTTCGCAATGGTCACACTGCCATTTATGTGTGCAATCCCTCGGACAGCCCGTCATCCCTACTACGTGGAGAATGCCTGGCAAGCTACGAACCTTACGAGTGCATTCTTCCGGCTACTATACCTGATTCTACGGTTTCGCTCCCAATTTGTGCTGTCACTCCTACCAACGCGCCTAATGATGTTCTGGACATATTCTCGGATGCCATCGACTCTGAGCTCGCTCCAACTCAGCGCGAAGAGATTATAAATCTTCTACTCCGCTTTTGCTCTTCATTCGATCGTGACCAGTCAGGCTTATGCCGAACCTCTGCGATCGTTCACCGTATTGACACCGGTCAACAAGCCCCGCTAAGACAGCATCCGTACCGTGTGTCATCTGCTGAACGCCGTGTCATCGACGAACAAGTGGACGACATGTTGAAACGTGGCATCTTTGAGCCCTCCAACAGCCCCTGGGCTTCACTGGTTGTTCTCGTCAAGAAAAAGACGGATCCATGCGGTTCTGCGTTGACTACCGCCGACTCAACAAGATAACGTGCAAAGACGTATACCCTCTGCCGTGCATCGATGATGCTTTGGACTGCCTACAAGAAGCAGAGTTCTTTTCTTCGTTAGATTTACGCTCCGTCTACTGGCAGGTGCCCAAGGCAGAGGGTGACCGCCCGAAGACAGACTTTGTAATACTGGATGGACTATATGAATTCACCGTTATGCCCTTTGGCCTCTGCTATGCGCCTGCCACTTTCGAAGGGATGATGGATACCGTCTTGCGAGGTCTGAAATGGAAAACGTGCCTCTGTTATTTGGACGACATTGTGGTATTTTCAAGCGACTTTGCGACCCACCTCAGCCTCCTTGAGCAAGTTCTTACGTGCCTTTCCACGGCGAGACTTCAACTTAACTTAAAGAAATGCCACTTCGGCGCTCGCAAGCTTGTAATTCTCGGCCATGTGGTTTCTAAGGACGGCATTCTCCTGGACCCTACGAAACTTAATGCAGTCGCCGCGTTCCCAAAGCCAACCACCATCAAAGAGCTTCGAAGCTTCATCGGCCTATGTTCTTACTTTCGGCGCTACGTCTGCAATTTCGCCTCCATTATCGCCCCCTTGACCAATCTTCTTGCCGAAAGTTCTCATTTGTCAGCGTGGTCGCAGGCGTGTGATGATGCATTTCAGGAACTCCGACGGCTCCTCACCACGCCTCCCATACTCTGACATTTCGATCCGTCTGCTCCAACGGAGCTTCATACGGACGCTAGTGGTGTCGGGCTAGGGGCCATACTGGCCCAACGCAAGGATGGCTTTGACGAGTACGTCGTTGCCTATGCCAGTCGTACCCTCAGTAAAGCCAAGAAGTATTACAGTGTAACTGAAAAGGAGTGCCTCGCCATTATTTGGGCAATCGGAAAATTTCCCCCTTATTTATATAGACGTCCGTTTGATATTGTAACAGACCACCATGCGCTTTGCTGGTTATCTTCACTAAGAGATCCTAATGGTCGGCTCGCTCGTTGGGCATTGCGGTTACAGGAGTTCGATATCCGTGTTGTCTACCGTTCCGGCCGGAAGCATTCCGACGCAGATGCCCTGTCACGTTCGCCATTGGCTTCAGAGCCTGTCGGCTCGCCTATCTCCACTAGTGCTGCCTTGACCATCAGCATTTCGGACATGCCTTCCTAGCAATGCAAAGATGCTTGGATTTCTTCTCTTTTGGACTTTCTCTCAAACAGGACGCCCGCTACAGTTTCCAGGACGCTTTGCCGTCAAGCAGGACACTTCGCTATTCGGGATAACCTGCTTTACCGCCGAAACTACAGCTCGATCGGCCGTAAGTAGTTGCTCGTCATCCCCCGACATATGCGCTCTGACATCTGTGCCACGTTCCACGATGATCCGCATTGTGGTCACGCTGGTGTGTTAAAAACATACACTTGCTTGCAGCTGCGGTACTACTGGCGCGGTATGTACCGTTTCGTTTGCCGTTACGTAAGGTCTTGCCTTACGTGCCAGCGACGCAAAATGCCCACTCAACATGCCACAGGTCCCTTGCAGCTGTTGCCATGTCCAGCACGAGCTTTCGATCGTGTCGGAATCGACCTTTACGGTCCGCTTACCTATACTTCGAGTAGCAACCGCTGGGTCATTGTCGCTATCGACCACCTAACGCGGTACGCTGAAACAGCTGCGTTACCTTCTGCTACCGCAAAAGACGTTGCGTGTTTTATACTGCAAAACCTGGTTTTAAGGCATGGAGCACCTCGGGAGTTAGTAAGCGACCGTGGCCGCGTTTTTCTCTCCGATGCCATCAAAGCGTTGTTGAGCGAGTGTCGCATCATACACCGCACTACCACAGCCTATCACCCGCAAACTAATGGGATGACAGAGCGTTTTAATCGTACACATGGGGATATGCTGGCCAAGTACGCTTCATCCGACCAGTCAAATTGGGATAGCATACTCCCTTTTGTGACATATGCTTACAACACTGCAACGCAAAGCACCACTGGATTTTCACCTTTCTTCCTTCTTTATGGACGCAAGCCATCATCAACAATGGATACCATTCTTCCTTGTCGACCGGACCCTTCAGAGATGACTACCGTTTTTCGAGCAGCAGCACTCGCTGAAGAATGTCGGAAGCTTGCTCGTGCGTTCACGTCACATGACCAACCACGCCTATGAGCTTTTCTCCGAACTCACTGGTGTGGTTATGGATTCCTTCTACTCCTCCAGGACTCTCCGACAAGCTTTCGTCCAGGTACCATGGCCCGTATCGAGTTGTACGCCAAACATCCCCTGTCAACTACCTTGTCGAGCCGCTGGATGCATCTCCGGACAAGCGCCGTCGGGGACAAGAAATCGTACACATCTCTCGGCTCAAGCCATACCATGACCCTTCTGTGTACACCTGTCCTTAGGTCGCCAGAATGGCTCCCTCATCGCCCGGGGGTGATTGTAACGAAGGCAGTGGGCATGGAGCTCGAGTATAGAAAAGGAAGAAGACTTGCTGTGATCGCAGGCTTGCGTTCAGCTAGCCCTTGCACTAAATAAAGCTCTTGTTCGCCGAGTCATTTCCTGCTTGTTCAACAACCCGTTTGAAAACAAACTGAAAACTCACTATCTGAGGTGTATTACAACCAGTTTTTCATCTCGGGGACTGCACAGTAAGCGATATGCGTATACAGGGAGTTTTATAGCGTTACAAACGCTGGTAAGGAAAGTATGCTTTGTAGCCAGTCCTGCACTATACGTGGTGAGTAGTCTGAACTGTGCGTGCGTAGAATGTTATGGCATGCTTCTTAGTTATGCTTTATTCAGCTGTTTTAGTTGTCATACATTCAGTTTTTCTAATCTGCGATGACCCTTTAGAGTGTCCAACAGTCTTATTCCCTGCTTTAATTAATGCTCTTGGTTCTCATGAAGCCTCTTTTTTTTTCTGCTTTGAAGTATACTTTCGGTGGCTCCAAAAGCCTTTTTCTCTTCTCTGCAAAACACTTTCGGCTGCTCCAAAAGCCATTTTTTCTGCTCCAGAAAGTGCTTTTCACTGCTCTGTAAACTTGCTCAAAAATGGCCTCAGCAAATCACATCACTGTATATATCCAGCCAAAACGAACTATCGCACAAAACAGTAAAGACAATGGAAAAGGTTTCCTGTAGTCATTTGATTTGGCTGAATACAGTAAAAGCTTGTTTATCCGGATCTTGTTAACTTGGACACGCCACGCGGTCCCGGCGAAACTGTGTATATTTCAATGGTATCAAATGCTCGTTAATTCGAAGGGAATTAGACGCGCGCTTGTTAACTCAGACGATTCTAAAGAGGGCTATTGGAGCTTCATGCTTTCAGTAACCGATTCCGGTTACTAAAAGCATGGAGTCCAGGCTCCTCCGCCGTCTGCATTTCCGATAGAGGCGGAAATGTGTAGGCCCGTGTACTCAGATTTGAGTGCACGTTAAAGAACCCCAGGTGGTCGAAATTTCTGGAGCCCTCCACTACGGCATCTCTCATAATCATATGGTGGTTATGGGACGTTAAACCCCACAAATCAATCAGGCTCCTCCGCCGTAACTGACGGTGCAACTGAAGTTTTGGAGAAACCGAAACTTGACAAACAGCAGCAGAATATGATCTTGGTGATAGCAAAGGAGGGGGAAGTGGCCGGGTGGCACGAGTCACCTCCCGGCAGAAGCACATGGGCCGATGGTGCATCCAGTGTCTGCGCCGACAGGGGCGTCTGCGTAAGTAGGCCTTTGGTGCGTAGTGACACCATGGACCCGAGCTAACGGGGGAGTTTTGACTCCCTCCCACGCCTAGCCGTGCGTGGCTTTGCCATGTCCGGGGAAAAAGGGATCCTGGGGGTTGAGCCCACGCCGGGTGATTGGACCTTTAAGGCCCCCCAGTAGAGGCAACATACCCGGCCCCGGCTTCACGTAGGCGGCACCCCTTGGCTGACCCACCCAGGGGAAATCTGCAGTCTCCTTTTCCTATCTCTCTCTACCTAAATCTTTGTCTTTATCTCTCACTTTCTATCTGTCCTGTCTTCTACTCCCTTCCGTTTAGTTCCAAATTTCTTGGCCGCAAGGATTAACCTTGTGTGGATGCCCTGTCCTGGCTATTCCATATTAGGTTATAGCAGCGCTGTACAGCTGGCGTCGACAGGACTTGCCCAGCATCTCCTGCCACGTCCCATGGTTGGGCTCGGTGGTGGGCGGCTGGCACCGCTGCCGAATTTTATAGTTTATTTATGGCAAATGCTTTCCCCCCCTTCCTGATCGCTCTCTGAAAAGGTGGCGCATCGAAGACATGTTCATGCTCAATACACCGAAACCAACCTTCCCAAAGTACCGTGTTATTTATAGTCGGAACGAAAAGAAAACATTACGTGCAATTTCACCTTTTCTCATGTCGAAAACTGTTTTCAAAGCAATAGGCCCAGGTTATAAAGTGACAAAGATGGGAAGTCGCGATCTCATTCTGGAGGTTTGTGACAAAACTCAATACGACAAACTATCCAGACTTGTAATATATCCAGACTTATAATGTTTGGGGACACTCCTGTTTCAGTGGGCCCATACAGGTCTATGAACACGGTACGTGGGGTAATTTCTGATGATGATCTTATCAATCTGAGTGAAAGCGAACTGTTAGAAGGATGGCAAGACCAAAATGTTGTGAAGGTACAGAGAATAATAATTAAGTGTAACAACCAACAGACCCCTATAAAACACGTAATGATTACCTTCAGAACCAGTGACCTACCAGCATCAGTTGAAACCGGCTATTGTAAGCTCCGTGTAAGACCATATGTTCCCAATCCTCGTCGATGTTTCAAGTGTCAGCGTTTCGGGCATGGGTCTCAGAGTTGCAGAGGGCGCGCCACTTGCGCAAAGTGTGCATCCATGTCACACATATCTGACAACTGCACCTCAGAAACAACTCATTCTTCGAACTGTGAAGGAGATCATGCTGCCTACTCACGATCATGCCCCACTTGGAAAAAAGAGAAACATATAGTAGAACTTAAAGTCGAACTTAATCTGTCATTCCAAGAAGCACATCAACGGTTCGCACTACACACCCAGTCTTTTCACTCCTTTGTCGATGTGATGCGCGAAGGCGCCACGTCATATGTTTCTGCACCTGCGAATGTCACACAGAGTGTGGCCGTGGCAGTGCCACCAGCACCCCCGGCTGGAACAGCCTGTACTGCTCCGCCACCTGACAAACAGGGCTGGCGGACCCCCGTGTCTGCCGAACCTCGGGCCACTGCAAGCGCAGTTAGGTCCGAAAGTTCTGTGAAGGTGCCTGCCGAGCAGGCACCACCTCACAAGAGGTGATGGATACAAGTCCCACTCCTCCGGCGCCTCAAACGCCGAAGGATAGGCGCAACTCCCTGGAGCGCGCCAAAAAAGAAAACCTTGAATCACAGGGCCCCTAAAAAGCCCTGTAACCTAACGCAACATTTTTGTACACACAGCACCACACAACAATAAAATGACACAAATACTACAGTGGAACGTCAGAGGACTGCTGAGAAACCTCGACGATATCCAGGAACTTTTACGCAAACATACACCTAAGGTGCTATGCATACAGTAGACATACCTGAAACCTAAACACACCAACTTTTCATGTCATTACATTATTTTTCGGAATGACCGGAATGATGCCATTGTGTGATCCGGTGGTGTTGCCATTACAGTCAATCAAGGAATTGCATGCCCACACCTACCACTACAAACATCTCTTGAAGCGGTGGCTGTTCAAGCAGTTCTTTTGAATAAGCTCGTCGCCATCTGCTCTCTCTACATACCTCCACAACACCGTCTTGAAAAGTATGAATTCCAGTCCCTCATACATACCTGCCAAGTCTCCCGGATTGGCCGTGAGACTCCCGGATTTGGACCGTTTCCTTTGTTTGTGTGGTCAAGAAAATCTCCCGGAAATCCAAATTTTTGTGCGTGATCCGGCCGCACTGACAAAAAAGCAGCTCAATTCGCTCCAGGCTTTTCGAACCTACCCCATTTTATTATGAATGAGCTTAAGAGGCGTTCATTTAAACGTACAGTAGAACCTCAGCGATTGGAAACCGCGGCAGATACGAATTCATAAAATTCCTCAGCGAAATTCTGCTATGTCTATTGGGCCTAAATTCGAATGTTTCGAACACATTTCCTAATCGCGGAGGGTGATGCGAACTTTAGTACGGAAACTGTTGAAATAAGGCAGAGAGGAGCGTACTCGAAGCTTCGGAAATACGCGTGCGACCGGCGCACGCACTGTCTTCTACAGTGTGCGTGATTGTCATTGCCACAACCGCTGTCGACGAAACCGTGGTCGCTTTTTCGCGATCATGTATGGCGATGACGCGTAACTGTCCCGAAAGTGTCCGTGCGTTCAATACTCAACCAGTCAAAGCAACGCTGCTTTCTGCAAACCTTGCGGACAAAACCGCGACAGATGCAATTGTAAACGGCATAAAACGAGTTTGATTCGAAGGCGTGTGCGCATCAAGCGCACGGGGATGGAAAAAGGAACTACGATTTGTGCAACCACCGCGCACAACATCGCGGTCACGGTGGCGCGATAGCGATCTACAAGCTCCGAGGGCTGGGCTGGTAACAGTTTCGGCTGGTCCAGCAGCCGAAACTGTTAGAAATAAATAAATATTTTATTGTTTTGTTTTCTATTCTGCACTATTCTCGAAGTTTATAACTTTTATTACGGTAGCCGGAAGAAACTCTGGTCATCTATTTCTTCTAGATAAGTATACATATACGGTGAATGACTGTGGTGGCAGTGACTGCAAAAAACCAGCCTAGACTGTCAATAATAAAGGGGCCAGACACGTTTTGGCGTTCCTGTCAAAAAAATCTAGTAGGGAGCTGTGACCAGTGCTTTTGCGGCAGCCAGCTGCGCCGCCCGTCCGTTCACGTGTGTCCCAGTAAGACATACATGAGCTGCTTTGAAGGAAATAAATTCTGCTAGTTGTGTTGGAAACCGTACTTTCGTGTGTTCGGCCACTCCAAGCCGACCGCAACGCTGATGTTTGCGCTTGCGATTCAGGACCCCCCCCCTCTTGTTTTTCTCAATGTTTTTTTGTTTGTTTGTTTGCCCTTGGTTTTTTTTTGGTGGGGAGGGCAAAAAAAGTAGGAGCAAATAATTCAGCTCCTCCCCCTTCGCTGCGGAAATCTCCCGGATTCAAAATCCTTGAACTTGGCAGGTATGCTCATAGACGAACTTCCAGAACCCTACCTTGTCCTAGGGAACTTCAATGCACATGGTAGCCTCTGGGGTGACTCTCGCTGCGATGCACGAGGCTGCCTGATTGAACAGTTCCTTTTTGTTTTGGTGCGTGCCTGCTGAATCGAACCGAGCCAACATATTACAACATCGCTAACAATACGTACTCAACAATAGACCTCAGCATAACATCCCCATCACTCCTGCCTCTACTTAAATGGGAAATCATTAATAATCCATATGTTAGTGACCATTTTCCTATCATTGTCAGCACATCAATAACAAATACATGTCCTGCACAGGTTCCCAAATGGCTCACCGACAAAGTCGATTAAAAAAAGTTTCAAAAAATGGCTCTATTAACTTGGACTGACATGGCGGCGTTAAGCATAGAGGATGGTGTGTGCTACTTTACAGCTTTCTTGGTTGATGCAGCAACGAAATGTATTCCCCAAACATGTGGACCGTCAGGCAAACAACGAGTCCCAATGTGGAATAATGAGTGCCGTGATGTGCGAAAAAAACAAAATAAGGCATGGAAGTTGCTTGAAGACTCGCCTACAGCCGAGAATCTTGTAAACTTCAAGAACATCAAGTCGCAAGGAAGAAGGATGCGCCGACCGGTGAGAAGGGAAAGTTGGCACAATTTTTATCAGGCATTAGTTCATACACAGATGAGGTGAGAGTCTGGAACATGGTTGGTAAGGTGGCAGGACGAAAAGCACATTCACTTCCTCTAGTAGACACACAAGGGGAGAGTTTCGAAGACCAGGATAACACTCTCGGAGCGCACTTCGAACAGGCCTTTAGCTCATCACACTATAGTGAAGCTTTTCGACGATACAAAACCAAAATAGAAAAACAGAGGTTAGAGCGGAAACCCGCCACACATGAGGCATACAATGAACCTTTCTGTTTGGCTGAACTACAAGCCTCACTTACCTGCTGCAGTAAATTTACCCTAGGCCCGGACCGTGTGGCATATGAAATGTTAAAACACCTCCCCACTGAAACCCAGAAAGCTGTCCTCTCCTTGTATAATGCGATATGGTCTTCCAACGAGCTATCCTCAGCCTTGAAGGAAGCTGTCGTTATCCCAATTCTAAAACAACACAAGGACCCGGCCTTAGTTTCCAGCTACAGGCCAATAGCGTTAACCAGCTGTCTTTGCAAGATCTTTGAGAAAATGATTAACTGGTGCCTGATGCACTTCCTTGAAGTTAATGGCCTACTTGACCAATACCAGTGTGGGTTTTATGAGGCTCTGTCCACCACTGACCACCTTGTCCATATCGAGGCACAAAGTCTCGACACTTTTGCTCATAAGCAATTTTTTCTTTCTGTGTTCCTCGATAGGGAAAAGGCATATGACACTACATGGCGCTTTGGCATATTGCGATACCTGTCACATTTAGGTGTGCGGGGTAGAATGCTGACAATCATCGAAAGCTACCTGTCCAACCGTACATTCCGTGTCCGAGTTGGCACCGTCTTATCTCCAATATTTGTCCAAGAAACAGGAGTGCCGCAAGGAGGTGTATTGAGCTGCACACTTTTCTTAGTTAAAATGAATTCCTTGCACCTCTCTCTCATTTGTAATATATTTTATGTCATATATGTCGATGATGTACAGATTGGTTTCAAATCGTTCAACATCTCAATGTGCCAACGTCAAGTTCAACTAGGGTTGAACAAGGTATCTCAATGGGCAGATGAGAATGGTTCTATACTCAACATGCGAAAGAGCACATGCGTCTTGTTCTGCCGAAAGAGGGGCCTCCATCCTGACCCCGACATTGACCTGCATGGTCAACTTCTGTCAGTGAAAACCGAGCACAAGTTTCTTGGTCTCATATTAGACACTAAGCTAACCTTCATCCCACACATCAAGTATTTAAACGACAGGTGCCTAAAAACAATGAATATTTTGAAAGTGTTGTCACGCACTACGTGGGACAGTGACAAGAAATGTCTAGTGCATTTATATAAAAGCCTCGTACGCACACGCCTAGATTACGCTGCTATAATCTGTCAGTCGGCAACACCATCAGCCTTGAAGATTCTCGACCCTGTCCACCATCTAGGCTTTCGCCTCTCTACGGGTCCTTTTCGAATTAGCCCTGGGGAGAGCCCGTACGTGGATTCGAAAGAATGGTCGCTCCACCTACAAAGATGTTAGCTGTTTTTTTTGTACTTTTTGAAGGTGAAGGCAGACAAGAAACATCCCTCTCATTTCATAATTAATGATTTGTCTTGTTCTGGCTTGTTTGAGAACCGTGCTTCGTTTAGGCAGCCCTACTCGCTCCGTGTAAGGGGCCTGGCCGAAGAAACAGGTGTGCCTCTTCTCAAACACAGTTTGATGGCTCCTGCAGCATATCTGCCACCGTGGCAGCTAATAGACTGTGATTTCCCTTTGTTGAAGTCACAAAGCACGCACCACTTGCACACATACATACATACATACTTCCTAGAACTACAACATAAATACACATGCCCTGAGTTCTTTACCGATGCCTCAAAGTCTAACACTTCTGTGCCATATGCAGTGGTAGGCCAATCCTTTTCTGAGGCCAACAATCTTCATCCTGATGCAAGCATTTTCACAGGAGAACCTTATGCAATACTCGTGGTTGTAAAACACATCAAACAGATAAAATTACAATAGGCGGTAATATACACAGATTCCCTAAGTGTGGTTAGAGTAGAGCCCTGGAAACTCCTAAAAAACACAAAAACGCTGTGCTAGTGTCACTTTACTCACTTCTGTGCACACTGTACACATCAAAACAGCATGTAATTGTCTGCTGGGTGCCAGGGCACCGTGAGATACAAGGGAACGTTTTGGCCGACAAGCTGGCTGCTTCTGCCAATGACACTACTTCCAATGGATGAATACCAATCCCTGCAGTTGACCTAAAACCTTTTATAAAGAGAAAGCTCAGGGGGTATTGGCAGAGCACGTGGGATAGACACACAGACAATAAACTCCATGCTATTAAGCCGCAACTAGGTAATTGGCAGCCACTATCAAAATCACGACACACAGAGGTAACACTCAAGGCTAAGAACAGGACGTACACACTCTACACATTCAGATCTTCTTTTCACCGGCAATCCACCATATTGTGAGAGATGTGGAGAACCACTTACGGTTCTCCACATTCTCGTCCAGTGCAATGAGCTAGATGCTCCAAGAAAAAAGCACTTTTTACTGCCCTACCGACAGCAGCTCCCACTACACCCCGGGATGCTCATCGGTAGGGATCCGCTTTTTAAACTGCAATCACTTTTCACGTTTTTAAAAGATGTTCATAACTTTCACCCCATATTTCGAGGTGATCCGTAGTACGACCTCGGTACCGTGGTCGTGGCTGCGGTGACTACATCTTCATCATGGCTTTATCATCATGACATTGTGCCATCCACTTTCACTGCACACATCTCACGCCACTGTCATGATTTTTTGACTTCTATGTTTTTACCCGTGTTAGCGTGAGGAATTTCAAGGCCCCTTTACAGCCACGCATCATATCATTGTTTATATCTCTAGTTTATTGAAATGGTGCTCTTTGGCCATATATTGGCCTTTGCGCTAATTAATACCGCTCATCATCATCATCAGCACTCTTGTGCCAACTGTGCCAAAGTGCGCCAAATCAGATTTACTCCGCCATCCTGATAATATTAACGAAAATTGCGCTAAACTGTGCCAATGTCGGACTTGAGGTGGTTTGTCGCCGGCAATAGCCACGCAGGCGCTTCAATACATCTGCACCTTGTTCTCAGGACTACGAAAGTCACAATCATTTACCTATTTTATTACGCTGAATAAACAGCAGTTGCACATGTGTCCTAAAATCTACGATGCTAAGCTTGGTGCCGTCGCAACTCTGTTGTGCAAGTCCGCTTAACGGTGAAACGCGCTCTCCGCAGGAGCTTCTTACGTCTAATCCAATCGGTAGCGTGAAGCTGTGGCGGCGATTCATCGGCGGATGTCATATGTTCTAGGAGTGCTGCTGATAGCTCATTTGAAGAGTTGCACGGCATGTAATAAAGTAATTTTTACTAATAACTGCATGCATTCTTACCCATACCGTGAGATGCGGGTTAACAAGCTTTTACAGTATATGCTTCTTAATGCAATGCACCAATTAGCCAAACAACATGTTATACTAGAGCACACTAATATTAATGAGGAACAAACGACTGTCTTGAAAAGTAAAAACAAGGTATCTAAGACTTGATTAATATGGCTTCTTGTGATACAGTTGGAACTCATTTATAACAAACTCAATATAACTACAAAAAGTAGTTGGTATGGCGGTACTTTATTGTGTATGGACTTGCCCTTAAAAA
Source organism: Rhipicephalus microplus (assembly GCF_043290135.1). Taxonomy (NCBI): domain Eukaryota; kingdom Metazoa; phylum Arthropoda; class Arachnida; order Ixodida; family Ixodidae; genus Rhipicephalus; species Rhipicephalus microplus. The sequence goes on from NW_027464621.1 coordinate 420,361, forward strand.
TGTGCATTTGGCGACCAATCTTTGTATTTTTAACTTTTTCGTTATCGTGCCTATTCAAATCAATCACCTGTAATCGACACTTTGAATCGTCAATTCTGACATGCTAAATTTGTTTCTCGTGTATTCAGCACTTTCTACTAGTTAGTCCGACCACTCTACTTTCAGAATCAATTTGAATTTGCCTATTTTGGCTACATAGTGATTTTTTACAGACCTTTGCGCGAACCAATGTGCGCGTACTCTTAGAAAAGTGCACTAGGCTGGCAAACTTGACAAAAGTGCGTGCCCCTCGTGATTATGCTACAGTAACATTGAAGTTATGTAATGAAAAGAATCTTTGCAAGCCAAATATTGAATGAAAGTGCCAGCTTCATCATTTAACAGCGTTGAGCTTCATAATTGCCAGAAATTTGTCAGCTGTTCAATAGAATCACTGAAAATTTATTCCACAAGAAATATTTGCGAAGGTCCGCTGAATATTTAAAGTGTTGAAGTGGCGTTCTCTGTCAGTTTCCAGTAGCTTTGGTTTTGCTTGTATCGTTATACAGACACAGGGTTGCATCTAGTGTCACTATTCATTCTTATGGCGTTGTCGTCACGTGAGCATGGGTGCGCACTAGCGCTGCAAGACAGAAGACATGCTGCTTGAAACTGTCTTGTAACCGCACCTGAATTGAGTAAGGACAAGCGTAGAGTTGGAAGATGACAGCATCTCAACCTCAAGTTTTATGGCGACGATGTTTTGCGCCAACCTTAGACATCCGCTGCCATTCATGGGCTTGGTATGTTTATAGCCTCATGTTGTTTCCTCCGCCGCGAGTGCGTAGCTGCTGATCTTTGTGCACAATGTTATAGATACTCTGGTTACGTGCGAGGTCCACGCGCTGGCTGCGGAGTTTCTCTAGAGTTACTGTATATGCTACCTTTAGGTAGCAGAGTTATGCCACTGTTTTCCGGGTGCTGCTGGCTCCGCCTACAGAAGTTCAGCGCCCCTATTTGCCGAGCGCCATCACATGGTCATAGGTGGTTCATTTGCACTGCGGAGAAGCCAACGCTGCACATATTCCGGGCAGATCAAGCGGGGTTGACAACAGTTGTCATTCTCGCCGTGCTTCTTCGGTAATGTAGCCAAGCTGCCTGTTGGTCACGAAAAATGCTGCAGCAAATGCATTCTGTGTTGAATTATACTACGTAGAGCCCATGCGATTAGACGCTCAGTGGGTGTTGCTATAGAAAGATTAGAGAACACTGGTCTAGCTTGGGTGAGGGCAAGTGCTGTTGTGGCTTGAGGGGGGCAAGTGCCCTTTTTCCACTTCTCTGCTGACGCTCATGGGCTTGGACTTTTTTTTTTTAAATCTGTTCACGGCACTGCAACTTGCTCTATTTTTATTAACAACAGATGCAGTAGTGAATACGTTATACAGGAAGAGCCAACTTGTGTCAGCTGCAACGTTCAAATAGGTCTGGCTATTAAAACACTAAAAACAAAGGGAGAATTTAAACTAGAACTGTTCGAATCGGCAAGGTGTTGCTCCTAGTTCGTGAATTGAATGCAGCTTTGAAACCTTATGTGAAAAGAATGTTAGACATGACAGGGTTGTTAAACAACGATTCACATCAATTGTCGTTAGCCGCGATTGTAATACGAGTGTAATATGAAAGCTGAGGGTAACGTGGGCCTCGCACGGCCACTCTTGATCGCTATCCAACTCGATTCAGTTGAAAGCTATAAAGCTTCAGCTGGTTAACTCACACAGATAACGAATGAGCCCAACAAAATGAAAATATTCCATCCCCAATTCCCTCGATAGCGTTCTAGAGGGAAAAATAGTTTTATACATGTAAATGGGAAAAACAGCGCAAAAGACGCCGAAGCTAATGGTTGTACTACTATAAATATGCATATGTATCACTGGTTCAACAAGCTAATGCATGTTTATGTTTTTTCATTATTACATACCAAAAACGTCAACATAAAGTCGAGGCTTAGAGGCGTGACCAGAGCAACTGAGTTTTTCTTGTACTTTCATAAAAAATAGAGAGAAAAGAAAGCGAAAAGAATAAATAAAGCAACGTTAGTACTCTGAAGCGTGAGCGCTGCTTTTACGCTGGTGGTGAGTGGCTTTCCTGCAAGACAGTTGAACCCAAGATGGCGTACCTTGGCGCAACTCTGCTACCTAAAGATAGCATATACAGTAACTCTCTCCTAATGGCAAGAAGGCCACCGTAGCACAGTTTGGCCCTGATTACAAAGCAGTGCAAAACGTTTTAGAACTGCTCAGTGTATTGATTTTTTTTAATATGATGCATAAAATGCTAAGAAATATGCTCCGACGCATATATAGAAACTCCAACTTATGCGGAATGAGGTGGCTCATGAAAAGAGGTGACGCTAGACGAAATAGCAAAGTTCTTTAGACATCTTATTTATAGAGGGATTCTCACATCATGGGCATCCAACTATATTAGAACACCTGGAAGCTCTTATCGCACAAATTATATATATATATCAGTGAGAAAATTTAACAAGTTCCCTTGTGTCTCACGAAAAACCAAGCAATGCTTCACCGCATGATACGAGCAATGAAGCATCACCTTGGTCCCGATTTTCGTTGTCTAAATGAATGGAAACATTTTGTACATTTATTATTTCTTATATTGGTCCTGGGTCACTTGTATTCAAAATGTATATTGTGAATTTTGTTTGTCTTGAATATTTTGGCATATATAGTTTCTTTATTGCACTGTTTACCAGCTGGCAACCAAAAGTTACATACTTTTCACATTTTTATTCATTCCATAATATTTTTGTTTGTCCACAACATATATTTTCGGAAAGAGCATTTCATTGTGCAAAATTTGGTATGCTGCAATGTGTGCTGGAGTACTTTTAAAACTGGCAAAAACGATCTTCCCGAGACGAATAAAAAATAACTATTTTTGCACGGTAACGAAAGAGTTAAAAAGTGCTAAAAACCTCTCCGCACTGCCGGGTTGTTTTCCACACTGCCGGGTTGTTTGTTGTATACCGTATGCATGTTCGTTCTTCGTGCCTGCTTCACCCAGGACTGTGTGCGAGTATGGCATGTAGCCTCTTTGTTCAGTGCAGCAAAGATGGGCATTTTGCAGCTGCAGGAAGAAAGGGTCTTCCAGCAAGGGCATTATTTCTTTGATGTCGTTTTTTAAGGTTATCATGCGAGATGACCTTTGATGCCTTGTATTTACTTGTACAATTAAGTGCACCTTGATAGTGCGAGTCGCCTTGTGCATTTGTTCCTTGCTGCTTACTCAATGCATGCTCAATTTGCATTACACTTGAGATCGTGCCATCACGAAGCCAGTATGCTGAAATATGTTTAGAAGTTGAGACAGCAATTATTTTTATGACCAGTAAAATTTATATAGTATCATTTTAGGTTCTATTATGTGTTGCTTGATGTAAATTTTTAAAGTTTGTTCTCTCCTTCTGCCTGGTTTAACCTCTTCGAAAGAAAATGAACCCTCAGTCGTGTTGCAAATTATTTGGCGTCTGATATTCTGTAATAAAAATACAAAACCGCACTTTACACATGAGATGAAAAAAAGAAGTGACACACAGGGCGCTGCTGATCTGCGCCATTTGTGTAATTTGTTTCCATGGTCTTGTGTGTAAAGCACTGTCTTGTATTTTTATCATGGAACCTCGCCAAATTTACCTGTCTTCCTATGATATAGTTAATTCTTCACGCATTCGACATGGTGACTTCGTGCAACATGCTCCTTATAGAGCTTCAACAAGCTGCCTATTATCTTTGAATGCAAGCGCATTTTGGGAAACATGCGTGTCAGCCTGCTTTACATTATTGGAGCGCCAAGCTTTATAGTGACTACAATGGGCACGGCAGCCTTCAGATATCCGTTTTTCTAGTTATGAGACTTCGCAGCTGTTCTGCTGTGCTTTTTATGGCCATGATGCATGCAGCCTGATGGCAGAATTCGCTCTGTAACTACGTTGCCTGCAATATAATACACAAGGGGAGCATTGCTGTGGTCTCTTTACACTCGAAAAAATTTTCAAATATAATGAATAAAATAAAACAAATCAACAAAATAAAACAATAAGATTTATGCAATTGTCAAAGCGAATATTGAGTTTAGCTGTGTTTTAATAAGATTGCAACAAAGCGATTAGTAACCCTACTTGTGTGTGTTTGTCACACAACCACATAAAAACCTTTGCAGCACTTGATTGGGTTGAGTACATTTAGTTTGGGTCAATGTGTTTTTTTCACAGATGGCAAAATTTTTTTGTATAGCTCCATTGGCCTTTAGGGTTGCCCAGTTCCGATCTGAAAATCTCTCTGCATGCCGGCCCACAGAAAAGTAGTGCCTTTTCCGTCGTACCCCGCATCGCAACGCCTAGCACAAAACACGGTCACTGAGTTTTCTTCATTTTATAGGCGCCATTATTTTGAAGGCACATTAAAACTAGGAACTGCGTGGAATGCAAATGAAACTGGCAACATTTCTTCTCAAGCAGGCTTTACTGCTTTCTGTCCCATGCTAGCATGCAGCGCTTCCGACTGTCGTGCTAAATCTCTGCATAGGGAAGGCATCGCGTAAGGCCACTGGGTGTGACTGTACACCTCTTTACTCTCCCCTTCATGCTGTCTTGAGTTTCCATTGCTTTGCCCGTACCATGCTCGTGTTTTCGTGGATTTCTTGGCTTGCTAGGCATTCTGTGATCCGCATGACTGAGGACTCCTTTCGTAGTTGCACTGTGGGTGAGGGGCAGCATTTACCAGCCTTGTGGAAGATGCGAAGCAGGCAATAGTAGATGGCATCGTCCTGGTCTGAGTGAAGGGCTTTTTGCATAATGAAATACTTGTGAGGTAACTGACAATGACAAAGACAGGATAGAGTGCCATAGTCACTACATTTGCTCCAAGAGACAGGATTGTGCTGTTTTGCACAGTTTATCGACTACAAAACTGTGTCGCCTTTGTTGGTTAGCACGCATTTTCATCGGCACCGCATAAATAGACAAAGTATATTACTGCACAGTACTAATAAGACATGTGTACACCCCTTTAACGAGTAAGTCCTCTTTTATATAGAAAAGCGGCAGTAGCGTAAATACAGGGTGGTGCGGAGTCAACTGGCATATTTTAAGTAGACATAATATTAATTAGAACTAACTCACAGAAGTGCCATTTTCATTGAAATTAATATTGGGTCTAACAGAAAAACGAGCCTTCAAAATTTTGTACATTTTAATTGGGGACTTAAAGGGCTTGTTCCTTTGTTGTATATAGCTTTAATGAAAACAAACAGATCATGGAGCCAAGGAAAGTGCAGGGAGAATTAATGGTTCTGACCGTACTGAGTAATTGTCATATAAATGTACTATAAGAAAGTAAGCTGTATGAATGAATCAATATGTAAACCTTAATTAAAATTTGTCCAGCAGTATTCTGTGCGTGCTACAGAACACAAACAAAAGAATAACTTTTCTAACTGTCTTTACATTCATTTCACTTTTTTCACATTTATATTAAAATTACTACTACAATACAGTTACAACATGTGGGATCTCGTCGAGAGCACCACGCTCTTAAAGTTGTGGGGATCTGAGGCGCACCCGCGACCATTTCGCGGGTATTCCGTCGTACTGCCGCTGCCTTTCCTCTTACTGTGCTCTGGTAACTGTGTGTGGCGATAGATGGCGCCACACCCGGGCGCGGCACGTGTTCTCAGGGGCTACGAGAATCGGGAGGCTGTAAAGAGCCTCTCCTCCGTTGGTCGGCGCCGGGTAAGCACGTGTTTCCTTCGTTCGCGTCCCCTTTGGGAATCGCCGGACTGTAGCCTGGCTGGAGCCTTAGCATTTCGGCAGGCATGTTTACTTGAGTGCTAGCTTCGGTACCGTACGCTAAGCCAACAGCGGTGCCTAGTGCTTGAAGTGGTCGTACCACACCAAGCCGCACTTACCGTAGGCCTAGGCGTACGAGGTTTGCCCTAACTCTCGCGACCAGGCCCAGTAGTCATCGTGAGAGTGCGCAGCATAGCAGCAAGGGACCTTTTCCTGACCGGCGTGTCAAAGCTCGCCATTACCTGGTGCAACGTGCTCGTGGTTTCCCCTTATCGGGAACGTCCGCGTGCGGGAGCCTTTTCTCTCTGTGTCCCGGGAGCGAATGTTGTGCTGTTGCTCGTGGTGCCGCCTAAGGCAATAAAGTGTTGGTGTATTTCTGTTATTCGAGCACTGTCTGTTTTGCCGCGCCGCGCTAAACACCTTGTTAGTTGAGCGCGCGCGGACGGTACGCTACACGCGAGTAGGTGACAGAGTCGCGGCCCTGTGGCTCGCTAAGCGTGAACCCGCGGTGATCATCTGCTACGGTGAGTAGCGAAGTCACCACAGAGTGAACGGACACAGTTGACAAGGTCACAACAACAACAAAAAACAAAAACAAAACACATTCAACTACTTTTAGATCGACGATATCGTCAGCAGAATTATTATACATCCATTGTGATCAACAGGCTAAGACAACCTTACACAAGATTACACAGAACTCAACAAACACAAGAACACACACAAGGCGGCTTCGCAAACGCTTGACTTGCCACGACGGCCTACCGCAGATGACCCGTGGTGTTGCCTACCGCAGACCCACCGCTAGCGACAACCATTCACGCCAACTGCCACCTGCCAAAGAGAGCCGCTCATCTCCCTCATGCCGTCACCAATGATTGCCGCCAAGCATCACTGCCGGCGCCACCTTTCTAACCATGATGATGATGGCGGTGATAAACGCTCGCGAGACACATGCGCCACGAGGGGCAAACCACTCCACAGAGGGTGTTAGCATCTCGACATCCCCGAACCTTAATTCAAACCATATCTTAAACAAATAAAAAAAATTCCACGAGCTCTTACAAAATTGATCACAGATGTCCCTAAATAATGTCCGTGTACCACGACACCGCCGCCAGTCGACACTGCTGCACGGTACGGCTCGACGACTTCACCTCAGTACCGGTTCCACAACGGCAACGTTGCAGTCAGCGCGAGCAACCGTCACGCGCGCTGACACGTCTTCTGGTTGCGACCTGCACGCACGAGGGCGCCGGACTGCAGGCAGTTGCGCAGGTCCCTGGCATGTCTACTGCCTGATCTCACGACCACATTCTGGGCCAACGGCGATGACGATGTCCAGAAAACAGCCAGCCACGGGTTACATGATTCCCGCTGTGCACACTCAAACCACTCAACGGAACAATGCAGTAGGGCATAGGGAAGGGATCTTCGGGCTCCTTGCCCACATGGTACGATGGTCAGTTTTTGCCAGCGAATACATCGGCGGCGGCCGAGACGCCCAGGTCAAATAAAAGAAAGGTCACTTTTCTTAACTCGTGCATCGCAAGGTAAAAAAAAAGTGAGGGAAGCAGAGTGCAATGCCACGATCCGCCTAGTTGTGCCTCGTACGACAGGCGGCTGTGCAGAGTCTTAGGCCTATTGAGTCGCTCGACAACAACCAGCATCCACCCAGCCTAGGTGCAGCAGAGGCAGCCGCAAGGAGACATCAGCTCCAGAAGGTGGCACTGCTCGCTCGCCGCATACAGCAGCTTACCGAGCGATCGGCGTCCACTTTTCCAAACGGTGTCACGACGCCTGGCTCCCTGAGCCCAAAGTGATAAGAGAAGCTATTTACAGAAACGCGGACCACCTAAGAGGCTTCTGTACTCACTCGCTTTGGGCTTCGCCTACAATCTCCATGATCTAAACTTTGCTCACCCCAGTATGCAGACCACATGGCTCTCGTCCCAACTGAACAACATGCTTGAAAACTAACCACAATAAAAAAAAAAACGCTTGTGAGCAGAAAAAAAAAAACTCAACGTGCCGACAAACATGTCACAACAACCGATCTCCCTGCCCTCAACAAAGCACAATGCTGATGCTAGCAGCGGAAGCCCCATCAGGCGTACTCTACCCCGGCTAAAACGAAAGCGTGTACTGAACAGCGAAAGCTATTGTCCGATGCTCCAAGAGCGCCACGCTCTTGGCCAAGCTCTTAAATTGGAACAGACACAATTGGAACGAACCAAAAGAAGACACATTTATTGAACTACTTTTAGATTGATGATATTGTCAGCCGAATTATTATACACCTATTGTGATCAACACGCTAAGACAACCTTACACAAGATTACACAGCACTCGACAAACACAGGAACACACACAAGGCGGCTTCGCTAACGCTCGACTCACCACGAGGGCCTACGGCAGACGATTGGCAGTGCCACCTACTGCAGACCCATCGCTAAAGGCAACCGTTTGCGCCAACCGTCACCTGCCAAAGAGAGCTGCTCATCTCTCCTATGCCGCCAGGCGTCACTGCCAGCGCCATCGTTCTAACCATGGTGATGATGGTGGTGATAAACGCTTGCTAACTCAATGCCACCTACCGCTTGATAGTTGTGACCCCTGAATGCTGCCTCTACGCGAGGCACATGTGCCATGAAGTGCAAACCACTCCACAGGGGGTGTTAGCACCCTTACAAACAATACAAGTAACATCCTTTATACCTGCTGTGACCTCATTATTTGTTGCTTTTTATTAACATTATATTTCAACTAGTCATGTATCATGTACGAGCGCAGATGAAAAAAGGTGCCTATAAATAGGGCCAAGTAGTTCGTATATTTACCACCAGTTAGGTCACTTTTTTAAAAACATCTGGTACATGGCCTCCTGTTACACCAGTGCCTTGTTTCAAGGGCTTCTTGAAGTCGCACACGAGTCGCGTTAGGTCCTCTTGAATTGCTGCAACTTCGTCATCGATGACTTGCTACTGCCACAAATGGCTTTATCAACAATTTGGAATATGCAAGTGGGCTCCGCGCTATGCTGTATATTCGTAATGCTCACAAAATATAGGTGGCACGCTGTTCGATTAAGGATAGTGCACGAAGGAGGGTCAACATAGGAACAGATAGGACGTGTGGACGTACAGCTCGTGCCACTGTCACTGGATGGGGTCATTAGCGGCAGTGAAATAGATACGAGACCAAAATACTTTCCCAAATCATGGAAAGCGCTACATGTCTGCCATCTCATTTTTTACCACTGTGTTACAATGGTAAATCTTCGTTACCTTGTGTCAACAATGCTTTTTAAAGTTCCATGCATGCTACAAAACGCGCACAAGCTGAATGGTACTAAAGAAAAAAACAACGATCCTACCTGAGGGGTGTGCTGTAGTAATAGGCCTTTGGCGAGTAAAGCCACAGTTGTTGCATGAGACTGCATGTTTGGTAAGACGATGGTTTCTAAACGTATTGAGCAGTCATTACTATGTGGTCAGGAACTTAGTGTGTGCGAGTTACACTGTTTGGGCAGAGCAGGTTGAGTTCATTGGGCAACTCAGTGGCACAACTCTTGGATGCAATTGCGCGTTCTGTTTGCTTGTCAAGCCTTGGCAGCTTGCGGTCACAAAAGTTGCACTACGTGCATGGCATCAGAAAAAGCGTTCATTCTGTTTCGATTTCAAGACTACTGTACATCAAGTATACACCGATTGACTTAAAGGTATGAGAAGTACTCCGTGTAGGTGGTGGTTAACCAGTGAAGCACGTGTCTAGATTCGCTCTCACTGTCGGTGCTTTCACAGGCTTCAATGTCTAGTGAAAAATTCTCATCATTAAGCTTGTTCCTATCCACCACTGTTGAGAGTAATCGAAGAGTTAACTCTGAGATTGCTGATTGGAAAGCATTATTTTGCATCAAGTAAACTGTCCTGTAGCATAGCGTGGGAACAAATTAGGACAAAAAAGAAGTACAGGAAAAAGGCAAGCTCTAACTGTCAACAAGGAATATTTGATCTTCAGGATTCGTCATATATACACACAAAGTCGCATAACAGTGATAACTTTTTATTTTACAAATCATGGACATGAAAAAGGCTTTCAGTTTTATCCGCCAAACCTGCGCACAAGAGTTTATACATTGCAGCCAAACAACTTCATGGGGAAGTTGTTCATGCATAAAAAAATTTTTTTGGCAGACAATGATGGCTTGCTGATACAGTATTATTAATAATTGTTGGGGTTTAACGTCCCAAAACCACCATATAGTTATGAGAGGCGCCGTAGTGGAGGGCTCCGGAAATTTTGATCACTCGGGGTTTTTTAGTGTGTACCTAAGTCTAAGCACATGGGCCTTAAACATTTTCGTCTCCATTGAAAATGCGGCCACGGCAGCTGGTATTCTATCCCGCGACCGGCGGGTCAGCAGCCGAGGGCCCTAGCCACTAAGCCGAAGCAGCGAGTTAGGTTGATGCAATGTTTCTATTGCATGTTTGCAAAAGAAACATTGCAGCAAGATGTAATGTTTTTATTATTAACCTGAAAGGCTCGAATCAGATTTACTTTTTGCTAGACTGACAGTGTTTTCTAGTAGTGGGTGACATGCACCTGTTTTGCAGTCACTTGACACACTTTTCACTTGGTTTTGATGTTCCTTCAGCTGTTCTACCTCTCTGTCAGACCTATGTAAGAATTTCTGTACGAGAAAGAGATGCGATAAACAACGCCATCAGTGCATGCAACAAACTGATCTTTGTGTTTATCACAAATTCTTGTGTTTCTTATTGGCCGGGTATTTATTACTGAATAAGTGTTTATGTGCAGGGTATTAGGCTTGTTTGGAGGTAAAAAAGACAACCCTCACGTTTTTCTCAGCCTCCTATATTTTTTTAAATTGTAAGGTAACTGGCTGATATAAGGTATGTATTACTGCTGTTCTCTAGTACTCATGGCTGCTGAATGCCCGTTTGCCTGTGGGCATCTGTTTGTGCATTCCTGCTTCAGCAACCTTTCCGCCACTGACAGTAGTACCACATGTGTAGGATAGCCGGCGTCCTTGGTTATGGAAACTTGCCTTCATTAGTTGAGGGAACTGTTTTATGAAGACATTCTTGACACACAAGATGGTTATGCTCCTCGCCCTGTACTTTGTCTTGGTCCCTCGCCGTTTAAAACGATTATAAAAGATAATAATCTACCGGACACGAAAAAACTTCCATACCTATGTCTTGATGATCCCGCTATTGGCAGCAACTTGCTACACTCGTGGCTCGCATACTCAGCCGCTTTTCACTAAATTGTGGCCGTTGAGGGCCTTCCTTGCTTTGAGCTGCTGCTGCAGAACTAAATACTCAACCTCAACATCAGAAATTCGCAAATGTCCGAGCCTTCGATGCACGCAGCCACAAATTCACATCTGTTGTGCAATTAAGATGTAGTGCAGTTGGCTGTCCACAGCGTGAACGGGTCCACTCTTCGTAGTTGGATTTTCTTTTTATATTGCTTGTGGATTTGCAGGTGATGACAACTAAAAGAGAGAGAATAAACTTTTTTGGTCAGTGTATGTACAGAGAGCCTTTGTTGGGTGCAGCCCTCAGTTCAGAGCTCCATTGCCTTGCGTGACCCTGTGAGTCCGCTGGACCAGCTGCTGCTGTTCCTGGCAACGTAAGCTGAGTAGTGCAGATTCCCTAGAGGAAGGTGTGGGGTTGGGGGATGGGAGGAGCACCCTGTGGAGCTGAGCATTACCACGTAGAGTGGTATAATGTTGGTACAGAGCCACAGAAGGCGCAGTAGGAGGGGGGTATAGAGTTGGATGAAAACGATTTAGCATGTGTAAACAAGGAAATGAATTGGTCTACAGTTGCTGCCAAGTGGCAGCATCTGCTCTGTTAAGTGAAGGATTAGAAGGAGCATATGTATAACATTTCTGCTGATAGTAATCCAGCGTCGCCTTGTAGTTAAGTGATTTTGTTGGAGCATCGCCTGGGTTGGACAGCTCCTCCAATGGTGCCCGGCCAGTCAGACTTCGGGCAACCACACGAACGCGTTCATTACTATGGAGAGAGGCCTGTCCAGGAGTCCAGACAATACGAACCGGACGTAACGCGGACGGCAAGACAGACAAAAAGGATTCTGTGTGAGAAAGGATTTTCATTGCTCATCGCACGGTGTGGTTACGAGCGTGCTAAAAATGGCACTGTTTCCTCTGCTCAACAACCGCGGTTCCTGGGGCCTCTCGGACTTGGTAAGGCGCTTTTTGGACGACGATTTCGGTGGCTCCTTTGTGGACAGCAAGCTTTTCGACCCGCCGTTCTACCACCAGCGCTTTACATCCAGCCGCGACAAACGTCCAAAGTTTGCGTCTGCCCCGCCCACCAGCAAGGCACTTCAGTTGCCTGCACGCCTGACAAGTTCAGCATTAACGTCGACACTTGTCACTTCGCCCCCCAAGAGATCATCATCAAGACGCAGAACAACTGCGTCGTCATCCACGGCAAGCCCAAGGAAAAGTCTGACAACCGCGGCTGCTACGTAAAGTGAGAGTTCGCCCGACGCTACGGCTTGCCAGGGGATGTCGGCCCAGAGTCCTTCAAGTGCAGTCTCCAACCAAACGGACTACTGGCCCTCAAAGCTCTGCGCAAGAGTGCCCCCAAGGAGCAGCCGAAGGCCATCCCCGTTGGAGTGAAGCACGAAGGCGGCAGCGGCGCTGTCGCTAAGAAGTGAGCTCGCAAGGCCTGTAGCCTGTCATAGTCACTTATCGTAGTGCACTAACTTTCGACAGCGTCAACTACTGCCTTTTTTTTTTTTCATCATGAAGTGGTTTTTCACAGAACTTGTGTGCCTTCAACTGTTCTTTTCCTACTTGTTCAGAGGGCTGTTATACACTTTTTGAGCCAACTCTTTGTGCCAGCTCGCTGCTGGCAGCTGTGGAGGCTAGCATGTGCAGGGAATTCTCAGCTCTAAACTCACCGTGGTCCCTCTGAATTCGCTCTATGGTACCAATGTTATGTGAACGTGGCGGCAAGCATGTAGAATAACTCCGGTGATTTTCACTTTTCAGAATGGGAGGCGCAAAGAGCTGATTTGTCGCTTGGGAAAGCATGTCGTGATTGCAACAAAGCTTTTTTGTTTCGTTTTTTGTAGCATCGAAAAATGAGTAGGAGGCTGAATGCTGCATTTGACGTGCAGTTGTGATTGTTTTTTGCTCTCTAAAGGCTCGACCACATGATCATTGATCAGCAGAAAAAATTACGCATACTTATTCTTTGCTAGAAAAACTGTTTAGGAAACATTTATTTCAAGTAAACATGCCAGCCGTCACAGCATTTGGAAAATAATAAACTTTCAACTTTTTGTTGATGGCATTACAATTCATGTCCTATTGAAATAAGTTATAGAAAGTTAAAATTCAATTTATAATGGGGACGGCCACCGTTTTTTGCAATAACCTTTAAGGCAAAATCACAGTTGCCGGACTAATAATAATAATAATAATAATAATAATAATAATAATAATAAACTGTTGAGGTGAAAAGACAAGCCAAAATTAACATGACTTAGCAGGTACTGATGCGGTCGAAGGCAGGCTCTGAAATAAAGAAAAAGAGTAAACATAAACCACTGATGCACCAACTTCTATTGCTTGGGGAAGCATAAACGAGGTTATTACAAAGCCTTTTTTTTTTTTTTTTTCGTTTTCTGTAACCCCAAGAAATGGGAATATTTGAAGCTGTATCTTCTACGAACCTTATACAGAAAATATTTTAATCCCGCGCTGTTGACGCACCGACAGTTTTGGTACTGGCACACTGGTCTACTTATGAATGAGTCTGCCAACTAATTACACACATGAGTAGACACTCACTCATCCAAGTGGTTCAACGCCCTGATGAATTTTAGAAATTTCAGCCGCACCTTCTGGGATGATATGAAGTTTATAATTTCCCGGCATTATACAAGATTGATATCTCTGAAAGTTACCGGTGATCGAGGCTAAAACTTCAGATAACATGAAATAATTTTTGCTTCTTCTGAATACTTTGCCAGCATAGTTGAATGCTGTGAAAGTGTATCTAAATAAATATAATTCATTATGAGTTCAGTATTGTGAAGCTCTGACTTATATTCATTTACTGATTTTAGTTTATTGATGTGGAATTATAAGAACTTTTTTTTTGTTTTATTTTTTCTGCCTAGAATGGATCCTGTGGCAGGTCCACCACCATTCAGACCGGAAGCTGATCTCCGGAAGCCAAATGACTGTGAGATCATAGTGCTTCACAGGGAAAACAGGTGTGTCATTTTGCTTCTTCCGAATTCTTAGCCAGCATGGTTGAATGCTGTGAAAGTGTATGTAATGAAATATAATTCAGTATGAATTCAGTATTGTGAAGCTCTGACTTTTGTTTAATTATTTAACCACTATTTATTCGTCTCCACGGCACAGTTTGTTGGGTATATCGGCTGCAAATTATCTTCTCGCCTGCTTCAAAAATTTCTCCTATACTGACTCTACTGCAACTGCACATAGACTTCTCAAGGCTTGTGTACTGCAGCATTGTTTTGAGAGTAGACAAGAAAGGAATCGTATCGTTATTCTTTAGTGCAATTTTTTTTCTCTCAGAAATTACGCAGAGATGGTGGAACGACGGCTCAAGAACCTTGGCATGCAAGTGGACCTATTATTCTTGAAAGATCAAGCTTTGCTTAGTCGAGCTCTTGAAGATTTGACCCAGAGAGGCACATTGTTTGCGGTTGTGGTGACAGACCAACACGAAGTGCATGGAAGCGTGACAGTCAATATTCTCTATGGAGTTCCTCAAGGTGAGTAAGCATTAGCATCTGTAACAGCCCACTGCAATGTCTCTGCTGGCATCTTTACTCCAAATTCTTTTCATTGAAGTGCTCAGTGGGAGTTTACTACTAATAGTACTTCAAATTTCTTATTTGAAATGCCTTTTGTCACAAAAGTTGATGACGTGGGATAAATTGAGTTTACTTCACCTCAATTATGTCGTGTAAAAAAGCTGTTTTTATGATGGTCATGATGCCTGTGTTTATTTTACGGTGAGGTGAGCTATATTGCATCTATGTAACATGTTTCTAGTTTTGTAAGCACAGTGCATTGTTTCATTAATGTTGGAGTAATATTAAACATCATGTAGATTTTGGGCCAAGACAGTTCAATGTTTTCTGAAACATTTTTTTTTTAACAAGCTTTTGTAATGCTCCTACAAAAATTTTGAGCCCATTCACAGCATTGTGATTCATCTAGTGCCCTTCATTGGCTATAGAGCAAATTCTTTTGATAGCCTCAAATATATTACTCTTAGGGCAGGGGCATAAATTTTTTTCTAATCTGGCTGTAGTTACTGTGTTGACTCTTCATGAGGATAAGTGCAAGTGTGATCCTTGCGATCAATCTTCGAGATAATCTGCGGCTTGGTACAAAGGCTGGATGAGATTCCTGGCAGTTTTGAGTGCTCCTTCTGCACACATGGTGTTCAAAGGGATGTAATGTCCAGTTTATAGAGGTTTAGGAGTGAAAAGTACCAAGTTTTTGCCCATCTTTGCCCATGGAAATTGGGAATATTGCTGATAATTCTGTAGAATTTGTTCACATTTGCCCGTGCACACGCAACACCACGCTTGGGTTGGGTATATTTATTTTGGCAATTTCTGAAGCTAATTTTAGTAGCATGTAGAATTGTTTTTGTTAGTAACAATGCTGTTCTGATTAACAATAGCTAGAGCCAGAGTATTTGCATGAAAAAGGTGGTTTTGGGACATTAAACCCCATATATCAATCAATCAATATTAGCATTGATGAAATAAGAATTCATCAATGGGACACAAATGTCTTCTTTTTGTTCCTTGTTTTCAGCTGTGTTGCTTCATAACAGAGCTCGTGCTACCACGTAGAAACCATTAAGTTCGTCGAATGAGCATATTACATTATTTAGGCAATTTTGTAACATTCTCTCTAGGTGAAAGGGCACAAATCAATAAGCACTTTTTCTTTATTCGTGCCTACATTTCAGTATTTGTGGCCTAATGTAGACCAAGACAAAGATGTTGGGTGAATAAATATTCTCTTTCTTTCAAAGGGTTAATCACTTAACTAGACCACTTACTCAAGGTAACTACTTGGCAAGAATTATCTGCTATTCTTTGTGATCTTTCAGCATGGATAGATACAGTGGACTTTTGATTATATGTCCCCCAATATTTCACTGGCATTTCACGATGAATTGCTTTGGTCTCGTAAAATCTTCATATAATAATGTATTAAAAACCTTGGTCATGTGATGGAGTTTTACGCCGACCCTGCATCTTACGACGACTCAGATTTCGTCCGTAAGAAAAAAAACACATTTACTCGAATCTAACGTTATATTTATGAGTGCAAAATATGAACTTGTGATGATTAGAAAAGTAGAGAGTAGGACAGGATTTTTGCTTAGAATGCCTTTATTGCGCGCGTTCATATCCGGGCTCATTTTTTAGTCAAGCTCTGTCTGCATCATGGGTGCGGGCAGATTGTGTTCGCCGATGACCTTGAGACACGAGCACTTTCCGTTGCGTGACTTGAGATGGCGCTACTTTATGGGGCAGGTATACGTGCGGCGCTCATTCCGATATTCACACGCAAGAGAACGTCTTCCTGAAAGGTTTGCGTGCATGCAGAGGCGAGACAGCTGCGCATATTGCGCATTTTTAATACAATGCCGTTTTCTTGCGCCAAGCTGCTCCAAAAGCGTAAAAATCGCGAAAATTGTGCAGGACTGCTCCAAATCAGTCTTGAACGCTTGAGTTTTGATGCGAACCTCAGCTTCGGTGGGAAAAAAAGGCCGAGTTGACTAATAAGACACGTAAAATTGCGTTTTTTTTTTTAGGGGCGAAGCTCCTTATGACGTCACTCGTTCGTCTCCCGCTATCCTTTGTAACCACCGCTCGTTGAGTCTCCAATCCGGCCATATATGGTGCTCCTTGTACTATATAACGAATCTATATACGCTGAGAAATGCAAAATCGTCCCATACTGGAGGGCGTTTTGTATCAAAAGATAATAATAAAAAGTGAGTTTTATGAAAACAGGTTTTACGTCACACGTACGTAAGGAGAGAAAGATGATCGCGCCACTGTGATCGCGTGTTCTTCGGCGGCGCCGGGGGCCAGGGGGAGCTCTATAGAACAATAAAAGCGCCGTATTGGTGCGTGCGCCAACAGACGCTCGCCGACAGAAGATGGACAAGGCTGCCGAGCAACGTGCGTGCAGGGCGGCGGTGGCTCGCGCTGGATGAAGCGACCCTGTCGTGCGAGCACGGAAGGTCGAATAGCCGCGCCACCAGCGTGTGGACCCAGCTTTGCCCCGCTCTCCATCATTCACCCCGTGGATATGCTGTCATTTTTTACTTTGGCACTTTTCTAGTGAAGAAGGCTACCATGGTGCCGCCATAATCTCCTCTAAACTGTTGTAAATATACGTGACCCCACAAAAATGTGCTGTCGGGCATCAAGTGTGCTGCTTCTACTGTACTAGCTAGGCTGTGTGTTCTGGTGCCACTGTCGCCTTGTGAAAACAACAGAGCCGAGTGGCGAGCGTGGCGGGGTTGACTCTCATGTTATGTTGACTCTCATGTTGCTTCGGTCGCTGTGGTTTTTATGTCGACGCTGCGTGTGGTCACCTACGCGTGTGTGTTTGCCTTGACCGAGTAACCGTCTCCAGATTCTTTGGCATGTGCTCAAGGTTTCTCAAAATGTGTTCCATGAGCGACAGAACACGTGCAGCCCATTCTTGGTATACGTTCATTAGCCACTAACTTATTTAGAGAAGTGAGTTCTCATTGCATTTTGCATTCAAAAAAGCCATCGCACGCAATATCCGCGCATAGGTGTCTGCAGGCAGAAAAAAACACTTGGTTATGGCGAAGCCGTGGTAGCAGAACGCGCGTTCATACTATTTTAAACGATATGAACGGGCAACTCGGCGACCACATGGCACAGTTTTATTTGCCACTGCTCCGTTTTGTAATCTTAACTCGCAACGTGCGCTTTAAGAGACGTATCTGCATGTGTGCCGGCTTTGTGCTATGTTTTTAAGCTTAGCTTGATTAATGTTTTGTTCAGCGGCAGTGTGACTTCCTTTTCTTTCTTTTCTTTCTTTTCTTCTGATCGGCCTCTGTACATTCGGCGGTTTTGTTTGCGTGGACACAAATTTATCTGCGCTGCGCAAGCGCTTTACGCGAGTCGATGTATTATAGGGAGCTCTACATCAATGGGATGACCTACATTAAAAAAAAAAAAAAAAAAAGAACTGGTAAACGTGTGCCGTATTAATAGTGCGTGGTTGCTCGCATGGAGAGGCGTTATCAGTATCATTCGCTTATCGGTTAGTCTTATAGCACGCGCTTTACAAGATAGTCGGTGCAGCGATGTTTTTTGGCTCCGGCGCTGCAATCTTGAAGATGGTCCCGCACGAGGTGGCCGTGAATGGCGGTGCAGCGTCCTTTTCTTGTCTGTTAAAAGCTCTTGACGCTATGATGTCAGGCTTTTCTTTAAGCGAAGGACCACTGGTACGTAAATAAGATTCTTGTGCAATCACAATTTTTTAAATTTATTTTTGAGTGTAATGCGTTGTTCTTTTTAAATGTTTTCGGGGAACGTAGTTTTTAACAGAACCTTTTTTTATTAAATATTAATTCGCATGTTTGTTATGAGGGCCAGATAGGTCATGTGGTATGTAAAAAGGTAGTGCAGTTCATACCTGGCGATAATGCTTAAAAACTTCCTTTGAAATCTGTTTCAGTGTTACGTGTATTATAAAGCAATTAAGGTATGCACTGGTGCCCCCATGTTGCTGAAAATTTGTATTTTCAAGCACCCAAGATGACATAATAAATGCCGCTAACTGCTCCCAAGCAAGATTTTTCTGCTCCAAAATTGAAATTTTGCTGCACCAAAAACTACTCCCAATTTATTCTTACCTGTCTCGCCCCTGTGATTCAGAAAAGTGTTGCCCTGTGCCTCTGAGCCTTGCCAGTGCATTTGTTTAGCTGATTCGTGCTTTGTGATTCAGTGCACGTACACCTCGACGCTGCATATGACTCTGAGTACGGGTCAACGGCCTTGTCGCTGGCTGCGCCTCGAAATAGGCAAGTGGTGTTTTGTCTCGAAAAGCAAGTCGGGATATCTGACCTACACGGAGCGTGTGTCGCTGTTCAAGGCTACGCATGAAGCAGAGTGCTTGGATTAGTGGCGACGGGCAATTTTGAGAGCTGATGGAAGCCTACTGACCATCTATATGCGCGAAGAATTTCCCAAAGGAAGCCATCTCTGCCACATATCTTGCAGAATACAAGGGAAAAGTCCTGCAAAAAAGTGGCTACTTGAGCTGGTTGGTACTGCATTTTTGAAATACGTATACTTCCAATATGTGCAGGGAACGTTTCAGAAGGAAGATAGAGCAGAGGGATAAGACAGAGGGCACACTTACAACCAATTTTATTTATTGCACAGATGGCGGGAATATATATACTGTCAAGAGGGCGAGGAGATCACACACAAAGGAAAGGACAAATGATGACACATGTGCCAGACCACCTTATTCTAATCTTGAAATGACAACTTAACTGAAAAGATACTTGTATTCATTATCCAACAGATTGACAGATGGGGCTCTTACACCATCAGTTCCTGCTTTGCGAATCAAAAAAGCTTCATATATTTCACGGGCACTCTTGTCCTTATATCTTGCCATTACTTGGCATTCATCAAACTTCGGGGTGCACCCACAATTCGCACAGTGACTTGCCAAGTGGCTGCCCACTGATCCGCGCATCAGATTTGCGTGCTTCCTAAGGCAATCGTTCAGACAGCGCCCCGTCCGACCGATGTAGTATTGACCACATGATAAGTAAATGAGATACACAACGCCTATAATACATGCTATAAACATCTTTGCATGCTTCTTATTGCACCCAACATTTAAAGATTCTTCATAGTTAACTCTTTTACAAAGAGTGCTCAGCTTGTTAATTGCCGTGTAGACAACTTTTACCCCAGTTTTTTCAACAATTCTTTTTAAGCAGTGCGAAACGTTGTGCACATAAGAAATGGAAAACACTTTGGGCTTTGGCTCGTGCTGAGATGCGTGCCGTGAATTTCACATACCATTTTAGACCTATACAATCAGCTACCGTTTTTTCCGACATGCTTGAAAATTCGGATGCTTTTACTACATTGTCACAAGCTCCAGAGACGTCAACGGATACGAACGTATGAAATTTCAGACGCGGAAACTCTTTGGCGTCCAATTTTTCAGACTTTTTGTCCAAATTTCTGGTCATAAGTTGCATTAACTAAAACCCCAACCGCGTCCTCGTCTATTGTCTCATGTTTTGTAAGCCTGGTTGTTTCATTAGAATTCAATGTTTATTAAAAACCACTGGAATTCTTCATGTTTTTTTGAAATGAAAAAAATAAATTAATAGCTTTATTTAAACTCAGAAATCTGCTTCAAAACTAGCTTGCATTGTTAAGAAACGCCCTCTTTGTATCTGAAAAGCTGCTCCAAAGCTGCTCAAAAACTTCCCTTTTACCGCTCCAAAGCTGCTCAAAAACTTCCCTTTTACCGCTCCAAAGCTACTCCAAAACAGCATTTTTCCTGCTCCCTGAGCTGCTACAAAAAACTGAAGCCTGCTTCCACTCGCGAGTGGTGTACGCGGCATGTACCAGATGTATTCACACGAACCTGGGTGTTAACCTAAATGCCTGACAAGTGTACTGGGAGCCATTGAAGCTATTTTGGACACGGGGGCCGATTTGACCGCTTGGGTAGAATGACAAAGCATGAATTTGTTTTTTCGGGCTTCCTTATTTTTCAGAAGATTTCTCAGTTCCTAGCGATTCCAAAAGCACCAAGTATTTTCAGTATGTCATATGTAGTGTATGGCTCTCTATGCCAGGCAAAAGTGCATACCCTCTTGAGATTGGAGCTCTGATGCCGAGCTTTGGTAAGTCAGGATGTTAGAGCATGTTTAATTCGAAAGGGTTTTTTGGCTTGGTTTCTTGACACACCCAGCTGGTTTAAACTAAAGCTTTGTCCAAAAAAGCATGTGATCCTGCATTTTGATCTTTTGCTCAGCTGGCATCCACAGACACTGTGCGCACGCTCCATTATGTCGCAGCAGCCACCTGCAGCCATAGCGGGGTGAACGTGAACAGCAGCAGGAAGGGGAGTCCCAAATTGAAGGGGAAAGTGTATAGGAAAATTATGCAGACTGTGTAACCATGCTGACACATCTCTCACAACATATGATGACGTTGCCACCGACATAGCATCTTCAAAAGGTGTGCATTTTTGTCTGCCATACAAATTGGCCTTCAAGACAGCGCTGGAACACTTCTTTGCTGCAGCCCTTCATACGAACCACCTAGCCAAAAGAAACTCTTGCATGTTTGTGTAAAAATATGCTTGGGTATCCTCTGCAACTTCTTTCTTTAGTTTGGTTATTGAAGTCATGCAATAGGGAAGTGTACTGTGCTGAAGAAAAGATTTTGTGTGATGATCATGTTCTCGGTGGATATTATGTGGAGTTAATGGCATGGCCTCAAGTCTTGCTATGCTTCTACATGAAGTGTTTGAAAACACCGAAGTCAGTGAAGATCTGATAACCAGGTAGAGGCGGCCACCCTGTTGATAACCACATGGCTAGCCCAGACTTGCTGTATCCTGAAGTTTCACCATCTGCTTTCCTGACATGCTATATTGACCCCTGGGACCGCCAGCAGCAAGCCTCAATGAAGAGACTTTGGTACCAGCCATACAGGGACAACTAGTTCAGGTATAAGGCCCTACAGCATCTCAAGCTGCCTACACTTTTAAGTGGTATTAAACAAGGGGCAATCCTCCTCAAGATTCTCCACCAAGATGATATGGTTACATCTATTTCAGCCACCCTCGCTTGTTGACCCACTTGAGACATGTTGACCTGGTGAAACTGTACTGTATTGAAATTGAACTTGTGTGGATGCTGACATTTGTAACTATTCCTCCAAGATTTTGTTGCCGCTTCTGTTTGTGTGTGTTGATTGTGTTTTTGTTCTTTTGAGTTATCCAAAGGTAGCTGGTTCGGTGCCAGGGATGCAGGCGGCAGGTTGTCTCTTTTAGCACTTTCCTTTCTTCACATTTACATTGTGATTACTACAATATAGTTAAAGCAGTAAATGTAACCATAGGTCGGCAAATTTTGTGGAGCCCACTCAGGCTCACTCATGAAAAATATTTTGAGCTTTGCACTGTGTCGCACTTGCCACTCACAAATGTTTTCTCGGCTGGACTCGCTCATACTCAAACTCGCCAAAACATACCCGGGCTCGCTCAGACTCGCGGCTCTATCCAAGTCTAAGTGAGTCAACTCATGAGTTCGTCAGCCAAGAATTAGCTTTTTCGATCTTGATGTCAATGGTCTTTAAAAGGATACTCACCAGGTTTGACAATTTTGAGCTGACAAACGCAATGCGCAGACGAGGCATTCATGATCAGGTCTGTCAAAATTTGCAATGCGACGCGCTGCGGAAATCGGTCAAACTTCGAATTGAACGCTACTCTCACTTCATTCTGCCGGCGCGTGCCCAGAGAATGAGGACATGATATGCGCGTAGGAATGGTTCCATATACACGGCAATGCAGTGACGTTGGTCCCCTACGTAGAAGACTCTGCTCTGACTTTGCAAACAGTGGCATGTGACATGGCGAAAATTATTTAACACGGCATGCGTAGTTTATTAATTTGTTGCTTGAAGAGAATAATAAAGCTCTAGATAAATAATGAGATGCAATAAGGGAGTGTGAGCGTCTTTTTTCCATTTTTCTCCCGTGAATTGTAACGAGATGCGGGGCTAATGTGTCGGCGTTTCGCATGCGTTTGTGTACTCGCGGTCAGCGCATAAAGCAGACGACCGCCGTGGAACGCTCTTACGCGTTTGCGCACTCATTGTGTTCATCTATTCTACCAGGTCTAAGCCAGCATTTCCAAACCATCCTGCAGAAACAAGCAGAAGACCACTAAATAACGCTGGTCAACAAAGCAACGCCGCTTGCGTGCTCAGGGGTTGGACTTGTTTCGGCAGGTCATGCGCACGTGACCTCTTGGTAGGATGCTGGAGAGCGTGGGGAAGAGATTTGGCTTGGGAAAGCTGCGTGGAGAAGCGGCATGGGTTTCGAGTTCGCCTCCTCTCATCCTCGTTTCGTGCCGCTTCAAAAAACCCATTTTCTCCGCTCGTGATGAACCGATTCAAAAAGTTTTTGTGGCAAAATGTTCCTCATCGGACACCCAACAATTTCCACAGTCAGAAATTTGGTATGGGGCCTGGTGAGTGGTCCTTTAACACCAATATCTCGCGTAATCCCTGCTCTTCTTGCATAGCATCTTTGAACAAGAGTTCAGAGTGCTTCTAAACCGGTAAGGTCATTTTTGGAAGAGGTGGCATCATGAGATATCGTAACGAAGTATTTCCTTGGAAAAGTTGGGGGGGGGGTACAGGCACCCCCCTCAAGTAATTTATGCCTTAAACTAATAAATATTGAAATTATGTATGAACAACACTGTTTCGTAATACCTGTGACTAGATGCGAGTATAAATGTGAATCCGTGTTAGGCTGTAGTAAGTAATTTATGCCTTAAACTAATAAATATTGAAATTATGTATGAACAACACTGTTTCGTAATACCTGTGACTAGATGCGAGTATAAATGTGAATCCGTATTAGGCTGTAGTAAGTAATTTATGCCTTAAACTAATAAATATTGAAATTATGTATGAACAACACTGTTTCGTAATACCTGTGACTAGATGCGAGTATAAATGTGAATCCGTGTTAGGCTGATAGTAGTGCTGAAGATCACTAGATAGAACTTTGAAGCTGACAAAAGAAAATGAAACTCACTCACTCACTCATGAAATATATCTTGCGCTTTGAACTCACTCCAACTCAGACTTGCTGAATTTTTCCTAAGCAGAACTCACTCGATCTCACCCTCACAAAATTTTTTTTTCGACCGGACTCATTCGGACTCAGACTCACGAAAATATTACTTACCCGGACTCGCTCACTCGCGGCTTTATCCGAGTCTGAGCCCCACCGCGGTTGTCTAGTGGCCAAGGTACTCGGCTGCTGACCCGCAGGTCGCGAGATCGAATCCCGGCTGCGGTTCCGGTGGAGACGGAAATGTTGTAGGCCCGTGTGCTCAGATTTGGGTGCACGTTGAGGAACTCCAGGTGGTCGAAATTTCCGGAGCCCTCCACGATGGCGTCTTTCATAATCATATGACGAGGCAGTGGGCATGGCTTCGCCCCGTCATAGGCGCATCGATGAAGAAGCGGATTCAGCGCAACCCTGAGGTCCGCACCTATCTGAGATCCTACCCTGAGATCCTAGCAACCCTGAGGTGTCGCACCTATCTGTAAATATTGTAAATACACTCCTTTCTATCTACCGTGTATTTGTAGTCCCCGTAACGAATTGGTGGACGTGCTGGGTAACGAAGCGCACTATACCGGAGCTCCGCAGTGTTCGTCAAATCGGAGTTTCCGTGATGGAACACGGGACTGATCTCACGGCCACCTTTTCATCGGCCTCGGAAACGCCTGCACTATCTACGGCGCAACGCCTCCACCGGCCCCACCTCCACCCACGTACATGCTGACGCTTCCGAGACATCCAGGAACGTTCTGCGATACGGACGAAGTTGATGTTGACGACTGGGTAGCCGACTACGAAAGTACCAGTGCGCTGAACCGGTATGATGCGACTCTCGTGCTGGCCAACGTGCTGTTTTATCTGAAAGGCACGCCCAAAGTCTGGTACGAAAACCATGAGGAGGAGATCGGCACTTGGGACACGTTCAAGGAGAAGCTTCGCGATTTATTTGGGAAGCCCATCGATCGAAAGGTGGCTGCAAAAAAGGAGTTGTCTATATGTGCTCAGGCGTCCACAGAGTTGTATATCTCGTATATACAGGACATGCTGGCTCTATGTCGTAAAGTCGACAACATGTTGGAGTCGGATAAGGTTGGCCACGTCCTCAAGGGGATAGCGGACGATGCGTTCAACCTGCTAATGTGCCGGAACTGCGCGACCGTCGAGGAAATTATTCAGGAATGCCGGCATTTTGAAGAGGCCAAAAGCAGGCGTATTTCAAGATGTTCCACTCGACTGCGGAACACCGCTGCGATGTCCTCCTGGGAAGATGGACTGACCTCTCATCGGCAGTCTTCACCGGCATCTGAATAACGCGGGAAATCGAAGCAATTACACCTGCTCTTCCCAGCAACGGCCACATCGATTCGCAAGTACCTCAGGTTTGCTTGGTACAGTCGATTGTGCGGGAAGAACTCTGCAATTTGGGCTTCGATGTTTGCGCCGTTGGTCAGTCTCGATCATTTGCCTTCCTTTCAAGGTCGCCGCCTCGCCCCAGGTCACCGCCCCAGGATTGGTCTTTTCCACGCTCTCGCAATTCGGCCGAATGGCGAACAGCGGATGATCAGCCGATCTGCTTTAACTGCCGTCGCATAGGGCATGTCGCACGGTATTGCCGCAACCATTGGTCTTTGTCCCCAACACAGTATAACACTGCTCGCCGCGCCGACAGCTACCGCCTTTTTCAGCCTCCTGCGCCGTTCTCCGACAGCTACTGCCGCCTTCCACCCTTCGATGCCCCTAATACGCAGCACAGCCGCTCACCGTCGCCTCGACGTCATCAGTCTCGTTCGCTGCCTGCATGTCGCTCGTCGTCCCCTTCTCTACGACGACGCCCGACCTTCCCGCTCAATTCTCATCAGGGAAACTAAGCGGTGCAGCTCTTAGAGGTGAAGCTGCATCCTCGATACTGACCTTAAATCCTCTCCTTGTACTGCCGACACGACGAAATTTGATCGACGTAGGCATTGACGGCCTGACTGTTTCTGCACTTATTGACACCGGGGCGCATATTTCTGTGATGAGTACCCGACTTCGTCGCCGCCTGAAGAAAGTTCTCACACCGGCTGCTTCTGGCATTATTCGTGTCGCCGATGGAAGAAGTCTTGCCATCATAGGAATTTGCACAGCATGCATCACAATCGCCGATCACCCCACATCTGTTCTCTTTGCAGTTATTGAGCAGTGCCCCAATGACCTGATTCTTGGATTGGATTTCTTGTCCACTCATGCCGCCCTCATCGACTGTGCAACCGGCGTTTTCCAACTTGAACTGCCTCGACTTGGGGCTGTGCCGTCCTCACCGTCACACCGATTGTGCGCTGTTGATTATGTTCGGCTGTCACCGCAAGTCACCACGGTTGCGGCCTTAACGATATCACCAGCTCTTCCTGACGGTGACTACATAGTGTCTCCATTAGTGGATGTGCTTTTGGCATGAAGTGTTGCTGTGCCGCATACCCTCGTGACTATCGTGGGCAACTACGTTCAGCTTCCGCTTCTCAACTTTAGTAGTTCGACCCAAGTTCTCCCCCAAGGCATTTCATTGGGCCATGTTTCCTCACTTGATGCATGTAACATCGTGGCATTAGACCCTGAAGACTGCTCGTCCCCTATTGCAGCCAGCCGAGCAAACGTACCTACCGATGAAATCACGATGATGATTGCCCCTGATCTTCTGCCCTGTCAGGCTGTGCAACTCCACCACGTTCTGACCACCTACCGAGATATTTTCGACACCAATGACCGCCCTTTAGGTCAAACGTCCGTCGTGCATTATCAAATACATACCGGCGATGCTAGTCCTGTTAGACGGCGACAATATCATGTTTCCCACTCCGAACGCCAGGTCATACAACGAGAAGTCGAGAAGATGCTCTCTAAAGGAGTCATAGAGGCCTCTTCAAGTCCATGGGCGTCACCTGTTGTTTTAGTCAAAAAGAAAGATGGTAGTTGGAGATTTTGCGTTTACTACCGTGCCTTGAACAAGATAGCCCACAAAGACGTATATCCGCTGCCCCGAATCGACGACGCCCTTGACTGCCTTCATGGCGCGCGATACTTCTCATCTATAGATCTCTGTTCGGGCTATTAGCAAATTTCTGTCGACGACTTAGACCACGAAAAAACTGCCTTTGTCTCACCGGACGGCCTTTATTAGTTCAAGCTTATACCTTTTGGGCTGTGCAACGCCCCGGCAACGTCCGAACGCATGATGGACTCTCTCCTCCATGGTTATAAATGGTCCATCTGCCTTTGCTACTTTGACGATGTGATTGTTTTTTCTCCAACATTTGAAAGCCACCTAACTCGCCTATCGACCATTCTAGCGGTTTTTCGTCGTGCGGGACTCCAGCTGAACTCGAAAAAGTGCAATTTCGGCCGACCAGATATCACGGTCCTTGGTCATTGTGTAAGTGCTGCTGGCGTCCAACCGGACCCTGACAAGGTTAGCGCTGTCAAAAACGTTCCTCTTCCTTCTACTACCAAAGATGTTCGTTGTTTTGTGGGCTTATGCTCGTACTTCCGACGTTTTATACGCAATTTCGCTACAATTGCACGACCACTCACTGATCTTCTCAAAAAGAATGCGCCTTTCTCGTGGGGCCAAGACCAAGCAGCTGCGTTTTCCATGCTGATCCAGCTGCTCACTTCACCACCAATATTGGCTCACTTCGTCCCGTCCGCGAGGACTGAAGTTCGCACAGACGCCAGTGCTCACGGCATCGGCGCCGTCCTTGTCAACACCAGGGGGGCCAAACACGTGTTATTGCGTATGCCAGCCGCCTTCTCTCCACAGCTGAGCGAAACTATTTGATAGCGGAGCGCGAGTGTCTTGCGTTGGTCTGGGCTGTAGTGAAATTTCGCCCCTACTTGTATGGCCGGGAGTTTTCAGTTATTACGGACCACCATGCTCTGTGTTGGTTGTCGTTGCTCTAGGACCCAACTGGTCGCCTAGGTCCCTGGGCTCTATGTCTCCAGGAGTATAACTTGGACGTAATTTATAAGTCTGGCAGGTTACACCAAGATGCCGATTGTCTTTCGCGTTATCCGGTGGATCCTGTTAGCCTCGCCGTCCATGAGAGCGATTCTTGTGTGCTCGCCATATCCGATTTGCGCAACATTGGCATGGAGCAGCGCCGGGACGCAGCCCTCAAGACGGTCATTGAGCGAGTATCTTCAGGACATTCCGACCCATCGCTCCATCAATATGTGCTCCGCAACGAAATTCTGTACTACCGCAACATGAAGCCTGATAGCCCGGACCTTTTGTTGGTTATCCCCCGACACCTGCGTGCTACCATTCTTCAACATCTGCATGACGCTCCGACAGCAGGACACATAGGTTTTTCACGCACCTATCACCGCGTGCGGCAACGGTTCTTTTGGCCTGGCCTGTATAAATTTGTGCGTCGTTATGTTGCTGCTTGCGAGCGCTGCCAGCGTCGCAAACGTCCTACTCTCCGTACGGCTCGCCTGCTCCAACTTATCGACATTCCCCCAGAACCATTCTTCCGCGTCGGCCTCGACTTGCTCGGACCTTTCCCAACGTCCGTGTCAGGCGACAAATGGATCGCTGTCGCAACAGACTATGCGACCAGATATGCCATAACTCGTGCCTTGCCAAGTAGCTGCGCTACAGACGTTGCATACTTTCTACTGAATAACGTCATTCTGCGGCATGGGGCTCCGCGCCAGCTTTTGACGGATCGTGGCCGCTGCTTCCTCGCAAAAGTTATCGACGAAATCCTCCGTAGCTGCTCTATCGAACATCACCTTACCACTGCCTACCATCCCCAGACCAACGGTCTCACAGAGCGCCTCAACCGAACTCTTACAGACATGTTGTCCATGCACGTCTCTGCTGATCACCGTGACTGGGACGCGATGCTCCCCTACGTTACGTTTGCGCACAATTCATAAAGGCATGACACCGCCGGCTATTCTCGGTTCTTTCTTCTGTATGGCCGCAACCCTGCCTTGCCATTCGACACACTTTTTGCTTCTGATACTACCGAACCAACGGTGTATGCTCAGGACGTTGCTTCTCGAGCCCGTGTTGCTCGCCAAATCGCGCACACTAGGCTCACTGCTTCTCAGGCCTCACAAAAAGTCCGCTACGATGACTGGCACCGCGACGTTGACTACCCTGCTGACTCTCTCATCCTTCTTCGGATGCCGCATTGACGTGAAGGCTTGTGCGAGAAGCTCCTTCCACGATACACCGGGCCCTACAAAGTTCTCCGCAAGGTCACTGACGTCGAGTACCTCATCACTCCCGTTGAACCACCTTCATCTTCTGCCACAACACCTACTAATGTTGTCCATGTGTCGCGCTTAAAGTGCTACTACACTGCCAGTCCTGATTGACTTAGCGGCACCGTATCGGTGCTTCGTCCTACGGGGGTGATGATACGAGGCAGTGGGCATGGCTTCGCCCCGTCGTAGACACATAGATGAAGAAGTGGATTCGACGTGCGAGATACTAGCAACCCTGAGGTGTCACACCTATCTGTAAATATTGCAAATACACTTCTTTCTATCATCCATGTACTTGTAATCCCCGTAACAATATGGTGATTTCAGGACGTTAAACCCCACATATCAATCATCAAATCATTATCTGAATCTCAGTGAGTCTGCTCATAAGTGAGATAGCCGACCTATGCAAGTAATATCGCCCAATTTCTTCCCCCTTCATTATCTGTTGGTTTTTGTTAAGGTTGTGTCAAATGAAAGATTGAGCCCATAAAAAATTTCTTCCTGTGTTCTGTGTTATTGTGTTATAATATTAATAAATTATGTGAATTCTTGAATATTTGTTTCTCAGGCATAACATTTCTTGCTTTGCCCTAAGGGTTGTTTACTTTCTCTCGTAAAAGGAGCATATTTTTAACGAGACTTTAAATGAGCTGTTGGCTACAATCAAGTTGCTAATGGCTCCTGCTGGTGCCACCAGTGTGCGAGAGGTGCGGAATTATTAAATGTTTTTTCTTTTCAATTTCCCCAATATATTTTTGTGTCCTCGAAAATACCCCCTACATTTTGAGCATGTGCGATTTTTTTCTTCTTACATTCTACATTGGCTATCATCAAGTTTCGCTCCATGAAACTGGTAGCTTTTACGACCTGACTGAAATAACACAGAATTTGTTTCATGTCTTTTTCTTCAGATTAACATTGGAATTCATCTTTTTCAGTCTAGTGGACTCTCAAGCTACACCAGCATTGTAGCTCAATATTTTTTTTTTTAACCAAAGGCAGTTTTATCATTCTTTTATATCTTTATTCATTTATTTATTTGCCTATGTCTGTGTTCGCACGGTCGTCTCCTTCAATTGGTACGTGCCAAAATTGGCGTCGGAGAATGTGACTGTATGACAAACATGTTTTGAAGGACATGGGATCAGAAATCCTTTCCACCTGTGGTATACGACACATAACTACATACTGCAACCCCTGGTTTTCGAATATGCACAAGTGATTTTCATTCTATATCAGCCCAGTTTTTAGAATTTTCAAACTGACCTCGTGAAGAAGCCCATCACAATAAATGTGGTGCTCGGTCGAGGTGCTTTTGGGGAATCAGGTATGCCATTGGAAGCAAAGAATGAAAATTGTGGCCTAAGCTGGAATTAAAACTCAAGCATGCTGCATAGCCGTCGAGTATTCTACAATAAAACCATGTCGGTTTTTCACATTGTTTTGGAAAAAGAGCTTATACAGGCGGCATGTCAGCACAATATTGTCACGACGTCAAAACAGAGGTCTTGCCGAAGAGATTAAGACACCAGAAGCAGGTCTATCTTTTTTTAATTAGAACGTGCAAGCGAGTTCTTTTTTTTCATTCATTTCATAGTCTCGTCCTTCGTGGCACATGCACAACTGCCATCATCTTTCTTGAGCAAGCACGTGACAATATATATATATAGGGAGGCATGGTGGTTGAGTGGCCGCAGCGCAGCGTATAGTCAAGTAGATTCTTCATGAGCGGTCGCAACGTGGTTTATTTCGACGTTCTGGCCTAGAGTCTGGCCTTTATCAGGATCCCAATGAAGGCCAGACTCTAGGCCGAAACGTTGAAATAAACCACGTTGTGACCACTCACGGAGGATCAACATGACTATATATATATATATATATTGCTACGACTGGTTCGCCACGTTCAAGTAGCCCGCCACAATCATCGGGGCACCAGCACCAGCAAGACACGGCTCGGCTGGCATGCGCCACGCGTTCGTGCGCTCCTGCAACGAGGAAGAGGAAGATAGTTGGATCTGTGCCACTCGACTACTCGAACTTGACGACCATAGTCTTTAGAATCGTGGGCACAAGTTCGCCCTAATAAAGACGCTTGTTTTTTTAACCTGCCTGCCTCAGCATTGCTACAATATATATATATTTATATTTATTGTACCGGAGCATAGTGGCGCCAGCTCTGTGCCAGCGTGAAAGAAGACGTTGACGTCCGTGTGTGGCTCGTGCTTGCCGGGTTCTTGCCTGTACCAGCATCTTGCGGCTAACGCTTCTCGAATAATAACCTGTGTTTTTACACAACCTCGCTCGTTGCATCTGGTGGAAACGTGCTGGGTAACGTCCTGGAGCTCCGCAACCGTAAGCTACCATCTCAGTCCGCGATGACCGAGCGTGTCGATCCCCCACAAGCGTCTTCCACGCTGCCACCTGTCATGTCCCCTGGTGTACTTCGTCTGCGTGACCCACCAGTATACAACGGCACTGAAGATCATAATGTCGAGGACTGGCTGGCAGAGTACGAGCGTGCCAGCGCGATTAACAAGTCGGATGACCCTGCGAAGCTGACTCTGGTCATCTTCTATCTGACGGATTTGTCCAACCTATGGTTCACCAACCACCAAACCGCCATCCCCACCCGGACGGTTTTCAAAGAGGCCGTGACCCCGTTTTTCGGTCGTCCAGCCATGCGCAAGCTTCGCGCTGAACGGGGCCTGGGGGATGATTTCAGCGAAATGGTGAGAGCTTCACGAGCTACATTGAGGATGTAATCAGCCTCTGTAGGCAAGTTGATGCGAGGATGACGGAGGCTGACAAAATAAAGAATATATTGAAAGGCATTGATGACGACGCTTTTCACATGCTTGTGGCCAAAGACCCACAGACCGTCACAGCCGTGATACAGCTATGCCAAAGTTTCGATGAGTTGCGCAAGCAGCGAATTTTTACACGTCGCGCAAAGACGCAAACAGCGGATGTTTCGGCTTTGGAGCGCAAAAGCAGTGGTCCCGACTACAGCGTGTTAATGCCTCAAATGGTGAGTGGCCCTTTAAAAGGCTGGTGACACCGAATTTTGAGGCTATCCCAAGCCTGTTGTGGATTTCCTCTGTATGCAAGGACTCTCCACACGAAGAGTCTAAAAGTGTAGCTGAATGCTCACTCTCGCGATCTAGACAAATCGCTTGTGCAGCAACACTGACGTTTCAGACTAGGAGAAGCAACGGCAATTGTCGTGACATCACACCAGATTTGTAGGGACGTGAGTGACCTCCGCCATTTCCAAAACGCATTTTGTGAACAAGGAGAGAACTAGCATGCCTGCTGTTACAAGTGTGCTGGCGTCCCTTGCAGAGACACTGTGTGCATCCGTCAAGGACTCTGAGTGCTTTCGAAAAGACACTCGACGCGTTGTTCAGAGACGATGCACGCGTCCAACAGCAGGGCTGTCTCGATGCTACTGCAGCTGGCCATGGTGACTGTCAGCGCGTTTGTTTTGCTGGCACTTGGTGTGGCACGTGTGTATGAGAGCAGATGACACTCAACAGGATGTGTGTCACAGCCTTGTGTGCTCTCGTGACCAAGCCACCTATGTATCGACGTCACTGTTCGATTCGGCACCGTGAAACCGAAACCGAAAATGGTCCGCATAAGTAGAGCAATATTAAATTATCTAGCAAAGATACACGAATCTTGGTGTGTGTGTATCATGCTTCCTGGAGCTGAAGGAAACGCTTACAGCAAAGAACACGCATGCCACAAATTTGGTGGCACCACCCCTTTAAACGCACTTGTGACTTCGTTTATTGCTGTGTTTTAGTTTTGTTTTGAATGAAAGAATGGACCGCTACTAACTTGGCGAGTCGATTTGAATTGGTGAGCCTAAAAGGTTAAAGTAGTAAAGCGCAACTGCTGAACATTTGCTGATTTTTATTTTGCAACAAAAGAACTTCAAGTCACACAAAGCCAATGGAAGCCGAAAGTACGAAAATTATACAAATCCGTGTACTACCCATTATTCCCATGCTCCCTGAAGTGTCGTGCGTTGCAGCTCCTATAGAAACTAGCGCCAGAGTTTCCTCTAGATCCGACATTGGCGGCGGTGAGATCTGCAACGCAGTAGAGGGTGCTGAAAATCTCTTGAGTCTGAATAGGCCGCCATTGGAAACTGAACTTGGCAACGTTCAGCGCTAGAACCTTATCTAGTGAGGCATGTGTACTATTCGAGGAGCTAGTGGGTGTTAAATGGGATATAATAGGGCTCAGTGGGGTTCCGAGGACAGATGAGGCCCATACAGTGCTACAGAATGGGCATGTCCTTTGCTATCGTAGCTCTGTTGACGGGAGAAAACTAGGTGGAGTTGTATATTTATATCTTCATAGAAAATTGCAAAAATAACCTGTAGGACCCCCTGGTGGCGGAAACTTCAGTTATCCGAAATGCCCTGTCATGTGACCGCAAAATAGTGTACGCGGTCAAGGATTTTCTTGTCAGTATTGAAATATTGTTTGCTTCTTTATAGTAAAAAATATTATTCCATAAAATGTACTTATGGCCTGCGTTAGTAGTGCTACAGTAGTGCACAATAAAGTGGCGCTGCCTTCGCGAGACATAATGATCCCGTGATCATCCGCGCATCTTAAGTAACTTTTCTACGTGCTCATGAAACTGTGCATTCAGTTTTCAGATAGCTAAGATTTTGGAGTGACATGGTTTTTTACTTACAATTTGTCTCAGAAGTGACATGCAGTGACGTTTTCGGTGACTTGACTTGGCTCGCGTGTCGAGAGAGTAACGACACCGGGACAAGCCATCCACGACACAGGAGCAGCAATCGAGTGCGCAGACACACGCAAGGCAGTACAAAAACAGTGAAGCTGTATAAAGCTACATGGTCTCATTGTAATGGCTTATTTTTTAAAATAGTTGTAAAGCTCAGAATAAATGTGGTTAAGTATAGTTATAGGAACTCATGCGAAAGCAGAATAATGACATCATGCATAAGTCGCTAGAAAGACTACCGGCATCGATATCAATTTTCAGTGTTGCTGGACAAAAAGGCACGTCGGTGTTTAGTCTTTCAAATTGAAAAGTACTGCTTTGAGGCGAAAATGCTGTAGGCCTTGTGCTCAGATTTGGGTGCACATTAAAGAACCCCAGGTGGTCAAAATTTCCGGAGCCCTCCACTACGGTGTCTCTTGAATCATAAGATGGTTTTTAGGACGCTAAACCCCACATATCAATCCAAAAATACTGCTTATAAAATACCTACATGCTTTTGGGAGTAACTACTGCAGCTGCGAACACTGCGAAAGGTAAGTTTTCAGTTGCGCCGGAAAAAACTTGGTCGACAAAAATTTGTTGTCTGTCCCTTTAAGTCGGTGCATGCAGTTGCGTTGCTGACGCTTCCCCATTGGCTGCCCGCATAGCGCCGCAAACAGCGACACGCTATCTCAAAGTACTGTATCTTTTACAGAGCCAGCGTGACAGCCAACATTATGAACACAAGGAATGCAAGATGCAGCCCCACGGATCTGTAGACAAGTGAACAAAGAATTACTCCATATGGTTTCTATCCTGAGGCACTGCATGATGGGCTCTTTTCTCCATGATCGCTCTTTTCCTCATGAGGCTAGGCGATGGGTGAGAGCAGGAAAGGGCTTAGATGAGAGGGTCGTGAACAGCTGGATCGGGCGCATCTGGCTGGCGTTGTTAAAATAGAGTAGGTGCTGATGAGAGAGGACTTTGCCTTGCAGGGGCGTAGTCAGGCTGATGATGGTGAATGTTAATGTAAAAGAAAGTAAATATAAAACAATGCAAGCTGATTCCAATCTACAACTAATGTTCATGAGTAACATTTTTTCATTTACTAATGAGAGCGTTTTTTCTAGGCGTATCCCTATTTTATTGGAAGATGTTCTTGAAAATGAGGGAGGACATCTGTGCTGTCTTAAAATTGTGGTTATGCAGAATATAAAAAGTGTGATAATTTATGCTTTGCGGTTAAGCCTCTCTAACAAAAAGTTGTCTGTATAGTGATTTTGTTAAATGATGTTTTTAAATGACCCCGATTTTGGACAGTTGAATGGATGGGCATATTAAGATTTTTCCATTTTCTATTTTAGCAGGACTAAAATGGTTCCAGCAGGACCATTTTAGTCCTGCTGTGTTAAGACAAAAGCTCTGCATTCATGATTAGAAATCTGTGCATAGTTTCACATACGCTCTCAAGAATTGCTGGTAGGCTTTTAAGTTTCGATCAGTGCAGTCATTTACTCTTAATAATTTATCTTTTTCTCTAAATTATGATTTTACATCTCCAAAAGGTTCAGGTGTGTCTTCTGGCAAAATACTGAGCACAATGTTTTGAAACCGATTTTATCTGCTACCCACATTGTAAAATATAAATAACTGTTTTAGTTGTTCATTACATTATTTGTATAGAATGGCAGCTTGAATAATGAAAAATCGGCGGTTTCTTCTCATAAAGCACCCAATGTTTGCAAGGAAGGTGTAAATTTAAGAGGCTTTTTTTGTGTGTTAGACACTATATTAAATTAAACAGGCAAAGATGCCGATGAAAGTATAGATGTTATTAGAATGTTTGTAAAGAAAGGAAAGTGGACGAAAAGATAATTTGCCACCAACTTGACGCTCCCGTTTTCAGATGCACATTTATACCCTATAAAGTGGATGGAGAGATGACCACTGCGCTAGCTCAGTGGTAGAGCATCTGATGCATTATTCGAAGGTTGCAGGTTCGATTCCTGCTGGTGGCAAGTTATTCGTTTGTCCACTTTTTTTCTTCACATATGCATTACATTTACTCCTCCTGTCCTTCCCTTGGCATTACTATATGTTAGTTCTTATTGCCAATGTTTACAACTGAAATACCACGCTACCCTTTTTTTTAATAGGTTTAGATTGTTAGCTTCTGAATGTTTTGATGAGGAGGTTTTATGCAGATATAAACTGTTCACTTCAAGATTGTTGGTACATAAGTATTGGCATTGAATGAACTTTTATGTCTGCCTATTTCTGGCGTGCGGCTCTGGGTACAGCAGAAACATATTCTTGCACTTATCAAAGTAGCTATGCAGGAATAGCAAGAGTCAGTAATTCAGAAAGATTTAATATAGTTATGCCTAGATTTAATTGTCGGTGCATAGAAATGTGCCATAAAATCGTTTCTGTGACATATGTCTTTGTGGTCCTGCAATATCCTTTTGTGAAAGTTTTGAGGTAGAAGAGTGGGTTGTATGCTTTATTTAGTAACTTTATGTGGAAACCTCTCCAAAGTTCTTTTTCCTGAGCACTTATAGAAATATTAAGACATATCTTCTCTTTTTATTTTGAAAAAGAATAAGACAACAAGTCATTGGTTGAATTTATTTCTCAAACATATTTGATAGGGACACTAAAGAGCAAAGTACAATTTCACAATCCCGAAAACACCATGCTTGCCGCGACACAGCGCATCACGCAAAAAGAAATAGCGGGTGGAGATGCCACTTTAGATGCCCGCGCACGAAGTTTCAGAGTTTCATCAAACCAATGTTGTCAAGATGAGCAAAAAATACATTTTGAAACTTTTGAAATCACACGTGGAAATTTCGGCATGAAATTTTAAAAGGAAACTTCAACCACGATTTTCTCCACTAATTATGAACTTATAGTTACAAAACATATGGAATTGAAATTCCCCAAGTGCAGTTATTTTGGTTTAGATTGACAATCTAAACCAAGTGATTGTTTCTCTATAGTGTACCTTTCAGGTTATATTTCTGATAATTTTTAAGTGGATGCATTATAGTTATCTCGTAACTAGCAATGAACACAGGGCTGCTGGCTCATAGTCTGGTTGTAAATACATAGTATGGGTGTAAATGAGGACCATAGGCCTGAGGACAAAGATCCCATTTATGAACGATGTGAAGAATTCTTTGTTCCCGAAATTTCTGTGGCCATGACGAGACCAAGTCCTTCACAGCGTCTTTGAGTTCGTCGTCCTAGTTGAAGTGCTTCCCTTTCAGATATTTTTTTCAGGAGACCAAACACACGGAAATTGCGGACCAGTTCAACACCTTTCTGCTGTCAGAAATCGGATAATGCCTCCCTCCTCCATTTTTGAATTTCATGATATGAACGCCAACATGTCCTCTTATGCACTGCCTCGTCAATTGGATGGCACTTCTTACGAAAGTCTCTGTTCTAGCCTCCTGCACATACGAGTGCACTCACATGCTCCTATTTACGGTGGAGACTCCAATCACACTTCCCTTGATGTCTCACTTAATGCTCCCATAGCGACATAGGCATTTTTGTTATCGTACCTTTTCATTTGGACTCCCCTTGTACATCACCATGAGAAGGGTTTCTGGAAACTGTTGCCATTACGTCTTCAGGTGTTTCGGCGAGTAGCACCTGCTGGCTAAACAGGTCCTTTGACTTCTTACTTCATTTAGTTTATTTTTTACCTGTATACATGCCAGACAATTTGGAATAATTTGAGTTTTGATTCACTTTAGATTGAGCATGTCCGTAGATTAATAAAGTTTCAGATTATCATAGAGTTCTGGTATAACCATATCATTCTTTGTTTGATATGTTATGCGGTGATCACTGATCAACATAAGTAGATTTTACTGTTTCAGTAGTCAGGCTGTTTGGAGAATATAGTGTAGTGAACTAAGGTCCTCAAATTATTAGCTTTATCAATTATTTGAGCTTTTGTGTTTGCAGCTACATTAATAGCTTTTTACACTTGAAGTATGAAACCAAGGGTCAAATTTCTTTTGAAACAGTAATCACTTGAGGTCATTAGCATACAATCAAAAATACTGTAAAATGTCGAGGAAGTGCCCACCTCTCTTCTCCCTCCTTCAACGGTGAAGGATAATCAGACCAGATCCAGGAGGGGGGCGCTTCTCTGTCCCAGGCTGCTGGTCATTGGTGCTTATTTCAGATTTCCCGAAAATGCGAGGGGGTGCGCTGGATTTGGGGGGGGGGGGGGGGGGGGCGTGCTTGTTTGGCATTTTACGGTACATCCACATGTGAGAATTATGAAATCATTAAAGGTTGGCCTTACGCAAACACACCTGACTCAACTTCCGCTCATTAAGAAAGGTTTATTATTTTTTTAGGGACATAAAAAGCCTTGGCCTATGCAATGAATCAAAACAAATGAGATCTGATGAATATAAAAAACAGTGAATAAATAACCAATAAGTTTGCACTAACACTAGGAGCACCTTTGTACAACAGCAGCCATATTAAATCTTGTGGCACAATTTTGCTTAATGAGGTTCATTGCATGCCTGCTATGGTGATAAAGAAATGTGACAAGTTGTAATGAGGAATGTTTATTAGCAAAAAAAATGTTATGGCTGTTCACGTACAAACAAAAAGTACCAGAAATATAAGTTCCTGGAATCAACAAATAAAGATCTGAAACAGGTGCAGCGCTTACACAATAGGATCAGGAGCTCTGAAATTCTCAATGTTTGTAGCCAGTTTTCTCGACCTTGTTACTGAGTGCCTTTGCTCAAACGGCCACTGAGTTTTTTTTTTAGCCTGTATTGCTGCATGAGCTCCCTGACTGGAAGCTTTCACCCTGCGGTGCTGACCATTAGTGAGGAAACCTTTGTGAGGCTTGGCTCAATCTGACTTTCCTTAAAAAATATCAAATATGCTTTATTGCCATTATTAAAATGGCACACAGCATCAAAAAAAGCAAATTTGATAGTTAACAGGCTCGCATATGTGTCCTTGAGCGGGAACAATGCATGTATCACTTCAGGCGTTTTTTTTTTTTTTTTTGCTAAAAAGTTTATCACCTTATATTTAAAAATACATATTGGCAGTGTTTTAGAGCATTAATGCATGCTTGCACGTGGTATGATTGCCAAATAACCAACAAAATTCAATGTATGAGGCTGATCCTATGATTCACACAAAACTTGCACCTTAAATTTCTGTTTCGTAGGTAATGGGTGGTTTAACATTTTTGCTTGTATCTTCTGAAAAAAAAAAATTGTGTAGACAGAAAACATGTTCAGAAAAATGATGGGTAATAAATTGCACATTTAACATGACCAAAAACCAAAAAAATGACATTAAATAAATCCTTTTTTCCACTTGGCCTCATACCTTAACCTAAAAATGGAATGGCATGAAATAACTGGCAAGTATGAATGCAGAACTGAAACAGATCTCAGATTGTGGACTCAATTGTGTGCATGTACTGTATACAATCATGCAAGCACATTTGTTTCTCGTCTCTAGCTTTCGAAGCTCTCGTTACGCATTCATGCTGACATGCATTGCTAATTCACAAAAACACAAGCTGTTGACAATTTTCAAGACTTTACTGATGAGCAATATTGCTTGAACACTGGACGCTTTACTTTTTGGTTTGCGAATGATTTGCTAAAAGAAGTTGTCCAATCAGTTCATTATTTATGCTATTAAAAGAAAGATAACAGCCTTGTTAAAAATCTTCTTGTAAAGGAAGTTAACTACCATGGTTGATACTTGTCTCTTATACTTCGGCTTATGCTGTGCGTGGTGTACTCTCCTTGCATTCTGTCAAGTGCCAGAGCATAAATAGAACAGCATGCTCGTGTTATAAGCCCCGTCTCCTCTCTTTCGTTCTCGGACACTTTCACTTGCGGCATTGCATGCTCTCATTAAATGAAGGATTGCATGTGCCATGGTCACCGATATTCCAAGGAGTGCCTGTGGTGTAGGCATGCATGTGTTCTACCTTTCACTCTCTCGTGTTTAAAATTTTTAATTTCCATGATTGTTGCACCACATTGGCATTTTGTCATTTTTGCATTATTCATCTAGACACTGAGGTTGTTTGTTTGCAATGTCCAAATCTGGCGAGGGTCTTTTTAAGTGATCACAATATGGCTTATAACCAGCAATTGCTTGGCTTATATAAAAAATATGTTAGTACCCTATAAAAAGTTTACCCAGTTATTAGGATATGTGTAAAAAAAATAAATTCCATCTCGTAAATGAACTTGCTTTTTAAACCAATTATGAGCCTCTTTTGTGGAATTGTGACACATTTCCACTGAAAAGGCATGTATGTTTTTGGTTGACAGTATTTCATTTAGAGTTCAGCGTTCAATACCACTTATTATGGCAGTATTTTTGTTGCAACCTTCGATTCAGTGCATTTTCTTCAAATGCCCACATAAACAAAAAAAGCTGTGCAGTTACAAATAAGTGCCAATGTTGTAATTATTATTTAAAATTTTTTTAGCACTGTTTGATCTCTAGTTCATTCATTAACCAGTAATTTTGGACCCCTTGTGTAATTTTGTTTTAGGCCTACGCTAGTTCACTGTAGGCCACCCTGTGTCATTTTCTAAATTGTGGTTTTTGTTTTCTTCTTTATTTTCTCGTAATGGCAATGCCACTTTTTTTCTGGCTGCCTCCTCCCGGTGGAACATCATTGCTGACAGAGCACCGCAACATGCCACTGGATGACTCACTGAAGCTGGTGGCACGGCATTTCCGGGAGCAAGTGGAAGCGCAGAAGGCAGCAGCCGGGGGTCCTGATCATCTGGGCCCTGACCGGGAATTGCAGTTCCTGCTCAAATTGCTGGTGGACTCTAAGTATCTGAGCATTCCTGAACTGGACCGTATCATCAAATATCTCACTGAGCGCCGGGACAAGCAACTTATGCTTGAAAGGGGTGAATCTGCACAGCAGCAGCCGCGTACAGTTTCATCTCTGGTGCCATCTGGAAATATTGAGCCTGAACGACGGAAGCCGCCTGGTGGGTAGACACAATTCTTCCATAGATACTATAAATTGAGACGAATAGTGCCAAACCATATGTCATTTCTAAGAGCACATTTTTTCTACCAAGCTCTGAAAGGCTATATTAGTATATCGGGGACGTGAAAAACGTCAGACTTGTTCAGCACTACTGCATCTTGCTCGGCAGAAGTTCATTAAAACTGTAGCCAAACACTGTTAAATAATAAAATAATTGTCATCATTGCTTAAAGAATGGGGCGTCATGTTAGTAGATACTAAAATAAATTATATTTGGTATGCTGCAGGCTTAAAAAGCACACCATTCATTCACAGAACCAAAGTCTATGATGCCGATACAGGTGTGGTATTTTTTCGCTTTTGGGTGTTTGTTGTTGCTTTGGCTAATGATACTGTGTATTATAGCAAATCATGTGAGGACACACAACATCTCGGATGGCTTCTGCTCTCCTTTCTTAAAAATTTGGTTATAGATTTTTCTCACTGCAATATGTATTGCAGCAAAAATAAAGAACACATGATTACTTTGTCAAAAAGAGGCAGTGCTGCAGATATTTTAAGTTATAGGAAGCTCTCAAGTGAAATGGATTGTTTTCAGGGGCCTTGTTTCTTGTGCACTTGAATATTAGAAAGATTTTACATTCCTAATTATCAATCTGGTGTTATTTAAATAGTTTATTAAAAGTTCTTTTTGAAAGATGAACTGCTCACGGTCTTGATTTTATGAACAATAAAACTACATGGGACATATAACAGAAGCCGCAAAGTAGAAAAGGAGAATAGATTACTCAAAATACCAGCTCAAACGCTCACCATAACATAAATTACTGGTTACTTTTGCTTTTGAACCACCTTCTTCCTCCTTGTCTCTCACTTTTTTTTTTGCAATACGCATGTCAAATTATTTACACATTGACCCTTTGTGGTGCATTAGCCTTTTATGCATGGTTCAACGTTCACCACATGAAGGAGAAGGGCATCATAGCTTGCATGTTTGTGAGTACCGTAAAATCCCGATCAAGAGCATCCTTACAGTGATTTGTAATTCGACAAAATTTGGAGGTTGAGCCGTTGCGTGGCAGTGGATCGAAACTTAGAATAGCAGCAGAAGAGCCACTAAGAATCAAGAATTCACAGTGTGCTTTTAATGAAGTGATTTATTGAACATGCATGCACTCGCTGTTTTTATTTGCTTTCTTTTGATGAATAAGAGCAGTGAATGAAACAGTGAAAATGGTGGGAACAGAGAAGGGGATGCATGCTTCAAAGCTCCCGCAAAATAGAGGGGGACACTTGCTTGGGACTTTATGGCAATATGCAAGCTCATCTGAATTGACAATTTAGGGTACGTTTGGCTTTGAAGATATTTTTTTTCTTAGTCCTTGTTTGAAATACTCAACACTGTCACTTAAAGCTTATTTTAGCAGAACAAT
Organism: Rhipicephalus microplus; assembly: GCF_043290135.1. Classification (NCBI taxonomy): domain Eukaryota; kingdom Metazoa; phylum Arthropoda; class Arachnida; order Ixodida; family Ixodidae; genus Rhipicephalus; species Rhipicephalus microplus. The sequence continues at coordinate 462,670 of NW_027464621.1, forward strand.
GATTCTATGTTCTTGATTTTATCCAGCACTTCTCAATGCCTTGTGGTCTCATTCCTTCGATACCGTGCACCATAGGAACATACTTTTGACCTCAATATATGTGTTGTAACAGTGGAGAAACCTTAACTTGTGGCTGTGATCTAACACTTTATATACACTGTATTTACTCCCGTGATGAACGCACTCGCATTATAAGTGCACCCCCTACTTCAAGCATCAAAATTTGTATTTTTTGTTTCCCCGCATAATAAACGCACCTCCTACATTCAGTCGCTGCAGTCCTGCTAACTGACATCTGGCGCCTCATCACCTGTTATCTCTTCCGTTTTTTTATTATTGTGCCGACCCCCCTGGCTCTCTCCCGCCCCCCTTGCCCATTGCCGCGTGTCGTATTGTTTTTCTTTCTATCTGTGCGCGAGGCACGTTTCCGTCTTATTTTTGCGCTACAGTGGAGTTCGCAAACGTTGTGAGTGTAGAGACGTCGCAGCTGATGAGCACACAGTGAGCGAAGGTCACGAAACTGCCCGTCCCAACTGGCGGTTGCTTCCTGCAAATACGAAAAAGCCCGACCATGTGCACGGGATTTTCAAGCAACGATGACAGGATTTGCTGTTGTGAAGGCTCATTTGTTGCTATAGGGTCGCAGCTTTCTGGAAAACCAGAAAAAAATTGCTTGTCGTCCAGAAAATATTGTGATAACTTCCGCAACATGATAGCACCCCCGATTGTCGCTTCGCTTATCTGCGCGTAAAGGAACTTCTCATGTAGAAGCGATGTGGCGGCTGTATTTTGTCGTTTATCTGGGCAAAGTGCGTCGGAGCGCATGCTTTTGGGCGCTCCTCGAGATCACAGCAGATACCACTGTTGGAGTTAAACGACTGCAAGAAAAGATAGCCGCAAAACGCTTTTAGGGACTGGGAACAGGTTGCAGAAGATAGTGCCAACAACCACCGAATATGAGTTAAGTGCAATAAAAAAGCTGTTTTCAAATAGTGTACACGTATGTCAATTGCGAAAGGCTGAGCAACGCAACTTTTTTTTTTTGCCTCACAGCATTTTTTGCTTCTTTCAAAAAAGTTTTCATAAAATTTACCCCACGTAATAAACGCACCCCTTACCTTTGCTCCAATTATTCGAGAAAATAAGTGTGTTCTTTATGCGAGTAAATACGGTATGTATGCTTAAGTTAAGTGTGCCACTTTGCTTTAATAGACTACAGACGCATCCAAGGTAGTATTTGTAACCGTTAATGCTTCAGCAGTGTGAGTGGCACAGCTTCCTGTGGTCCATTGTGGTTAAGCATGCAGGCACGGAAACAAAAGATGGGAGCCACTTAGGTTAAAGGCTGATTATAGCTTGAAGGTCTTTCTGTTGGGATAAGAAAGTAGACAGGAAGCTTATCTGCACGTGCTCCACAATAGAAGCACTGCTCATTGAGAGTGTGTGTGGGCCTATGTTAACTGCTCAAGCTTATTTCTTTTTCAGGTTAGGTTGTCAAAGACCAATTTATGTGTCCATTTTAGCTACAATTTGTATAAAGAGCCTCAGCCAGGAATTTTGGTTTGATTTCTGCATAGATTGGGTCCTCATTAAATATTCCAGTGCATATACATCACAAAAGTGCAACTGCAGTTCTCTCTTTAGTGGACCACAACGACCACTTTTTGATAAGAGCAAAATGGTAAATAAACACGTGTACTAATTTACGTGTATGTTAAAGAAGCTCAGATGAACAAAAGTAATTTAGGTACTTTCTCTATAGCATACGTTATAATCATGTCATAGATATTCATAATAATCATAACTTATTAGACCATTAAGGGCCCATAGGGGCGTTACATAACGGGGAAGAACATTTTACTAAATACAGGAAAAACAAAGAAAATAAAAAATTAGTACAAATACACGAGCAATACTTTTACAAAATCTTAAGAACAGATGTAAAGAAATGTTCTTACACAAATATAAAAACACGTGCACACAAAATTCACATACGAGAGAACGAAATGCAGTGACTGTGGTAGAGTTTTGATGGGTTTCAAAGTTTAAAGTGAGCTGTTAATAGCCGTTTTAATGCACTCGAGTCGCACTCAGAGACTATGTTTTTTGTTAAGTTATTCCAATTCTTGATGGAGACAACAACAAATGAATTGTTGAATGCAACAGTCCTACTGAAAGGACGTTGGAGGCTTTGGGAATTTAATAGCCAAATAGTCGCTGAGAGTAGTGGGCAGGAGAAAGTAAGAGAGAGCTACGCAAGCGAGCAAAAGAATAATACAGTGATCCCACTCCTGCTCCATTTGCACCAAATCAAATTTACTGCTTCATACTGATAATATCAATGCAGGAGGAGGAGAAAAACTTTATTCATCCAAAGAGGGAAAGGTGCGGTGGTGGAGTGTCACAGGAGCCTACCTAGCGTAGGTATCCGTTACCCTCTTGGCCTAATCCAAGATCTGCTCCTGGACCTTAAGTGCCGAGCTGCACATAGCAGCCTCCCACTGCTCCTTACTATTAATGTGTAGAGAATTAGGTGGTGGGTTTCGAGTACACCCCCGCATGATATGGTCTAGGTTAGCTCTTTGTTGACAGAAAATGCACAAAGGGAAGGGGTATATCGCAGGGTGTATAAGATGGCGAAAATTTGGGGTAGGAAACATACGGATCTGTAACTGGTGCCATAGTATTTCATAGTGGCGCGAAGCTCCATGATGTAAGGGGGGTATATAGTGCACTGTAGGTGGTAGTGATTTGTTATATCGTGGATGGTCAAAAGACGATCTCTCGCGCTGAAAAAGGCCGCGTGGTCTAAGGCGCCATCAGAGGCCTGCGCTCGGCCGGTCATTCTTCGAACACAGGTATGAGCCGCCTCATTGCCACTCAACCCCGCATGCGCGGGCGTCCATATGAGAGCAACGTCTTGCGTGGGAGGATGTTTCTTAAGAATTGAAAGGGCAGTTGATGAGATGCGACCTGTGCTGAAGTTGCATATGGCAGTTTTGGAGTCACTTACAATCATAGTGATATTGGGGATGGATAGACCTAAAGCGATGGCAGCCTCCTCTGCCTCCTCCGAAGAGTTGACAGTGATGGATGCCGTTGCGAGCACCTTGCCGTTATAGTCGACAGCAGAGAGGGTATAGGATGAGGAGGATGGGTATTCTGCCGCATCGACATAGAGCACGTCATTGACTCCATGCAATTTTTTCTGAAGAGCTTTTGCTCTTTGGATTCTACGCTTAGTGTGATATGTTGGATGCATGTTTTTAGGAAGGGGCGGTATGAGTAATTACTTGTGTATGTTTTGGGGAATGTTGTATTTAGCATTGGTGAGTGAGGTGAAGTTAATTCGGGTAGACGATAAAATGTGGCGACCTGCGCTAGTGGTCGCAAGCCTTGCGTATTGAGCGGTTAAATGGGCTTCACAGATTTCACATAGGGTATTTATGACTCCTTCTGGTGGAGTAGTGCGCTAGAGGTATTGATTGCAAATGCCTAGCGCCTATTTGTAAACTCTGCGGAGGAGGGTGTTGACCGATTCCTCCTCTGCTAATTTAAAGTGAAGGTAAGGGAGGGTATATGTGATTTAACTAATCACAAAAGCTTGTATTATACGAAGTAGCTCTGACTCTAGGAGCCCTCCATTTTTCCCTGAGATTCTTCCTATCATTCTTAGGGTGTTTTCAACGGTATTGCGTAAAGCTTCGAGTGTGTGCATATTAAGTCGGTTTTTTTTTTATAAATAAACCTAGCACACGAATGCGTGATGCTCTAGGAATGAGGCACCCATTTATGTGAACTTCGATCATTGGAACGTGTTTGTTCCGACGATGAGCTGGTAGAAGGAGTAACTCTGATTTACTCGGGGTACAATAGAGATTCATCTGAGATGTTAGTGCTGTTATATCTACAACTGTTTGTAGGGTGTCTTGAATGTGTCCATCTGAGCCTTTTTTCACCCATAAGGTGATATCATCAACATAGATGGAGAAGTTCAAGTCAGGGATACGTTGAAGAGCGTTGGGTATCGGTAGCATAGCCAGGTTAAAAAGGATTGGAGAGAGCACTGACCTTTGAAGTGTTCCGAAGCTGCCTAGTGTATAGGGTGAGGAATGTTCTGGTCCTAATGTTAATGTAGCTGTGCGGTCTGTGAGGAAGCTTTTAATGTGAGAGTAGATTTTAGCGCCACAAGAAATGCAGTTGAGGCCAGCATATATAGCTGAGTGGGCTACATTATTGAATGCTCCATGTATGTCCAGACCAAGGATTGCCTGAGTATCCTCGCTCTGGTTAGGAGTTAAGATGTCGTGAAGGCGAAGAATCTCATCTTGCGCTGAAAGTGAGGGCCTAAAACCAATTTCTGGAGGCAGTAGTCCATTATCCTCCACGTGTCTCTGGAGGCGTGGAAGCACAACATGCTCCATAGTCTTTCCGAGACACGATGTTAAGGGAATCGGCCTCAGATTTTTTACTAAGGGAGCTTTGTTCGGTTTAGGTATAAATATGACTCTGGCATCTTTCCACGAAGGTGGAAGGGTGCCCGTGTCAAAACAGTCGTTAAAGTACTCAGTCAAAGCTTTAATAGAACTAGGGTCAAGATTTCTAAGTAATTTGTTGTTAACCCGGTCGGGGCCTGAAGCCGACGTGGTACGGAGTGTTGCGAGGGCGTGCCTAACTTCCGCTTCCATTATCGGCGCTTCTAATGACTCATTAGGTTTCCCTGTGTAAGATGGTATAGAATCCTTATGTGATTGAGGTAAATGCAACGTGTGGAGGTTATCGAAGAGCTGTCCTAAATGGTCACTGTGCTTGTGTAACAGTTTAGTGATAGCGTGAGAGTGTCGTGCGCGAGAAGTGCTGGTGTCTAGCAGATGTCTAAGAAGTTGCCACGTTCGTTTATTACTGAGGTGGTCATGCATTCCTTCACAAAGCTGACCCCATTGTTGTGCCGCCAATTGAGTCGTGTATTGCTCGATTTGTTGGTCTAGCTTCGCTATCCTAATGCGGAGTTTCCTGTACTGGCGCTGGTGTTTCACCGTCGCAGAAATGACTGTTTTGCTTCCCACATATGTAAAAGCTTGGAGTCGAGAGTAGTTATCGGGGTGTCTTGGGGTAGAGTTATCGTGTGAATTTCAACATCTTTTTGAAGCTGTTGAGTCCACTCGGTAAGGTCTGCAATACGTGAGGGAGCGGTGCTTTTGCGGGTCTCTATAAATTTGTCCCATTCTGTGAGCATCAGTGGTTTAGGTGCAATGGGTCTGTGTTTTAGTTGTAAAGTAATGCTAATAATGTAATGATCACTGCCAAGATTAGTTTGGGTGTTAGTCCAAATCATTGTGGGGGCATTGTGAGTGAGGGTAAGATCGGGGGATAGCCCCGCCGCGGTGGTCTAGTGGCTAAGGTACTTGGCTGCTGACCTGCAGGGCGCGGGTTCGAATCCCGGCTGCGGCGGCTGCATTTCCGATGGAGGCGGAAATGTTGTAGGCCCGTGTGCTCAGATTTGGGTGCACGTTAAAGAACCTCAGGTGGTCTAAATTTCCGGAGCCCTCCACTACGGCGTCTCTCATAATCATATAGTGGTTTTGGGACGGTAAACCCCACATATCAATCAAGATCGGGGGATATATCTTTGTTCACATCATCAACATCAGCCTGACTACGTCCACTGCAGGACAAGGGCATCTCCCATGTTCCGCCAGTTAACCCGGTCCTGGGCTTGCTGCTGCCAATTTATACCCGCGAACTTCTTAATCTCATCTGCCCACCTAACCTTCTGTCTCCCCCTAACCCGCTTCCCTTCTCTGGGAATCCAGTTAGTTACTTTGTTCACACTGTTCCCCAAACGAGTAGGCTCCTCCGGGTCGTTGTGCAGTGTAAAACGATGTGCCTGAATATGGGACCAGAGGGCTCTACCTTTTGGTGTAGATGCGGTGTAACGCCACGCTGGGTGGGAGGCGTTGAAATCCCCCACTATGAGGAGGGTGTGTTTGCCTTCCGATGATGTAGCTCAGGTAAATAGGGAATCGAAGCAGTGCCTTTGTTCTTGTGGTCTACTACATACGTTGAGAATGTATAAGAATGGTGAGTTAAGTTTATCTGGTAGTATTTGGAGAAAGTCGTGCTAAATGTCAATGTCAGCAAATTTTGAATAGGTAACTGTAAGGTACTCCTGAGCTAAGACAGCAGTATTTGGTTTAGTATCAGCTGGGTTTTGATGCGTTCTATAACCTGGCAGCTGCACTACACCATTTGTTTCTTGTAACGCAATGATTGGGGGAGGGGTAGTTTGTGATCTGCTGTACTGCAGGAGGTTTGCCTTTTTTCGGCGAAACCCCCTGCAGTTCCATTGCCATACGCAAAGTTCAGTGCGGTTACGAGGAGCCATTTTCGCTAGGTTGATTTGGCTTAGGTTGGGCAAGCTCTGGATGGTTAGCGTGGACCGTGTCGATCCACTGCGTGACTCTATCTAGGGTTTGCTGCATCGGTAACATGGCTTGTTGTATCGAGGCCACGGACTCATGTAGCTTCTGCAAGGAAGCTGTGGAGAAGGTAATAAAATTGTCTAGTTTTTCCTCAAGCTTGGTTACTTTTTCTTTCTCTTTGTCAACCTTCTCTAGTTTTGCTTCGACTTGGTCTACTCGCTCATCGAATGATAATGTGGGAGTCGAGACTTTTCGTTTTTGCACATGTGGTTGAGCGGGGTGCCTAGCTATAGGGGTGGTTGAGAGAGGAGCTGGTGCTGTAATACCCCTGTCACACGGCCACCACCAAACTCCGTTGAACACCGTCAACGTAAATCTCCCCTAAGGGGTTCGACGGAGAAGGAGTTGTAGCACTGTCACACGGCAATGACAAGGTTGTAACAGTTGCCGCGAGGGGGCTCAGCTGGCGCTGTTTGATTTTCGGAAAAGTATTCTAATTTGATCCCTATTGATTTTTTGTGAATCCTCGTTATGTGGTTTTTACAAAAAAGCACTATAAAGTAGGTATGCGACTAACAAACCATTTAAAATAATTTCAAATAAAAACGCATTTGCTAAATGTAGCAATGCTGCTAGTGACGCTGGCCACATTGTGCTTTTAGTTCTTTTGTTGCCTGTGTACATGCCCGATACGAAAGTTCTTATGCTTCCTTGTCTCGTGAGCGCACATTTTGTGTTCTTCAGCCATGAGTGACACAGCGGACTTGTGAGGAAGTGGTGCGATATTGCGCTGGTAATGACGTTGATCGGCTGGCGCCGGCCAGCCGGACTCGCGAGGCACGGTGTAGGGCATCGGTGTTGAGAGTAAGTGAACTCTGCCGGACGTAATTATTGTAAACAAACACGCGTTGTGAATGAGTACTACAACGAAAGAACGTTTAATATTGCTAAAATGTATTATTCTTTCACTGCGGCCACTTAGTGCTCGAAATTTTTCTCTGGCCTCCAGACTGCTGAGGACGAGAGTACCTCGTTTAGCTGCGAAGGGAGATCGTTGAACGTCCTTTGCGAAATGTTCCGTTCACCTTCGTTTGCGTAAGGGTGGCCGTGTGACACCAACCGCATCTTCGTTGTCGTAAAGACGAGGGAGTTAAACGGTCTTCACGGGTGCCCGTGTGACAAGGGTATAAGATAGGTGTAGGGGTGAAAGATGAGGCGGGAAGATGTGGGGAGGTAGATGGTTGTTTGAAGGACTGAAGCTCTAGGCGTAGTTTTGCATTTTCTGCCCTCAATTTAGCCATCCTATCCTGCAATAGTTTGCGCTGCTTTTGAATGGAGCTTTCAGGGCAGGCTACATCAGCCCAGCTCACCTCGTGTCCAGGACCAGTCCGAGGGCTAGGGTCTTGATGAATGCTTTTGTTGCAGCTTCTGCTGTGGCTGCGACTTATTCGGCTTTGCTGTCTTGTGATACTGGGTGAGCGTCCTCCAGGGGCGTTCTTGAAAGATGGGCTTGGGTCGAGGAATGGAGCTGCATCTTGCTGGAAAGTTGAGGGTGCGTGCTTTGGTTTGGGCTTGTAGAGCTGTGGGCACTGGGGCGAGCCGGTGGGGTGGTCACTGTTGCACACCACACACTTAGCTTCACATTCGTGATCAAGGAGTGGGTTCGGAGTGCCACACATTGGACATAAAGGCTGAGGGGCACCTGGGAATATGTCTGGTCTGTGGCCAAGCTTACAGCAGAGATTACAGGATTCCATCTTATGACGATAGGGTACGCATCTGGTGATGTCACCCTGCTTTGCTGTCTTGTGATACTGGGTGAGCGTCCTCTAGGGGCATTCTTGAAAGATGGGCTTGGGTCGAGGAATGGAGCTGCATCTTGCTGGAAAGTTGAGGGTGCGTGCTTTGGTTTGGGCTTGTAGAGCTGTGGGCACTGGGGCGAGCCGGTGGGGTGGTCACTGTTGCACACCACACACTTAGCTTCACATTCGTGATCAAGGAGTGGGTTCGGAGTGCCACACATTGGACATAAAGGCTGAGGGGCACCTGGGAATATGTATGGTCTGTGGCCAAGCTTACAGCAGAGATTACAGGATTCCATCTTATGACGATAGGGTACGCATCTGGTGATGTCACCCTGCTTTGCTGTCTTGTGATACTGGGTGAGCGTCCTCTAGGGGCATTCTTGAAAGATGGGCTTGGGTCGAGGAATGGAGCTGCATCTTGCTGGAAAGTTGAGGGTGCGTGCTTTGGTTTGGGCTTGTAGAGCTGTGGGCACTGGGGCGAGCCGGTGGGGTGGTCACTGTTGCACACCACACACTTAGGTTCACATTTGTGATCAAGGAGTGGGTTCGGAATGCCACACATTCGACATAAAGGCTGAGGGGCACCTGGGCATACGTCTGGTCTGTGGCCAAGCTTGCAGCAGAGGTTACAGGCTTCCATCTTATGACGATAGGGTATGCATCTGGTGATGCCACCCTGATAACTTATGTAAAAAGGCACGCACGTACCTCTGAAGGTGACCAAGATAGACGTTGTGGAACCCATGCGACGTCCGGTCAGCATGAGGCCTAGTCTGTCATAGTCCAATAAACTTGACAAGATGATTTCAGATTTGTGTTCTATAGGAATAATACGAATGACCCCTCGGCAGGTATTCAATAGATCGGTAATGTGGGGGACCACTTCAAAGCTGCGCTCGTCCATCTTGATGGATTTGATACGGTGGTATGCTTCGACGCGTGCCAAGTCCGGTGTGCTTATGAGCAGAATGTTGCTTACAGAGTTGATGCGGTATTAGTCATGTAGGGAGCTTGTGAGCGCTGCCGCTTTTAGGACGGAATGTATGAGCTTCGGAAGTGGAGTGTCAGCACAGCTAAGGCCTCCAGGTATTCGCAGGACTATTTTGTAGTCGTCCGCTGGAAGTGGAGGGGGTCTGGGGGCACTGCGACGAGTAGATGGGAGAGCTTTCTGTGACTCTTCTTGCGAAGTGTTGATGGCAGGCGTCAATTTCTTCGGGGATGAAGTGGGCTTTCTGGCCCTGGCATACACTTGATGCCAGCTGCCTTCATCATCGTCGAGAGCTTCGGCGGAGGGAAGCTTCTCTCCCTCTGTTTCATGGATGACCATGTTGGTAGGCCTAGCCGGTAGGCTCACCGCGGTAGTCGAACGTTGCCAAAAAGTTGATCTTTGTGGATGCGAACTGCGAAGCACTCACTCGAAATCACTTCAGATGATGTGGTCGATTCCGTAGAAAGCTTCACATTTGTTCAAGTTGCCATTGAATGACTTAAACAGTCAGAAATAGGAGTTTTGCCGGAGCGCTTGCGAAACGCGGCTTCTCCCGGTGGCGTCTATGGCGCGTCCTAATATCAATGGAAATTGTGCCAAACTGCGCCAAAGTCTGATTTTGAGTGTCTATTACAAGCAATATCCACGCTGGCACGTCATAACATGTGCACCTTTTTCTCGGGGGCACCAAGTCACAATCGCGTACCTAGAGTCATTCCACTGAATAAACAGTGGTCGCGCATGCGTCCTAAAAAATCCACGATGCTATGTTTGGTGCCGACGTAACTTTTATTGTGCAAGTGCGCTTAGTGGCAAAATGCTCTCTCCCCAGGGGCTCATGATGTCTAGTCCAAGGGGTAGCATAGAACTATATGGCCGTTCCAGCGGAGCACTTTCACACAGTCAATTTGTGTGTAGAGTAAAAGGTAGAAGGTATACCAGCCGTCTTGAATGCCTGCCGAAACAGCGAGCCCACTAGCTATTGAGTGAGTATGAACTTTATTGAGGTCCTGAGGAGAAATAAAGTGGTGCCGAAAGCCCCGCCAATCAATCCAGCGGCTCCACCCAGGTCGGGGACCGGTAGAGTCTTTCAGCGACGGCCCGGGCCTTCTGGACAGCCTTGAGCTGCCAGCTATTACACCCTTAAAGTTCATGTAACAATGCGCCCTCCCCCTCCTTGCGGTCTTAGTTCCTTCCTGCACAGTGAAGACGGGCGGTGCATTCCTCTCTGCTTGAGTAACAGTCGATCGCAGGACTCACATGCAGGGTACGTGATGTTATCACAGTCGTTTTCTGTATAAGCAGATTGGTCGGCTCTTTTTACCCCTGCTTTAACCGCATTCGTCGCCCCTATTCGCGCGCTTTTACCCGCGTCTAAAACACTATGCGTGGAAGTATGTTATCAATTTGGACAGTACACAGACCTGATGGTGATGGCCCGTGGCGCAGCCAGGGGAATGGGGGGCACATCGGGAATGCTTCTCCCCCCACTGTGCAAGTCAAGGTAGCCCCCTCCAAAAAAAAAAAAAAAAAGTTAAATATTTTTGCCTACTCCCCTGGTGACGGCAAAAAGCAGTCGAGAGTGTGCATATAACTGCTATTCAATAAAAAACAAAATGGCTCTTGCCGTCGTGTTGTCTTAGGCGAATGCATAAGGTACCCCTTTAGGGTTATTTATTTTTTTTTTTGCACTGCTTTGAAGAAGACAATCTAGGTGGTTTTTAGTGTACAGACAGAACGCTCTAGCCACATATAAAACACCGCTGCAAAAGGAAAATGAAAAGTTGCGGCGGAGGTAACCTAACATTCGGTTAGCATTTTTAATGACGTAATTACAGTGAACAGTCCTTAAGTTTGTTAAATTGCGCAGTTTCAGCCCAGAGAGATGATGGCCGGAGGAGGTCAGCCTTATGAGACTAGCTAAATTACGTGATGTTACACCCAGCAATCTAATCAGTTGTGAAGAAAAAACCTTTTTTTATCCTTGAATTCATCTTAAAGAAATTTAGTTGGAACTGTGTGAGTCTCTAGCGTTGTACATTACAGCCTTTCTCTACCAAATCTGCTGATAACCACGAGGGTGTATTTAGAATGTTATTTCATGTACTATTTTATTCAACCAGTATTCTGTTTATTTGCTGCAGTAATAGTCACTGAACAGGTTTTTCCAGAATGCTCAACAGCATGACATTATTTTCGCGTCATCAACTGAAATAGAGAGTACTCCAAAGATGTTTGGCGTCATGAGGTTTGCAATCAAATGAAATATATTTAGCTCTTCACAAGGAGCCCCAAAATAATTATTCATGTCCTTGAATGTAAATGCAACTTGCTTCTTCTTCAGGATGTGAAGTTACCTGCTCCGGATTGCTCCAGAATGGAAAATTTTGCTGCTCCGAAGTGCTCCAAAATAGAAAATTTTGCTGCTCTAAAGCACTTTAAAATAAAAAATTTTGCTGCTCCAAAGTGCCCCAAAATGTAAATTTTGCTGCTTCAAAAATTGCTCCAAATCAGCAAACATTGGTGGCATCACTGGTAATGTAATTATGAAATAAAGAAAGTAGACAAAACATACATCTGTTAGCTAGATTCTGCAAGTCTAAAGACACGTTATTAAAAGTGATGTTTGATGAGTGATTGTAATTGGACATGATAAACCAGGCAGCCCTATTCAGAACGAATTCCAACAGATTAGTCAGATAGGTTTGTAGAGGGCTTCAAATGGAAGATGCGTTTTCGAACTACGTACAAACGAAAGTTACGTATGCAATTTCACAGACTGTAGGAGGTGATAGGCATAAAGTTCTTCTAATGTAACCACACTTTTTTGATGCGTCAGTGACTAAGTGTGTAATGTGATCGTACCATGTGAGAACACACCAAGGTATCTTTAATTGTTGACAAATGAGTTCATTGAGTTTAAATTGTTATGTAATCAGAGTTGGACTGCTTGCATGATACGTGCATGACTTTGCATTTGGAAACATTAGTCTGCATCGACCACATTGAACACTAGAATTTCGTGATCATCAGGAGTGGTTATTTGCCGTAAAGGACGCAGTCATCCGCAAATAATTGAATGGATGATGATATTCCTTAATGTAGATCGTTCACATATATAAGGAAGCATAAGGGGCCAAGCACTGAGCCCTGAGGGACAACGGACTTGACTAGAGCAGCAGTAGAGTGAAGACTGGCAATGTGAGTGAGCTGAAATCGATGTGGTAGGGAAGCATCAGATTCACGACAAGGTGAAAGGATCCAAGTTCAGACAATAGAGTTTATTTATTAGTCGTTGATGAGTGGCATGATCGAAGGCTTTAGAGAAGTCAATGTATACGACGTCAGTGTGAAATAGAGAATCTATGTTATATTGGAAGTCTGTAGTGAATTCGAAAAGCTGAGTTTTGCAGGACAAGCCAGGTCGGAAGTCGTGCTGATTCTTGAAGAACCCATTATTATCGAGGTGGTGGGCAACATGCAAATAAAAAAATAATCTGCTCGAGGATTTTTCAGACAATGCATGTCAGTGAAATACGACCATATTTAGATGGGTGAGAACGGTCACCTGATTTAAGTGTAAAGATCTTATAGTTATTAGGGTAATGACATTTTATGCATATTTAATCTCATTAATACAGCAGCTTGTCAGTTCTACATAGAAGCTACTGTAGTTTTAATAAACCTTACTAACTTCACTATGAGGCAGTTTGTATAGTCAATTGTTTGTTTTACAGAGCAGATGCTATTCTGTGTTCATTTGAATGTTTTCTTTCTCTGCATAGCTTGTTCATCGTCAGCCATAAAAACCTTTTCTCCATAGCAGTATTTTTTCCTGCTTTCGTTACCCCGTGTTTTAAGAAATAGATGTAGAGAATACTACCTATCGCTGTTTTTTCATTATTTATTTCTGTCATTGCAATGTGAGTATAACTCATTGTTAATAAATGCATAACAAGCACTAAATGCATAGTTTATGCACATACCATTTGTTGGAAGAAGAGTTAAACGCCAACTCTGGTCATTTTTTTTATATGTCAACTGATCACGTCCTAAGTGTGTTAATCTTGCTAATTAAAACTTGAAGAAACCAAGAGAAATTCGTGACTTGTGTAGAAAGGCACAATGTTTTAACCTAACTAGCATGGATATCACATGCCTTTTCGGCAAATCATGTTAGTTTCAAAAGCCCATTCCTGAAGTTGTTTCTTCAGGAATGCGACTCCGCAATCTTTCATGCGGAGTCTCATTTGGTATTCCATACCCATAGTCAAAGTAATACATCTGGCAAGATTCTTTTTTATCAGACAAAAATTTAACTTTGGTGAGTGAGTTAAGGATGAAATATGGGTATTATAAACTTGGTGATTCTAAGCAGTGCTTCAGGAACAAATTGCCACATTTCTTTCTAGTTCCTTCTACAAAATAATTCACCGCAAATCGGAAGAGATTAGAACTACTCACTTGTGTTTGAGAGTCCTTGATGTTAGTGATGTGGTCTGACGGTGTGGGTTCAGGCTTACTAAAGAATTGCATCAGTAAAATGTAATGCAGTAAAAAAACATTTAATTTTGAACTGGAGTGGGACTATAAAACTTTTCGAATCAAGCAAAGTTTAAACTAGCGGGCAGGCGCTAGAATGTGCAGACATTGCACCACACTACGCAGGAAGAAACAAATGACACCACCACTGGACTTGTTATCGAGATAAAATGAATAAATACTACACTTTTTGGCAGGTAATTTCATTGATAAAGTGCATGGAGCTTTTAACTACAAACAGAATAGATTCATCTGTCAACGAACTGAAAGAAACATCGGCATGCATTCATGTCAGCATTCAATCTTAATGTCAAAATATATGACTCTATATGTGCTTTGAAACACGTTTATTTAGACTACATGGTAGGGCTAATGCAATCAAAATAAATGTAATAGGAGTCTTCTTTGCGTGTTCTCTGGACTAGAAGTAGGTATAATTCAACAACCATCAGTAATTTTTATTTGCTTGCATTTCTTTTGTTGTATTGAGCATCGTTTGTAGCTAGCTCAAGAGCTCCAGTGCAGCATACGAAGTCTCATCTGCTTAGAAAGGCTGCTGTTTTGTTGTTTTACATCTCTAGTAAATTTAGTTTGAAGTTTGAACAGGTCTTGCAAAATATTTTGATCACTCTGGGCCAAATTTTGCAAGGAGTGTTGGGCTGAATTTTGCAAGGAGTGATGAAAACTGGGGGCTCCCAGTTGTGATTAACGTAGTGGATACCGATTATCAAGAATTTTCTCCATAAAAATATGCAAGGCTGTGCTGGAACCACGGTATTAGATCAAATTGACGAAATTTTTCTGTACTTTGTACATTTATCGTTGGGTTTTTAGGAGAACGATACATTCGCAGCATGATCGAAGATAATCAAATAGTCGTTGAACTTTCACTTAAACACTCTTAGAAAAAAAGAGGATTAGTCATCTCCTTGTTTAAGCTCTTTCTCACTGAATGGTGTGTGCACAACATGAGTGGCAGCTTTTGATGAGCACATTGAACATTTTCTTATATTACAGTAGCCGCTATGTGGGAAAAGTGTTATGTGTTCCCTACATCCATACTTTATACTTAAGAGTTAAAGAAAACGAATCATATTAGAGCCATTTGTTTCATTTGAAGGGACGCTCCGCCTGAAAACTTTTTAGCAAGTTGTTTGCAGATTTCAATGAAACTCTATCGGTGTTTATATTTGTGTGCCAATTTCAAATACAGCACATTCTTCGTAAATTGAAATCTGTTAAACGAAACTGCTGTTAAATGGAACAACTGCCCGTGACATGATTGGTTTCATCCCTGCATACTGCACCTCAATTCACCTCTAAGTAAATGGAACTCCTGTTAAACAGACAGATTTTCTCGGTCTTTTCAGGTTCCGTTTAATTAGAATCCACTGTATGTGATTCTTTTCAGAGTAGAATATGTAGTTTTTAAATTCGAGGTGGCATTTTGGTGGCTATACTCTGCCTAAATTGAAAGAGCAAGGGTGTAACAACTGTGCCATTTGTCCCATTGTGTTCCAAACTTTCTTACCTCCACCGAACCACCCTTGTTGCGCCAAGGTCATTGCACTAAGCTTACAAGAAAAGTTCACAGTTACTACTCAAGCGACACCTCCACCCCCACTCCCTCGCTTTTGTAATGCTTCCTTAAGAGAAGTGGGGTGTTTCTGCTCTGCTTTGACGGCAGGCCTCCCAATTGCAGGGATGTTATCGCGTTCGCCCTCCAAGCGAAGAGGTAGGCCGGCTCGTTTGATATCTGCTTCAGTCGCGTTCGTCGCCCCAGCTTGAGCGTTTTTACCCTTGGATAGAATTTATGATGTTATGATGTGATCAATTTGGATATTATACTGGACATGACAGTAATGGTGATAGTAAAAACCTTTTGAAAGTGGCCGATATTGCCATGACATATTGGCCGCATTCAAATAGAGCGCCCTTCACTGCGCGCGCAGAGACTGTTGTTGCACGAGCACCTGGCCAGACCCAGCTCTCCGGCCTTCTGCTGAAGAGAAAGAAGAGGTGTTGGGGGAAATTCTTTGAAGTTTGATGGTCTCCCAGTTCTCTACAGTTGCCTTAGCTTGTGGGCACAAGTTCGCCCTAATAAATAGGTTTGTTTTATAAACCTGTGTACTACAGTATCGCTACATTTCTAGTGGAGGTGCGCGTATGAATCGAAGCCCCATGTACGCAAGACAGTGTAGCCCGGACCATCAGCGAGTCGATCCTGTGAAGCTGACACCTTTACACGAAAAGGCCTGCGCGCGTGGCGCATGTGAGCTGGGTCTGGCCAGGTGCTTGTGCCACCACAGTCTCTGCACAGCACGATAAAAGGCGCGGCTAATATATTGCGGTAATATGACTGCTATCACAATGGTGATATTGCACAATTTAGCTTAGTGGTTGAAAAATGCAGCATTGTAGCTTAGTGGTTGAAAAATGCAGCATTGGACAAATGTTGCTTTAAAGGTGCTTTGAAATGACGTTATATCTTTTCTGAATATTCTGACTGCTCCAAATCTGCTCAATAAAGTCTTTCTAGCTGCTCCAAGCCTGCTACAAAAGGCACTTTTGCCTGCTCTCCGGACTGCTCTCAAACTCATGTTATCCTGTTCCATCCCTGAAAGGGTTACAAATCAAATAGGCACATCAGAATGACCTGGAATGAGTGCAAAGTGCGAGAAAAGAAGTATGGATGTTCTAAGCCTATTTTCAACAAATGTATGTTGAATATTTGTGACTGAAATCCCAGCTTGATGTAGACCAATTGGCAAATGTTCAACATACCATAACTTTTGTTTGAATGGGTTTAGAACAGTTTTTCTGGTTTTCTTGCATTCTGTACTCATTCCGGGTTATTTTGATGTGCTTGTTTTTATGTAACTCTCCCAGTGTAGGCAAACTGTAACTCCCAAGAAGCACATGGAATGTTTGGTATTTTAAAAACCATATATTTTACTACAAAAATGACTGAATATTTGAAATCCGTGAACAACTATACATAAGCTCGACAAACACCATCTCAATTTTTGAATTAATAAAATTCAGGACCAATGTCTTCTTTTGAGCAGAAGTTTCGTTTAACGAGGGTGAATTGTATTTGCAAAAAGGCAAGTGTAAGGCCGTCTTCAATTAGCTTACATTAAAATTAAATGCCATGCTTGAACACATATTTTGGATGGGGTCATGCATGTCCCTGATTGATAGGTGTGCTGTTATTCTTGATGTCTTTCTTGCTGCCACAGTGCAACACTTGGCATCTGTGTTGTGTGTTTCTCTTGTGTTCTGTCTGCAGGCTTTATCCTTTATGATGTATCCAACTGACTAGCTGAACTTCGCCATTTATTTCTCTTAGTGCTTACCCTATATTTAGCTGACAATATGTGAGGAAGACATTTTAGCAGTATTCCTGATTTTTGGGTTCTTCTTTTGCAGAAGAAGATAAGCCAACACAGCAAGAACTGCAGCAGCGAATTCTTAGCATGATTGGACAACCAGGGCCTACAAGTCCAACAACCATTGTGAAGCAGGCACCCTTGCCAACACTTGCGCAGCAGCAGCCACAGCAACCTGCACCAGCTACTGCAGGCGATGTTTCCGCTTCCACTTACATTAACTTTGACAACCCGAGCGTGCAGAAGGCTCTTGACAATTTGATACACAATGGTAGCAATCTACTGAAGACCCTGAGCAATGCTAATTCTGGGGCATCGTCCGCACTTGGCAGTCAGCAGCCTACCAAGTCACTGTCAGGCTATGGTTACGGAAACAGTGAAGCTTATGGCGGAAATGCCTCTGGAATTAACATGAGCTTTGGTGGTCCTGCGGGGCAGCAGTATCAACAACCAATGCAGAGAGGTACAGGCGCCGCCCCTGCTATGCGGCACCCATTGATGGGAACCCAGGTCGAAAGACCCATTATGTCTGGCAGGTCTGGAAGCGGAAATTCGCGATACTGAAAAAAAGAAAAATTTTTTTTTGTGAAACCAGTTTCAGAAAAAGCAACTGGCATAGCTTTGTTCGTTGGTTGCTGGCATCTTCCCATTTAGCTTTTTGTTTTCACCAGCTTGTGTTTGACACTCTTCTTTTCCTTCTTATCGATCATTTGAAGATCCTCATTGATTTCATGTTACCAAAATGCATTTTACTATTCTTCTAGCACCTACAAGCCATCATTTAAAGCGTTTCATCAGTGTCATCTTATGTAAAACAATCAAATAAAATTAGATTTGGTGCGTGTCATCCAAGTTCACAAATGCAGGAAATCATGGTTTGAGATGAATAAAGAATTGCACAATTATACTCGTTGCTGTTGTGTGAATTTTTACTGTGAAACTGCTGCATCAATGCAATTTTATGGAAGCTGTGACATACATAGTGGTAGTGGCCGGAACCAGCTGCAGCACTTACAACATCCATCTTTCAATAAAAGGTCTCTGTGAATACGTGTCGGAGTTCTTCCCTTTTTATATCCTTTACAGAAAATGACTGAACACCTGCAACAGCGAAAACAACTTCGGGCAGGGTGACACGTTTATTGACACACACTGGTGTTGCCACGACTTCAGGTGAGAGCCACGGACTTGAAGTTCTGCGGTGGCTCCTCTATTTCGTCTTTACTTTGAACAAGGCGCAACTCCAACTCGTGGCTGGTGTACTTGAGTTCCGTCTCTGTGTGCATGTTCTGGGCATGTCTGAAGGTCTTCTTTAGCACTGCTTGTATGGTAGACACAGTCTTCTCGATAGACACACGCAAGTTGTTGTTCGACTTTGTCATCCAGCCCACTAGGATGGCTGCAAACAGGTCGCCTGTTCCGCAGAATTGCGCATCCACGCGCGGCACGTCTACGCGTAGTGACGTCATCCTGTCCCCGGTGCGCTTACTGGCGAATACAACCAGCGTGTTTGCGTTGTTCTCCACCGTAGTCGACGTAATGACGACCGACGTGGCGCCCATTACGTGAAGTGCTTCCATGGCGTCGAGCGCTCCCCCTTCGTCGTGGATCGTCATGCCGGTTAACAGCTCGCTTTCGAATTGATTTGGCGTCACAATGTCGGCCATTGGGAGTAGGTCTTTCTTGTAGATGGGCACCAGTTCGGCAGGGACGTAAAGAAAACCGTGGTCGCCCATTACTGGATCGCAGACGTACACCACTTCGGGATTGGCTTTCTTCATTTCGGCGACGAGGTCGCGCACACGCTCCAGCAGCGCCCCCGACGAAATGTAGCCCGTCATGACATGCGTGTAGACAGACGTGTCGAGAGTACTCAGGATCGCTTCTAAGTCGTCGGTGTCGGTCACCTGACCTTTCCATACCGGGTAACCCGTGTGGTTGGAAAACTGCACCGTATGCACCGTGTCCACGTCGAATCCCAAGATCTGCAGCGGGAAAGCGATGCATTTGTTTCCAACGTAGCCAGAAACGACGTGACTTTGAATCGACAGTATGCGACAGTCTTGGATTGAAATCATTGTCGGGTTGATTGTGAATGGCCTGCGAAGCTTGGTACAACGGCGAGAAACACGAGCTCGCCTGGTAGCTGTCACGCGCCGCGCGCTACGGTGTTTTTACCTTCAACGTTGTATTCAATTTTGGAATAAACTTTGCGGTGTGAGGTGGCCAGCTTAACAAGTAAGTAATGTTCAGAATCTGTAAAAATAAAAAGCTGTTTTACCTGTCGTGTGTGGTTTACTGGAAATAAAAAGGACGTGTGCTTCGGCACACGCAGTGCTAGAATTCATTAACATTTCCGCAGCTCTCAACTACGGCGTGACTCGATCATTTCAATGTTTTAATACTTCAAACCCCAGATATTTTTCATTAACTTTAACATTCGCGACGTCTGTCGTGACCAAAGGTCTGCCCGCCTAATTTACGTATCTTCAGTTACGGTCGCCCTTCAGTGCGACTAAAACGGCTAAAATTACTCTGCGACAGGCTAACTGCAGCCAGTTCGAGCGCGCATGTCATTTCTTGCCCCCTACAAGTCTGCTTCACTGCAAAGCTCAGGAATGCGGGAGGGGGGAGTAGTTCTCATGACCTACTACACTCCTGACCTGTTCAGATAGCGGGGTTCCTATGGGAGCGCGTGTCCCCGCTCTCGTTCAATCGCTCGCCGTAGGTGGCGCTACCTATAACCTGTTCGTCTGCTACTGTGCGGCCGGCAGGAGGGCGACGGACTGATACCATGCGTCTGCTTCTGTGACAAACTGCCTATACGTGCACGAAGGACTTCAATTATGTCATTATACCCGACCGCCTGCCAGCCCTATATAGAGTGAACAGTTAATCGCCACATTTCGTTACCGGCGTAACGTTTCTAATTACCTTAAGTAAGCTTATACAGAAACGAACAAAGCTGTATGGGAAGATAGAGGTTTGAGATGAGAAATACATTTGACCAAATTCGGTCGCTAACTTCAGTGACACCCAGTGTTCAAGAGTTGTCCATCGCTAAACACACACACACACACACACACACACACACACACACACACACACACACACACACACAGAGAGACAAACTGTGGAGGCAGCACGTAAATATTTCATATCATTAATTTTTTTATGGATTTCGGCGGCATTTGTTGAGGCAGCCTTCGGGAAGGGTGCTCGAACCCCTCGCAACCCACCGCTACGCATTTTTACATAATTTACAGATTTCGTATATTTACTTTTTTCTTGTGTGCTATATTTAAATTTCTTGGCACTATTTGTGGAGCCTGCCATATTAGCCGCGGTACTTTAAAAAAGCTTTCATGTTTTTTAGCTCAGTGAATTAGCATAACACACGGAAATAAAGTTTACTAAAGCACCCTGGTGCTTCTTGCTAGCTTGCAACTCGTTCTGAATTGAAACGACTCTCAAAAACACAAGACTCACCTTTTCTTCCAATTGCCTCGATCCATTCTTCCCGTATGTCTGTGGCAGGAAACTCGTGAAAACTTACTTTACTTTGTTTGCCTTGTTCCGATTTGCAATATGGCACGCAGCAATACACCATACTTACATTTGAGGTGTCAGCTCATCTAAAAAAAAAAAACTGCACGCGGCCACTATTAGAGCTGACTACTGCAGCTATCTGCCGTCTGCAAGTTTCTGCACACGACCTACTGTGTTTCTGCGTATCTTCTGCAATTTGTGTATGCGTATCGTCTGGAACCATCGTGATTCAGTGTGAACAATGAATGCCTAACAATAGTTTTTTTATCTCGTTGGACTACGTTTTCATTCAAGAAATATTTTCATAATAAATTTTCCTTCATTTGTAGAAAAGTTCCCGTCTGCTTGCCACTGTGACCCTTTGTGTGCTTTTTTTACGGTTCTATTTCTGCTTCAAACGTCCACACGAATGCAGCCAACTCTGACGAGGAATCATATCGCTTTATTTGCCATATTTTACACATTCATACACAATTCATGCACAATAAGAACGATTTGCACTGCCACAGCGATGGCTGAAGCAGACGACAGCGAACAGGTGCTGCCTAGCGCCACGCCGCTCGTAGGTGACGGCCCTAGCGGCAGAAGGTATGAACTAGAACGTGGGCGCTGGAAGAGGTGCTCTCTGGGCAGGTCAGGAGTGTAGTAGGTCATGGTAGTTCTCAGCGGAACCGAAAGTAGTGCGAGACTGCGGCTGTACAGATGACATTTTCATTTTCATTACTGACTGTTTTGCTTCAAGGTTTTGGTTGTTTTTTTTTCCCTAAGCAACAGCTACGCTAAATTTGTACATTTAAAGTTGATGGTGCTTCGACTGTTCTACATGTGCACATTTGCTTTCATGGCACTGCCATTAACCGAAAGCTTTGCCAAAAATGAGTTTCCAAGCGTGGTTGTTGCCTGTGAGGTGGGGGCTCGCGCCGTTAGCGCTCACTTTAAGAGCTCGTACAGTTCACTTGTCATCAAAAATTAAGGTACGTCTGGTATTCCTTTAGTCATTTATAGTGTTGTGACCGAGCGATTGCCACGTAATTTGCACATATGAGCTCGACTTGATTCCTCCGATTTCGACGTTATGCTGGTTAGAGGTGCGATTTCCCTTTTGTGAGAGAGCCTTTAATTGAAGTCTCGATGGTGGTAAATATTCGGTCATCTTGGGATGCGTAACTGTTGCGACTTGGAGAGCGGGGACGTTGAGACTGTTGCAGCCAACTTATCTCGATGCAATCGCGGGCCTGTTCTTATCTCGTGGTTGGTATTGGTGGTTCATTTTGAAAGAACAGTTCGTTTCTCCTGGCAGTGTTTCCGTCGGCCGCCTGCCGCTAGACAAGGAACGGTGTCTGCTGTTGCACCACAGATTTTCCTTCTGTGCGGTTTTGCATTCGTCAAGATGTCCGAAGGTACGTGCTCGATTCATTAACGACGTGAAAACGGTCTCAAACTATGAAAAGCGCTTAACATCATTCAAATGCCTCCTTGCCTTGTTCACTAATCATGCAACGCATGCTACTGGTTATGATGGCTAAGACCTTCGTCAGCATCAGCGTTATTCTGTCAAGTGCACATTTCCTTGTCGGTGTACTGTGTTGTAATAAACGCTGGACGTGTAGTGGGTGTTTCGCGTTATTAGACGACGCACGGGGTTCTCAAGGTCGTGACGATTACTACTGAGTTAACCTCGCCTGTGTATTGCATCGTGTATTTGACCGCTGGAGTCTTCGCAAGATTTTACCTCTGGCGGGATTTTTTAAAATTAATTGTTTCCTCAATTGCGCCTTCTGAAGCGCAAGACTTCCTATTAATACGCATTTATTTTTAAGTGTGCACTTTTGTAATTGTGCTCAGCATGCAGCATTCACATTACCTCACAACATATAGTATGACTGTACTGCTACTGAAAACACATTTCATATTAGATCTTTAGATCATAGATAGTGGATATACTGGTTAAGCAAATCGAATGCAGTCATATGGGGGTAGTGAAATTGGCTCACAAACTAGAAATAGCGCAAGTAGTCCGGCTAAAATATGTAGTTTGGTTCACTCGTGTTCTTTGATCTAAAGATGTAATTTTGTAATTTTAAGTTGCTTTGATATCCGGTCATGGAAATGGCAGGAACAAATATCATCAGCTTAATTAGTAATGCTGATGACACCTTTTTATTGTTCCGAAGTAAGACGCACGGAAAGTGCTCATATTAAGATAAAAGAAAGGAAATGGCCAAACTCGATCTTAAATACAAAACAAATATTATGGCAAAAAGTGAACAGTTGATGCAGAGTAAAAATTAAATGTTTTTTTTTTGTTTGTATAGAATCCAGTGTAGACGATGATGGTAGCATTGCTTTGAAAATTCAGGATGGTATTAGAAAAGGTAGAAATCTATTGACTTTTAATGATTTGAGAAGACAGATGTTAACCTTAAATCTAAACTAAATCTGGTTAGCCCTCAGGCCTTCTCGTGGTAATGTATGGGTGCAAATTGTGGACCTTGTTTAAAAATAAAAGGAGCTTAATTCTGAGAGTTCTAGCGGCTGGCATAGAACGTCGGGGATTAACCACCCTGTCTCAAATGTTCCTTCATATGGAGTGACCTAAACTAAAGGTTTATTTTGATCTTGTTGTATGGGCTGTTGGTTCACTAGAGCGTAAATTAGTGTTAGCAAAATGGTAAGTTAATAGAAAATGGCATGGCTAGTGCAGCAGCTGATGGTAAATTGTTTTCAAGAAAAACGCATGAAGAACGGGGCTAAGCGAAAAATTAACAGCACAAGTGCAATTTTCTTCAAAATGCAATACCAATTTGCTCAACAGTTCATTCTTCCAAGCTGATGATAAGATGGAATTTTCTAGGAAGTCTAGAAGAGCTTAAAAAACTTTTGTTATGGGAAAATGTGAATCTTTATTTTTTTGTTGAAAATGTTATTTCTTGGCTTTTCGTCATGTTAAATGCACAATTTATCACCCATAATGTAGTTTGTCTATGCAGTTTCCTTCAAAAGATACAAGCGAACATGTTAGACCACCCATTATCTAAGAAATTGAAACTGAAAGAGCCAGTTTTGTGTGCTTCTTATGATTAAGTCGATATGTAGTAATTTCTTGGCTATTCAGCAATCATATCAAGTGTGAACATGGAATGATGCTCCAATAGCACTGTCAACCTATAAATTTTAATCTTCATTATAATAAACTATCACCAGGTGGATGCACAATGTCGTACCTGCTTGCACATGTGTTGTTTACGCTCAAAGACATATGTGAGCCTGTCAATCATCAAGTTTTCTTTGTAAGATGCTCTGTGTCATTTCAATAATGACCGCAAAGGCACGCTTGATGAATTGAAAAAAGTCTGCATTCAGCCTGCATTGGAAAAGCTTGTTTCACAAATGATTGGCCCCATATTGCGAAAGAATCCTGTCAAGGCACTGATGCTGCAAAGATAAACAAGGGTAAGGTCCATGGTCGAACTTGCTACAAATATGGAGGATTTTAGCACTCCTGATTACCCTGTGTTAGTGCTGCACATGTTTCAAATATTTTTAAAAATTTTGCTCGGAGCTTATATTTTTGCTGTTTTTCTGTGCTCAAACTAGCATATCATCTTTTTAATAGAGCTTTTTCATTATAACTTGACACACTCTTTTTATCACATTAGTGGGTGTGCAGTCGACTGCTATTAACTAAAATCATGCCACAATATTCAATGTGGCCGCCTGTTATGTGAAGGTACCCCTAGTGTTCGTGCATAATTTTTTAGTCATTAATTCACTATTTTTAATATTAATTTGATCTCATTTATTGTTTGGCCTATTGTACTGGCTGAAGCTCCTTGTATGTCTTTACAAATAATTGGGTTTTTTGATTGAGTGGAATTTGAGTTGGAAATGTTTGCGGAACACATACTTTTTTTGTAATCATGAAAAAAAAAAAAGAAACTTGCTTTATACTACTCACATGTGCTTAAAAAGGCTTGCTTTATAATACTGACTAACAATGTGTAATGCTTATGTTTTTTTAAGTTATTTTTCACTGTTGGTCATAAATATATAAATAAATAAATACATTTATGCCACTTGGAGTTTTCAGTACGTGATGGGGCATAATGTGATTGCCATATTTTGTTAAGCATTCACCTTATCCAGGTCAAATTTACTGCATTTTGAATTGCAAATAATAAATATAGATACATGCAAGAATAGTGGTAAAATATACAGATTTAGATGAGTTTTTCTGGTTGAGTCTAAAATGTTTTGTTTTAGAATGTTATGTTCAAAAAATTCTCTAAACTTGAAGTATGAATTTTTAAGTTTTAATAATGTGATTTTGTAGGTTTGTTTACTGAGGCTCTTTTGTCAGCTTCAAATATGATGCAAGATATAGCTCGCATGTTAGTTAAACTTTTTTTTCTGTAGAGCCACCAAACTTTGTTCATGATTAGTGTAGAATAACAGAGCTGAGCTTGTATTCATTCTATTAAGATGGGGCATGCAAACACTGACACAGAAAGGAAATTGAGATGCCATAAACATCATCTAACAACTGAAGATATGCTAAAAGGCAGAAAGGCCAGAAGGCGCGAAAACATCTGTGCACATGCTCATGCAATAGGCGAACCTATCAATCCGGCACGTGTGCCGGTCCACGTAGAAGGTCGGACATTTTATTTCATGTTTATCCAAGTTAATCGACGGTCGGCTCATGCATGCACTACCACTAGTATCAATATGCCATGCCTCAATTATGAGGCACGTTCTGTGCCTCATGATTCATCCATCCCTTAGCTAGGATGGATGGGTCTTGGGCATAGTGCTGCTGGCGATCGCCACTTATAAAGTGGAGATGTCACGGAGGCTTTTCACCAGTCGCTAACTTTTTATCTATTGATTTATTTCTAAATACTGTTTACCATAACAGGGTGGGTACAGTAAATGTTAACACAAAACATAAACAAGTACAACATATTGTAATGAAGAGAGAACTAGAAAAATACATATTTATCCAGAAGAAAGAAAAATATTTAAAAAACGCTGTTTATAAAAACATACATACATATATTGTGATGGTGGTATAGTATGCAATATGAAGTAACTACACGATGTATTTTCGAACATGGCAATGTACGTACAATACTGTAGCGATATTTTTAGTGCACTCTTCAAAGCTTTCTACGGTCTTCGAATTGTACCAACTGGCCCTTCAAGATAACCTTCTACAAAAAAAAAAAAACAACTCTTCTTTTTGAACAGCATGCAAGCAAAGTTACATTTTTGACATTTAGAGATAGTTCAAATTTTGTTGTGAAGATAAAATTGCTGAGAAGTTAGAGAGATTGAAAACATTCTGTTGCAAGTTCAGCAGGCAGGATGTATGGGTCTGGGGCATAATGCTGCTGTTGAAAAGCCATTCTTAAAGGCAGGGCTATTAGCTTGCAGGGCACGAATGTTTGCCATCTTTCAATTTTTAATGCAACACACTCTCTGGCAGCTGCGTCTATGTGCTTTCATCTCTATAGTAGTCTATCAGCATAACTTATCTGTTGCAATCGTTGCAACGCAATATATATTGAACGGTACATTGTTCGAAGCACGTGGTCTTAGCTTATCAAAGTAGAAGTGTGACGCTCATACGGCAGATAAGTGCTTTGCGTGGAAACAACATACTAACAATGTTCTGTGCAACAGTAGAAAATTGATGTACGATTAAATAACAAGAAGACCTATTTCCGGCCTTGCATTGTAGTGGACAGCAGATAGTTCAAATCTAGGTAGCGAGGACAGGCAGTTTGGCACGCACTTGTGTGGTCCGTAAACTTTTGTGGTTGACTGTACATGTTACATTGATGAAAAACAGCACTAAATAGTGGGACTTGGGGGATAGAAGCCCATGACGTAACTGCTGTTGTATGCACCTCAAGCGGTGTCTTGTTTTAGTGCTGTTCTTCATCAGTGTAAGTTGTTTCTTATTTCTATTACACTTTCTCTGGATTATCCAGCATCATCAGTTCTCCATATTGTGCAAAAAAAAGCTGCTGCATGTTAGTGGTGTCAAACCCGAAGGAACAGCAGAACTGGGTGGCCTTTCTCATTTTTTATTTTCATCTTTTGCTTTCAATTTTTCTGTCTATATTTCTCTCTTTTTTACCCTTTCTGTCTTGCTCGTTCTCTTTTTTCGCTTGCTTCTCTATCTTTCTCTTTGTCTTTCTTTCTATCTCTTTTTTTCTCTAATTCTCTCGCCCATTCGACTTATTGCATCCCACGCCGCATCTATAAACCCAGCAAAAGAGCGCACTTGTTTAGGGGGCAATGCGGAAAAGAAAGGCAGCCCGTGCTAGCCAAGTTAATGTGTACTCACCCTAGGTGCAGCTGAGCCAGGTGGTTGCTAGGCAATGTGCAGTGATGTCGCTTGCCTTTCTTTTTTTGCACTCGCACTTGGTAGTCAAACCTCGAGCTTAAATAGCTCGGCTGTGAAAACATGTTGTTTACCATAAAAAGAAAGTAATATCGATACATGTGCTGTGCTGCTTACTGCCTCGTGGGATTGCTTTTAGCAGGTCCTACACTACAAACAATTTTGACTTTTTGTGTTATGAAAAAGAAAGTAACGAAGGGCTATCAAAAGCTGTCTGGTGATTTCTCTAATATAAAGGCATGACCATATTTAACACCAGTGGCTGACTAGATATTACATTTGCCAGTAGGTCATTATATTGTGGTTTAAGCTTTCTGCTGCAGTGCCACCTAAGTAAAGAAAAAAAAAAACCTGCTTATATGGCTTTATAAAAATTTAGTTACTGCAACATTTTTATATTGTTTCCAGCTATTCCTTTGAGGTACCAGTAAAAATGTTATATCAATGAAACAACTACAACTAACCGTAAATCAGTACATTTTTATTCTTACAAATTGTGAAATGCTGCAAATAAATAACTTAACAGTGTGGAAAATGCACAGGTTAGGGTAGATGTTTTTATGAACATTGCCTCTAGTGTATGGTCTTATGGCATGCAAGTGCCAAGTTGTGTGATGACTAGAGACCGCATTATAGGCAAATGCCTATTTTGTTTCTTACGTTCCTGTCGTGTCACTTTGATATATAACCATGAATTAGAAGTAAAGATATTTTATGGTGTTTTTATGATGCCTATAAATGTCTATTTTTGACGTTTATTTCTAAATTCCTCTATGTGCCTATAAATGCCTTTTTTCGAAATTGGTGCATATATGAATGCTATTTAACCTTAAATTTTGCTTTGGAGTACAGTTCGAGACCGCTGTTCATGTTACCAGGCAAATTTGAGCTTTCGAACTCTATCAGGTGCAACCTATACTCCATCTTATAAGGACCTTTCAGCACTGTCAAGGCTACAAGACCTCTTAGCCAATAGGAAGGCGGTTTATCCTCCATACGCATGTATTCATCCACACCGCGTCGTCTGGTCGGCATCTCCCTGACGTCTGCTCGCTTACGTAGAGAACAAGATGTGTTTCTGTGCAGCCGTAGAACAATGAAAAACAAATGCAAAATCGTGGAGTGTCATCAGCGAAAAAAGTAGGGTGCAGAAAAAAAAATTATGTTTATGGTTGTTTTTGTCGTTTTGTCATTCACTTCTTAAAGAGTGCTTTACTAGGTCACATCAGAGATTTCACTTAGACACTACAAGTTGTTGTGTCCCCAATGAATGGCTTTGCACCACTATAATGTTTTAAAAAAGTAGAGTGCAGAAAAAAAAAATTATGTTTATGGTTGTTTTTGTCGTTTTGTCATTTACTTCTTAAAGAGTGCTTTACTAGGTGACATCAGAGATTTCACTTAGACACTACAAGTTGTCGTGTGCCCAATGAATGGCTTTGCACCACTATAATGTTTTAAAAAAGCAGAGTGCAGAAAAAAAAAATTGTTTATGGTTGTTTTTGTCATTTTGTCATTTACTTCTTAAAGAGTGCTTTACTAGGTCACGTCAGAGATTTCACTTAGACACTAAAAGTTGTCGTGTGCCCAATGAATGGCTTTGCACCACTATAATGTTTTAATTGGTTCATTACAAGTCGTGAAACCATGATGCGAGGAGGTGAGCTTGAAACCTTTGCCACTCGCCCGGTGTAGACTTTGCAAGCCCAATTCCTTCTCTACCTTTTTCGGTAAAGGAGGAACTCTGAGCCGGAAGATCACACGACGCAGACACGTCAACACGTCATGCGCACACAAGGTTACATTTGCATGACATGCCCATGCCAGGTCGTGCACACAAGCGATGTTGTGATGTTTCGACGTTCTCTGTATTCTACTGAATATTTCTGTGGGATGAATCTCTCTGTATGCGCGCACATTTGGAGAGGCTATAGCATGGATCATGTATCCTTACCACGATACACAGCGTTGCACCGCTGAAAGTGCTATAAGGGAAGATGCACCAAACATACGCCAAGCCTTGTGAATGCTGGCACTGGCACAATTCTTGAACGACGAGAATACAAATGCAAGCGAAATGGAGGTAGCTTAGCCTCGCATCTCACTCGATACGAATTTAAAAAAAAATAATGGCGCATAGATTCTGTATGTATGTTTTCATACTTTTGTCAACCTTAATATTTCAATTCAGGCAACGGATGGCACAAATTACACACGTCTCCTCAGATAATACTTGCAGTGTCACGTACTATATACCTTGACGTACGCAGAACCATTCCTTGTTGTCTACGTCACTTCCACAATGTTAGGGCGCGCGCCCGTGAGATGAAGGTCAAGTAGCATTAAGTCTAATAATCCAACTTTTTGCTGGACGCATAGCATTGCGAATTTTGGCAGATGAGATCGTGAGCTTCCAGTGCACGCAGCCTTCTTGCCTGTTAACCCTGTGTGGTTAGACAGAGTTGATACGAGGCAAAAAGACCCTGCTAGCCTATTAGCGTCCTGGTTATTTGCTCCTGTGTTGCCTTTCTCAATCATGCCGAAAAGTAAGAGACCCCGGGGCTTCTCTATTCGACGGAAGACTTTTAACTCACCATGCCAGACTAGAAAAGGAGAGACCGTTTTCTACAAACTTGTGGGGAAAAAAAAATGCATGACTATGCAATTGGTACCTTTGTACCATCATAAACTAAAACATTTTTGTTTGTTTTCCTGATGTAGACACTGATCCTGCACGTATTTCTTCGAAAATGTAAATTTTGCCAAAGTTTATTGTGCCTATAATTACAATTTTGGGTGCCTAAAACTGTTTTGTCAGCCTATTTTTGGCACCTAGAACCCGGTTTTTTAGTGCCTATAAATCCGACCTCTAGTGATGACTGCTACTTGGTGTATTTTCTGAGGAGAAACTTGTTGTGGGGGCCCAAAGTGAAGAAAATGTATTTAATGCTTTTGAAAGGTAAAGATGGGTCAAATAGTTTGGCTGCAATGTTTCCCTTTGGCTTTGAACAACACTGGGCTAATTGAATGGGCAGAAATGCGTATTGTCTGTAATATGTGATATGACGGTATATGGATACAGATAAGCCTGAAGCAGGGTGTCCAACTGTAGGGTATGTTCGTGATTTTTTGGCCAACACAGGGTAGTGCGGCAATGACGTAGGGTGATTTCAACATTTCATTTGTAATTGATGAGGGAAAAATTATGAAGATTTGCGGATATATCCGAAGGTTACATTCCTGGACAGATCCGAATTGCAATTATCTTAGTTCCAATGTCGCCCACAGAAAAGATGAAAGGTAATACGTCAAACATACTTGTGCTAGGTTGTTTTCCCCCCCCCTCTCTGTCATCTCCAGTCTGTTCATTGCTTGGAGGAGCTTTTAAATTTTGCAGCGGTGGTCGGCTTCAGTTATGAAGGCGAGAGCCTTTAGATGCCTTATCATACACGAAAAATTATGGTCGGCATTAACCGTAGTATTGCAAAGAATCATTATATAACGATGCCACCTCATGATGTCATTGTTGCGTGAAAAATCGCCATCATGTTGTCATCATGAAGTCATTGATAGGTCACTGTGGCATCACTGTGGGACGTGAAATGATGTCATTGTCAGATGGTAATAGGTGGGCCAATCCCGGATGCACCTCATACATCTAAAGGTCACTGAATGTGCGTTATTGTTACACAGTGTCATTTCTAGGTGTAGGGTAAATGTAGGGGAGTAAAAGTTGTGCAGGGCAAAGTAGGGTAATTTTAATCTTGGCATAGGGTACTTTTCAAAAAAGTTGTGCAGGGCAAAGTAGGGTAATTTTAATCTTGGCATAGGGTACTTTTCAAAAATTAGTTGGCAATAGTAGCTTGAAGGTGCATCTTTTTTTTTTTCTTCCACATGTTGCCATTTATAAAAAAAATGAAAAAAAAAAGAAAAAAAACCTGGCTAGACAAGTTCTCCTAAATTGAGTTTTTTTGTTGCTACGTGGCAAACCTGAAAATTTTCTCCATTTGCCAATTTATTTTTGAGCTGCAATATCAAGAAAAAAGCCCATTTTCTCTACCTTTTTACTCTGTAGATTGTTTAGCACTTTCTTTTGTGTGTATCTTTCTTGTGTCCCGTCAATTTGGTGCGCTAACAGTCATGTTTTACCAAAATGCCCAGTCTTCAACTTTGACAGGCTTTGTGTACTCTGCCCACTGACATACCAGTTGGGTCTAGGATAAATCTCTCAGTAGAAGCACCAACTACAGGCAGAGAGACCATTAGATGTGCTGTTTTATTATTGGAGGCATATCTGTCTGCTGGAAATCTCAGCACAGGTTTTTTTTACACAGGTGGTTGACAGGGTCATAATCATGCACAGATTATCATATCGCTATTGTCCTGCCATTCTTATCTAGGTATGTCAGCTCATTTTCTTTTTGGCTACCCATGGGGGAAGCTTGCACATTTCTCGCACGTCCACAGAAAAATCATCGAGGCTGCCACAATATCACGTGCGATTGCACAATCGTGCTAGCTCCACATCGGAGCCTTGTTCGAGAAAGAGCTCACTTTCTTCTATACGAATACCTGTGGGATAGGGATAGAAGAGAGTGAGCACATAGGTGGTCTTGTTTTCTGTTAGGTGCGTAGTATAAATGGCTCTGCACGTTGAAAATATACTTGCTGTTGAATGTAAGTTCTGCATCACATTTCGTGCATTACTTTGTCCCCACCAGTTTCTGTGCTTCTGCCCTCCACTGCGTGATGAACTGCAGTGATAAATTGAAATTGGGTGATCACTATTCTGACCAATGTTTGCTAACAGTTAAAGGAAATTGTCAGTGATGTCCATGGAACATCTAGTCAGATCAGTTGCCTTTACGACCTTGTAAAAGGTTAACTTAAATCAGTCTGCTAATGATCCTTAGGACTTACTTAACTGGCTCAGTGTTAGTATAAAAATGTTAAATCTCTTTGAGGTTCCTTTTAATACAAGCTCTTTATGCTCATTTAGATGTTTCATTTTAGCCTTGAGAAATTTTTATGAGGATTTTCCTTACTAACAAACACCATTCACTCATCTCACTTTGGCTAGCATTAATTTTTGTCCCATTGAGCTTATAGATCTCATGGCCTTGATATGACCAAAATAATATATTTCCCCCTGCTGCTACTTAGAAAGCATTCACTTTGCAAGGGTGGAACAGCTGTGCCATTCGCATGATTGTGTACCAAATGTTTTTACCTGTGCCCAACCACTCTTGTTGTACCTCTCATTTATCAGAGACATAATGAACTGTAGCACCTGAATTTAGCCACAAGGTACCACAGACAAGGCCTTGTGCTTGTAAACGTGGCTGAGAATAGTGTTGTTTGCTTTTATCAAAACAGTTACGGAATCGATTTTGGTTTATCTAGGCTGTAATTGGCTATGGAGATTGGCTCAGCAGGCTCCAAGGGCCACAAAAAAGGGGGGTGGGGAGAGGAGTCAGCATTATTAGACTAACTTATAATGGAACCTTTTGTGGCAAAGTGTGGGATTGAGCTAGTTGATATTTAATCATTGAACTGCTCAGCGCAAAAATTTAGACAGCGCACACAGAAAAGACGAGGAGCAGCACAAACTTTCAACTGTTTTATTATTACTAAGACGCAGATATATATAGGATACAGAAAAAGATAAGATCACATGCTTATCCAAAAACACAAGCCAAACGAAACCAAGTGGCTGCTAAAAACCAAGTGATCCCTCTGGAACACCATGTGCAGAAGAATTCAAGTACGCCAATTCTTTTCTTGATAAGGCTATAGACGGTCTACTGATGCAGCTGTCTCAAGCGATTTTTATCGCCTCAATTATGATTCTAGTGCCTTTAATTTGCTGGGACATGAGAACCCTTGCCTTTTCAAACAATAGCTGGCACCCACACCCAAAACAATTAGAGGCGAAAAAACCGTCCCTTCCTACATTTCTTACCTTCTGGCAATGTTTCTGTAGTCATATGTTAAGGCACCTACCCGTCTGACCTACATACCTTTGTCCACATGACAAAGGTATACGGTAAACAATTTCTCTTGCACGCTCAATAAACTTTTTACTCTGCTTCACTTTACGATTGCTTGCGGTACTTCCTACGGGACTAGTTCGGACATGTAACTGAGACCACCGGCGCACTCTCTGTTTGGCCTATCCTTTTGAGTTTATCTGAAATACTGTGTAGATACAGTATCACTGCCACCCTCTTGGGACTTGTTTCTTGTGAAGTGCCCCCCTTGTTGCCTACTCTTGACTCTGCGCAGCTTCTCGGAAACAGAAAGTGGCAACGAAGCTGCCTCAAGACGAAATATCTGTTTGCCGAAACTTTCCTCTACTGAGTGGGAGCAAGATTTGTTTAAAGCGTTGTGCGAACGGGCTTTTACAACTGCACGCTTTACCAGTTTGCTGTGAGAATACTCATACGGCAACAGAGGTTTCTTCGCCCATGGCTCATATGTACAACAGATGTGTTCGGCTGGAAATGTTAGTATTAAATCTAAAAACCTCGGGGAACCATTTTATGGCAGCTCATGTGTGAGAGATAGCGAATCAAGGCATTCCTGGAACACTTGCAAGGCTTGCTGAAAGCACTCATGAAAAGCATCATGATTGCAATGAAACAAAATCGAGAAATTGTCGACAAACCAGAAGCAATCACTAACATTCATTTTTGCCGCTCCTGAACCTTTCTATCTAAATGAGCCACATACAAATCACATAACACTAAAGCAATGCATGAGCAAATGCACACCTGTTTTTTTGCAGAAAGACTTCATCATTCCACTCTTCAAAGGTAGAAGCAAAGTAAAGTTTCAGCACATCCAGGAAGCCAGAAGCAGTAATACCACACTCATTTTGGTAGGCAACTGCACCAAATGTGAAAATTGCCATTTCAATGGCATTTATAAGTGTTTTTTTTTATGAAAGAGAATAATAAAGATTTATGTTGATGGAAACAACCATTTGACAACTCGACATGTGCCGGCATGAAGAACCTTTTGTGGTACCTTCCCTTCCGGTATTCAGGCCTTTTTTTTATCCTCCATCCTCCTGGCCATTGACCATGTGTGCAGTGCCTTTTTGGTTGCATACTTTTTCAAGATCCGCAGGTCGCAAGATTGAATCCTGGCCATGGCGGCCGCATTTTCGATGGAGGCAAAAGTGCTTGAGGCCTGTGTGCTTAAGATTTAGGTGCACATTAAAAAACCCTGTGTGGTCTGAATTTCCGGAGCCCTCCATTACGTCATCTCTCATAATCATATAGTGGTTTTGGGATGTTAAACCCCAATTATTATTAGTATTATTATTTTCAATATGGGATGCTTTTTTCCTCTGTGCTGTGCCCTTTTTTGGAGTTCTTGGTGTGGAATTTTCTGCGTTTTTTTTTTTTTTTGGTGGTGCCTGCCAATCTGCCACAACTAATGAAGAATATCTAAATTGAACTAAAATATTTTTGCGACTCATCGTGGAAGATATTTGCATGAAAAATTTGTTTGTTGGAAGTGAAAAATGACCCTAGCTTTGCGGCCCCCAACTTTTCGTAGCTATTTGTATTGAAGAAATCTTTCTTGAAAACTTCACCCACGCTTGTTAATTCGAGCCGCTTTTGTAGAAAGTAATTACACAGTTTTACTTGTGATCTTTTGTT
This sequence comes from Rhipicephalus microplus, assembly GCF_043290135.1. NCBI lineage: Eukaryota > Metazoa > Arthropoda > Arachnida > Ixodida > Ixodidae > Rhipicephalus > Rhipicephalus microplus. The sequence continues at coordinate 497,450 of NW_027464621.1, forward strand.
TTATTCTTGCTTATGTGTAGAATGGTTTAACTTGTTACGACTTTCTACACACACTAATTACCCTGTCACCTACATAAGTACAGTCAATTGCTCATTTTTCCTCTGTGGTATGCAAATTCCTTCTAGGGCCAGCTAACAGGCTCAAACGTTTTTTTTTACACCTCCCAAACAAGTTCACCAATTAGTGCGCAAAGCCTCGGTGATCACATTTTATAATGTTGCAGTACTGCGCACTTTGCAAACACTTCACTTCAAAAAACGATTCTTATACCTGTCTCCAGCACCTGTTCTATCTTTCTCATCTGTGAAGTGATGTAGATTGCCCATGGGCAAATTAACCTGGCCCTTACTTCGTCGATTGGTCTTCTGCACTACGAAATGGTGCATTAGCTCTGTGGGGATATGGTTCTGACTGTGCATTAACTGTGGTTTACCATGACGCATAGAAGGAGTCTTGCTTGCTTGTTGGCTGTCTGCCGATGACGTACTAATTGCTGATGTTGTGTTACGTTGCCGAAGTGGGCATAGTCATTACAACTGACCTCTTCGCTGTTGAGAACGGTGGGAAGACTGAGTGAGAAACCAAAAACAGCCAATGTGAGTTATGCTATACCCTGTAATTCCCTTATTACAGCATTTACTCCCTAAATTCTTGCGGCAAGATGTTTACATCATACAAAATTTACTTGCCATTTCAGATGCAGTGACATTTCTGGTAGGAATTACGAAAGCTGCAGTTTTTTTGATGGAAGTATTTTCAATTACTTATGCGAATGTCTCTAGTTTGGCAAAGTACAGTTTTCAGCATGTTGAAACTTTGTAAATTGATGCCACGAAAGTAAAAATAGTGGCATGTGAGCCTGATTGGAAAACACTATATACTCAAAATAAACATAATCCTGTGCAAGTCAACCAAAAATAAGAAAATGTTCAGTGCCTGAGCAGCCTGTTGTAGTAGCCAGTAAAATTTTATACAACATCATTAGCAAATTTAAGTTAGCATCCCTATGTAAATACCAGGCTGTATTGTCGGGCTACGTAGATAATTGCCTTTTCCTCAGATTTAATATGTAAGATTTTTTGGCTGACTGTGCATTAAAATCTTTTCAAGGAATGCTTTGTAGAATTACACATAAAAATCTCACTAATAACGCCCATTTGAGTCTTTTGTTCAAAAGCAATGTTTATCTTTGTATCCACCTCAAGCTTGCACATATAGTTAAATTTATGTTTTTATTAACAAAGTTATTGAAGGTAAGTACATAATATATGAAAAAAAGCACGTTTCACTAGTGCTCAACCTGCAAAATAAAAGTGTGCACCAAGGTGCACTATGGCATGTCTCTATGTACAAATTGCTTCCTACCGTGCAACATTGACTAATAACTCGGGGCAATTTATTGTATCGGAAAACTTTGAGATCAAAAGGCAAAGAACATAGTTGTGAGCGGGTAAGACTTGTGATCACTTGGGGTCAATATAGCCTTTACTAACTGTGTCACTTGTAATATTATTGGTAATTGCATGAACTTTGGTTGGCACGCTAAATATTATAATTTTGTTTCACACATCTAGTTAAGAGCGCAGATGGTAGAAATAAAGACAAATATAGGGGGAAACACGCAATTAAGCAGTTGTTAATGCTGCTGTATGAAAGGGACCACCAGTCGTTGCCCAGTTGAGATAAGATGGAAAGCAACGCAGTTAATAACGCCTTCTCCCGAGGTTAGGGGGGAGGGGGGTCGTGCTTGTTTTCACGAATCTGCCATAGTTTGTAGTAATTGCACTAGGGAGCACATTTGCCATTTGGTTCACATTTTCAGTTGTTGGCTGAATATACCTTGACTCCTCAAAAAGCTGCTTGTGGAAACTGACGTCAAAGTCAACTGAGCGGGAGTTTACAAAGGCGATACAGTGATCGTTGACCTCACTGTGCGCGGCCAGTGCACTCCTTTGTCGGTTGAACCGGTGTGACATCCGGAAGTTTGACTGACAAAAGAGCGCACTGGTTGAGCACAGAGAGCTCAGTGATCAGTGCATCGCGTTTGGCAACTCTCGCTTAGTTGACTTTAAAGTCAGTTTCCACAAGCAGCTTTTTGTGGAGTCATGGTATATTCAGCCAAAACCTGAAAATGTGAACCAGTCTGGGGTTCATATTAAAAAAAAAAAAAAACATGCTACAAATAACATGTTTAGCAAATAAATATACAAAGTCCTGTCCCACATAGAAACAGTACCTCCCAAGTTCGTTTTTGTTGCTAAAGCTCCCCCAAACGCACTTCTTCTATATAGCCGTGGAGTGAACACATGGTATTCTTTGTTAAATGCTGTTCATTTCCTGCTTGCACAGTGGTGATTATCTGCAGAAAATAGTCACACGCTTACTGTTACACTGCTCTAAATGGTGTCAAACATGTCTACGCTCCAAAATTGTTTCAAAGTACAGTTGTTTCTGCTCAAAATATGTAACTAAGCAGCATTTTGCCTGCTGCAAAAGTTGCTCCCAATCCTAAATTGGTTACCACCGTTGTGAGTAGTGATATTAGGGTCTCAAATGTGTCAAGATGCATTAGGTCAGAAATTTATCTTTATTACAAATTTCACTAAATGAGCTTTCAAAGCTTGCTCTTTGAGATACTGTGTTAGAGGTTGTGTGTGAGTATTTCATCTATGCTTATTCTTTACACGTTTAAACTCGCTTTTTTCTACAGTTTTACATTCTCTTTGGTAATTACTCGTGTTGTTTGCATTGACAGTTGAGCGTGCAAAACAAGAGGCGGACCGCATACATGAGGCTGGTGACCATGAGGCATCGTATAAGATGCTCTTGAAGTACAAGGATTGTGATGATCCAGACCTTTTGTGGCGCCTTGCCCGTGTCACATTCAAACGGTGCGAAAATGCCCCCAAAGCTGAGAGGGAGGCAGGGCTCGCCGAAGGCATAACTTACCTTGACAAGGCTGTTGAGTGTGGAGGCGACAAGCTAGGCCCAGTTCACAAGGTATGGTGAACCGTTTTCATCTTAGCGTGTCCTATTTCATACTGTTCTCAAAACTATGATGATTTTTTATTGTTTTTCTGACATGATGATGCAATGCAATGAAAAAAAAAAGTAATAAAGTAATGTAAAATCTGTGTTTCCTGCTAGGCTCTTGTTCCGCATCTGTTATAGGATTTCTCAGCAAATTTGAAGTTGTTTTTGAAGGGCAAAATTTTACACAAAGGGAAATTATATCGATTATTGCCCATTTGTGTGAACTATGTTTAGGTACTTGGTATGAAGGCATGGAAAGTATGCTAATACTCCTTGTGTAGAGGACAGAAAAGCCAAGGGCTAGGAACTAGTTGTAGGGGATTTCTGAATAAGTTAGCACACACTTAGCCACTCCGTGGCCCCGTTAAACCTTTGAGCCATGTTTTGAAAGTTGTTAAGGAGTGACAGTTGCTATGCTGACAAATTCAAGAGCTGTTAATCGGCATTTAGATTAGACCCACTGCCGTGAGAGCTACTTACCAAGAACTTCATATAAAAGTAAAGCTTTTTTTTTAAACATTGAACTAAAAGCGCAGCAAAGCAATCTATTCATCAAGAACTTCAGTAATACAGCACAGCACACTTCTCTGAAATATGAAGACCAGTGGTAGCCTCAACACTTGATTTTGTCTTCCTACATTAGGTGTTCTACGACTTTTCAGCCCCGCCGCATTGGTCTAGTAGCAAAGTTACTCAACTGCTGACACGCAGGTCGCCGGATTGAATCCTGGCTGTGGCAGCTGCATTTTCGATGCAGGGGCAAATGCTGTAGGCCCGTGTGCTCAGATCTGGGCGCACGTTAAAGAATCGCAGGTGATCTAAATTTCCAGAGTCCTCCACTACGGTGTCTCTCATCATTATATGGTTATTTTGGAATATTAAACCGCTCATATCAATCAATAAGTTTTAACACTTTTCAAAAGAAAAGTTCCACGTGCTCTCTATAAAATATTCTGGAGTGCTCCTTTCTACATTTGTTCAAAGTGATGTGTAAAGAATGCTGTCAAAGTGTTTAAGCCCCCCCCCCCCCTCCTCCCAACAAAGTCGAAATTGCCTGCAAGTGCAAGGGGGAGGGGGGGGGGGGGGCTATCTTGGAACGGGAACAAAATTCAAGGTAGTGGCAAAATTCTCGCGCTAGTTAAAAAAAGATGCCGAGTTGTCTATTTGCACCATTGTCTGATCCATGTTGGACATGTTATATGAGGTGTAGCTTTGCGTCTTGAGCTGTCGCAGAAGACCGAAAGGCACTTGCTGCTTCCGAAAGTTCCTCCGTTGTCTTCTGGCTCTTGTTCATAGCACGGCGCATTGCAACGCCGAACTGCTGTTTCTAGCAACTTATGTTATGGCTGAAGGCTACAAAGTTCCCCAACTGCATGCTGTTGGCAATTTTGACGGCCTCTTCAAAAAGAATCCGGGCACGCCCTACACTTATTTCGCGCTCAAGGTACTCAAAGAGCATATCATCCCTGTATTCCCTGAACACTGGTGCACTGTTACTGAGCTTTCGTCAAAGTTTTGACTACCCGTGGTTTAGCTGCAGCAAATTATCGAAATTCTTCTCTCATTCCCATATCAATTTCGGGTCAAGCTTGAAATGTCAAAACGTCTGGTGCACATTGTTTCCGTTTTCTCGATGCCATCAAATAATGAAGATTTTCTTCGCCGCAGTGTATGACTACATAGGCATAGCTGACTCCTCACCGCAAAGACAAAGCAAAAAATTATGCGGAGCAGTCGGGCTGCAGTGCAAAGCAGAATTGGATTGGACGCTGATATTTAAAACTGCCAGAAAAGTTTGGGGGGAGGGGGGGTGCTTGCTTGAAATTTTATGGTAAATTGCAACACCATGCGTTTGATCAGGTAAGCTCAAAAACTGAATTGTAAAAGCAGTTCTATTCACCCTAATCGCTTGCATTTCTAGCAAGGTCTGCTAGTACCAAATTCTTATCTATGTGGCTGAGCTCGACCTTACCTCAATTTAACTCATTTGCGTCTGCAGAAAAACTAGCACATTTAGAGAGATCTAATATGTTTTGGCCTTTAGCAGAAAACTCGTCATATTGAAGTGAATAATACTAATTCATAGAAAAAGAAATTCTCTTTGCATCAGTATTCGTACAGTCATCCAAATTTTTTTTTAAATAGTGTACGAGCAAAAAATTTCTCTGTGAATATTTTCACCATATGACTGGATTAAATTTAAAATCGTGTGATGGCAAGTTCCGTCTTGTAATGCTGACACACATAAGGGTAACTGCCTCACGCACTAGTTGAAAATTTTGGCAGGTGTACTAAAAAATATGTTTAATAAATGTATCAGAGTCGAACACAGCAATATCAAACTCAAGTAAATTGGACTGTCCTTTAAACACTATACTGTTTCTAAACACTTTATTGCTTTAAGGTCAGTGCATCAGATAATATTCAGCTACATTGAACAAAAGTAGCTGAAATACTTTATACATTGAACATCAGGCAGCGCTAAATGCCCCCCAAAAAATGACTGGCCAGCTTTAACTTTTTCGTTACTGCATGAAAATGGTTATTTTTAATATGTTTCGAAAAGATAGTTTTTATCAGTTTGAAAAGTACCCACGACAGTGGTCTAGCAGCTAAGGCGCTCGGCTGCGGCGGCTGAATTTTCGATTGAGTAAAGAATGCTGTAGGCCTGTGTGCTCAGATTTCGGTGCACATTAAAGAACCCCAGGTGGTTGAAATTTCCGGAGCCTTCCACTACGGCGTCTCTTATAATCATATGGTGGTTTTGGGACGTGAAACCTCACATATCAACCCCGCCACGGTGGTCTAGTGGCTAAGGTACTCGGCTGCTGACTCGCAGGTCGCGGGATCAAATCCCGGCTGTGGCGGCTGCATTTCTGATGGAGGCGGAAATGTTGTAGGCCCGTGTACTCAGATTTGGGTGCACGTTAAAGAACCCCAGGTGGTCGAAATTTTCGGAGCCCTCCACTACGGCGTCTCTCATAATCATATGGTGGTTTTGGGACGTTAAACCCCACAAATCGACCTCACATATCAATCAATCAAACTCCGAGATCAAATGGCAAAGAACATAGTTGTCATAGTTGAAATAGTTATGAGTGAAATAAGACATGTAATCAATTGCGTGTCAAAACAACCTTTACTAACGTGGACAACTGTAATATTATTACAGGTGTCCACGCGGGCTTGCGAAGGCAAATGGTGTCTCCAGAAGGGTGGTCGTGCATTTTTTTCTTAGACAGTAGACGTACAATGAGCACTGCAGTGGCGAGAAGAAAGGCGGCTTTGCGCGCGGCTCGTTCATCAAAGCGATCGGAAACCGCAGAGGCTCAGCAGCAGAAGCACATATGTACGCTGTGGTTGTTGCATTTCTGAGCAAGCCTTATAGCGTGTGTGCCGCCAGCATGGTCGCCAGCCACCCCGCACCGCACACATGCAGGGACTCCAAGCAAGCACGACTGCCATGCAAAACCTACAGTTGCAAAAAAGGGAGCAGTAAGATACCGTGGTATAATGAGGAAAAATGGCTTCGGGAACTTGCGAAAGGTATATTGGTGGAGTTCACTTTTTTTTGCTTCTTTTTTCAGAAGCTATGTGTCACGCTCTCTTCTTTTACCCCTTCTTTCTTGCACGTGGTACATCGGATGAAAGCCACCCATGCATGCATACGTTCAGTTCACTCACTACAACTTGTGCTCTGCGTCTGCTGCGTGAAGATGCATCGGTAGTCCGCTTCCGAACAGATCACAGGCATCGCTGAAGTGCCAGTCGAACACGATCCTCACCAACCTCCCGAAAAAGATTCCGCATTGAGATTCAAGTCACGCAGCAACAGCACCGGAATCCTCGATTACAGCCAAAAAGGAAGTGATTACTCGGCACATACCGGCGTCAGATGCATACATCGATTAGTCATCACAGAGGATGCTTCAGTCGCCAAACTTGAGCAACCGAATGATATTGCGAATCTGTAAGCATAGTTACAATGCAGTTAATCCGTAAACTGAGAATTTTACTACACGTGCGCTGTGTTGAGCTGTACATATTCCTTATAATCAATACTGCAAAGCCTATAATGAATATTTACGGTGCACTTTCTTATTTGTAGTCTGACGAGGCTCAAAGGAAGTTGAATATATAAGATTTTGTGTTCGCATTATCCAGAAAATAACTGATAAAGTTGCCAATGGGGCTTGTTTGTACACTGCGCCAGGTGTCGCCGTGTGTCTTTCTTGCATTCCTTTTTTTTTTTTTGCTCTACCATAGAAGTCGTATTCTTTTTAAACAGCATTATTTGATCACCAGCCGGTCGACACGTCAGCACCAGAATCACTAAACTGAGCTGAAAAGCTAGAAAAAATAGGTATTTACCAGACATCTCTGTTCAGAATTATGTTACGGCTTGTTTTATTAGATTTCTCGTTTATTTTGTACGTGTACTGCTTCATTGAACGGTTTCTTGGTCTTCTCAGCGTTTTTAAGGTCTCCCAGTAAAAACACTTAGTTCGTTGTCATCGTCATCTCATTGTATATGATGATAATAATAATAATAATAATTATTATTATTATTATTATTATTATTATTATTATTATTATTATTATTATTATTATTATTGATATGTGGGGTTTAACGTCCCAAAACCATCATATGATTATGAGAGATGCCGTAATGGAGGGCTCCGGAAATTTTGACCACCTGGGGTTCTTTAACGTGCGCCCAAACCTGAGCACACGGGCCTACATTTCCGCCTCCATCGGAAATGCAGCCGCCGCAGCCGGGATTCGATCCGGCGACCTGTGGGTCAGCAGCCGAGTACCTTAGCCACTAGACCACCGCGGCGGGGTGATTATTATTATTATTATTATTATTATTATTATTATTATTATTATAGTGGACTCCCAATAAACAAAACTCACTAACGAAAATGCCTCATTAACAGAACTAAACGGGCTCATATGGCTGGATTTCTATGTGTTGTGCAGTAAAATTCATCGGTTAATTGAAACAGTGCTTAATGGTCACCTACGGTTAAACAGCACAAACTCTAAACACAGCATAGACTCGCTCATGCCAAAAGTAGTCTCACAACCATGCAACACCTCGAGATCGAGACAAACCAATCCAGTAGCCATTCTCGCTTGTGGCGGCATGTGTGGCTGTGGGAGCAGAGTTGGCGGGTCAATTGTGCGTTAGACCTATTTGTGCGGCTAAGTGCGGTGGATCACTCTGTTATTTTAGCCTGATAGAAAGGAAGCGGCCGCACCATGCACTCTCACTTTAAAAAAAGCTGCAAATTCTTCAGGAGCTCAATCGAAGCCGCCTGCCCAAGATGGGGGTAACGAAAAAATACATCCCGAAATCGACGCTGTCGCGGATCTGGAAAAACAGAGAAAGGATTGAAGGCACTGTTAAGAACGGGACCTTTAAATCTAAACAAATGCGGACAACACCTGTTGAACAACTAAAAAAGTTCTTTTTCTGTGGTTCAAGGGTGCACGAGTTCCAATTTTCCCATAAGCGGACCAATTCTCGAGCAGAAAGCTCGTGATATTGCCATAGAAATGGGTGTTAAGAACTTTGGTCTAAGCGATGAATGGCTCAGCCGCTTCAAAACACGCCATGGCCTATAGTTTTAAAACAATCTCAGGTGAGAGTGGTGCAGTCAACAGGGAAATTTGCACCGACTGGCCACAGGGGCGGCTCAAGGAAATTTTGATGAGCTTTGAGCCACGAGACGTCTTTACCGTCGACGAGATGGGTCTTTTTTATAAGGTGCTTCTATAAAAAACTCTCACCTTCAAACGCGAAGCCTGTAGGAAAATGCAGGAAAGATCGCATCACTGTGCTGGTGGCTGCAAACACGGCAGGAGATGAGCAATTAAAGCTGTTGGTAATAGGAAAATCAAGGCACCCATGTTGTTTAAAAGGCGTTTGACACCTTTCCATTGCGTACCATGGGAACGGAAGAGGGTGGATGACCATGGCCATTTTCGAAAACTGGCTTCGGGAGGAAGACGCAAGATTTACGAGGCAAGGCAGGAACGTTGTCTTCATCGTAGATAATTGCCCAGCCCACGTTCAGGTTCAAGGACTCCAAGCCGTCACTCTGGAGTTCTTGCCAGCCAATGCAACGACACTGATCCAGCCGATGGATCAAGGGGTTATTCTGAACAATAAAGTTCATTACCGCAGACAATTGCTCCATCAAATGGTGCTAAGTGCAGGCAATGGGAAATTCTACAATATAGATTTATTGGCAGCCATCCACATTGTGGCTTGTGCCTGGGAGCAAGTGATGGCAACAACAATACACAGATGCTTTCACCATGCCGGCTGTCAAGTGCAAGAAAGCAGTACCTGATGAAGAAGAAAGCCCTGCTGGTGTTGACATTAAGGCAGTATTCAGTCAGGTCGCGCCCTCTACTCCTTTTACGCTGCAAGACTACGAATCAATTGATGAAAATGTTCGTACCTGTTGTGAAGAGACTGTCGAGGAAATGATTGCCGAAGTGCAAGATGAGGATCAACCTTCCAGTGATGAATGTGGTGACAATACTGCCAGTGCAGTGGGGCCACCAGACCGATCAGCTAAAGAGGCTGTTGAACTTTTGCAGCGCTATTCTGAGCATGAGGCTTGTCCAAAATTTCTAGCTAGTTTGTCAGGCATGGGTGCAAACCTTGTGAAAAAACAACTAAAGCTTGCCAAACAAACCACTCATCACTCCATTTTTTTCTCCTCATCCTCATGAGTAAGGTGAGGTTTGTGCAATTTGAATAAAGATCTTGGTTCACTAAATAAGTGTACTTTGCTAAAATGAAACTTTTGATAAATGGAACAGTTTTATGTATCCCCTTCGAGTTCCTTTTAAGAGGAGTCGACTGTATTATTATTATTATTATTATTATTATTATTATTATTATTATTATTATTATTATTATTACCACCCCGCCGCGGTGGTCTAGTGGCTAAGGTACTCTGCTGCTGACACACTGCTCGCGGGATGAAATCCCGGCTGCGGCGGCTGCATTTCCGATTGAGTCGGAAATGCTGTAGGCCCGTGTGCTCAGATATCGGTGCTTGTTAAAGAACCCTAGGTGGTCAAAATTTCCGGAGCCCTCCACTACAGCGTCTCTCATAATCATACGGTGGTTTTGGGACGTTAAACCCCACATATTAATATTATTAACAATATTATTAGTATTTTATTAATAATATTATTTAAGGTAATATAACCTATAATAAATATTCAGAATGTAGTACTTTACTTTTATCTCAAGTTTCAACCCCCCCCCCCCCCCCCCGAGAGAAATCCTGGGTGCGCTAATGTGCTGAGTTGCTGATTTGTAGGTTTTATACTTCTACTTATTACTTGCTGAGCATTTGAAGCCTCATTATGAGAGCGAAGCACTGGAAAAGCATGCGTGTGTTCATTCTAAGGTAGAAAACAAAACAAAGAACCCATAGAAAAACAAAACGAAAAAATTTTGCGCGCTTCAAACATGGTACCTTGAAAACATGGTGTGGACTCATTCATCGAGTGTCTAAACAAAATGCCTCGAAAGGGCTTTGCAATGCTTTTTCAAGTAATCATCGCATGATTTCATTAAAAGAGCTTATTTCCGCAAGAATCAACTGTCACAAAAATTTTTGGATACTGTCAAGTAAGAGTGGATGCTTCAAACGCTTTCTCTCTCCTTCCGTATTAGCGAGCAAGCTGAAAGCGATGCAGAAAAGGCGGGCTATGATAAGAGGGCAAGAATAATTCATTTGTCATCGGACATCATGACCTTGTGCACTCTTTTCTTTTTCGTTTTTGTTCCCCCTTCAAAACGTGCCTGTCGCAGCATCCCACAGTGGCTACGGTAACTAAGCAACTTATGATGCTTAAGTTAGCCAGCGGTTGCAGATTTCGGGTTTATGGCATCCTTTGTTGAAAAAAGAGAGAAGTATATTTAGCTGACTTTGAGAATTTGTTATTTGTTCCAGACCGCGTAATACATTATAATGTTTGGCTTGCATGTTCTCAGGAGCCTCCACTACCGATCGGGTGCCTTTTCTGACCATGTTTAAAAAGTGTTGCAAGACCCCTTTAAGCATTTTCTTCATGCAAGCTAGCGTGTTTGAAGGCTTGTTGCATTATCAAATCGCCACAAATGCACACTCTACTAACTCAATACCGCATCTGCTCTCTCACTTCAATGATTCATGCCATGTCTGGATAGTTGATAGTGGCTAGGTGATGACACACCTTAAAATTGATCATAATGTAATGGCATTAGCATTTGCTTTAAGTTAGATGTTAAGAAAACCCAGGTGGTCAAGATGTTCGGGGCCCTCCAATTCAGTGTGCCTTACATATCTGTTTTGACACATAAAACCCTAGCAGTTATGAGTTATATCTCCTGCGAAAAACTCTAATTTTTTTCTTTCAGTTGACTAATCCACAACAACTCTCCTATGGTAGTGTTCCAATTAATATGTTGCACTGCTAAGATCGAGAAGAACATGGCTTTCCTTTACAGTGGATGCATTCTGATAGGGGCCAAGTGCAAAAACACACTAGTGCTTAGATTGAGGTGCACGTTAAAGAACCCCAAGTGGTAATCATCGCTCATGAGTACCTCATCTTAGAATGCCTCTGTGTTTCGGCACATAAAACCCCAGCAATTAATAATGTATGCAAGTTTCATAAATTTCAGCCATAAATCAACTATTTGCTTTTTCCATTCACTATAATTTAGAGCTCTAGGAATATCAAAATTCTGGGTATAAAGGAAATTCAAATATATTGCGAATAGTTGTCTGATATATGTTTAATATTTTTCGAATAGTCAAAGGAAAATGGATAAAAAAAGGTTGCGGAAGATCCGATCCCTAGGTACATTCTTATAAGATAGGAATATGGAAGTGTTTCTCTTGATTAGTGGGTAAAGTGCTGGTGGGATTGTGTTCTCTTGTTGTTTTATCAAGGATGAGGCAATGCTGACACAGAATTGTATTTATTTGCATGATTTGGTGCAACCAAGGTGATGTCACTACACTTTACATGTGAAAAGAAACCACACGACTTGCTCTCCCTCTTCAACTGCTTCGGAGGCCCTATTGATTGGGCAGACAAGGGCGTTCTCCCTTCGAATTCGCAGTTGCTAATCTACCTTGTAGGCGTCAGTGCTTAAAAATGCTTAAATGACAAATGCTGAAAATCTTCGTCTGCTTTTGCGAACTTTTTGGTCTAAAAATGGCATTAATTAAAGCCCCACCTCTACCTCGTAGCTTCGAATGAGTGCTTTCAAAAGTCTACCAATTTACGGCCATAGCGAAGCCCTAAAGCAGCTTTGCTGTATTGTTAGTATATAATATAGCAAAGCTCATTAAAAATATGAAGAGGCCATTATAATGGTGCAGTGCATGTACATGTTGGAACCAGAATTTCCTTGAGTTGATACATTTGCGACTGTAGCGGAGTATAAAAGTCGGCTTCGTCGCAATGCGAGAGTATGATGGGGTGCAGCATATCAAAAATCTAAAGGGGTCACTGTCAATCGGACGTTGACTGTATATTTGTATTTGGGAAGTCCTAATAGTGGAATTCCGGAGTGAATCAAATAAAGAAGCAAGCTGTATTAAAAAATATTCAAAAGTTAGAATATTCACACACACCAACTATAATTTAAGATGTGTTTGAAAATTCTTTTTTTTTGTAAAGTCATTTTTGTGCTTCAAATGCATTATTGTTGGAAAATATGAGCTTCACTTCCTGGCCAGTGTTTCACTCAGTCATATCGATAGAAGAGGGGAAAAAATTGTGAATTCACAGAAAAATTGCTACTGGCAGCGAATACTATTTTCAGAGAAACCAATTTAAGTTATTCTTGGAATGCATCAAGTAGCCATTTACATCGAAACAAAAGAATGGTGTTGCATTGCTACTGCCATGGTGATGGCGGTGTTATATGTTCCATACAAATGCACAGTACACAGTTATCTTTAGCATGTACCAGACCTTTATTGAAGGGGCCAGTCAACAGGCTCCGAAGTTTTTTACACCCCCCAAACAAGCTCGCCAATTCGTTACAGTAGACAGCAGCGATCACGTTTTCTGAATATTACTGAGCTGTGTGCCGCACAGAGCCTCCATTTCGAAAAACGATTTCCGCGCTCCTTTCTTAAGCCTGACCAATGCTCCTTCCATGCGCAGTGACGTCAACTGTGCGACCGGCGACTCGACGCAGCATGCAGCTCGTCGATTGGTCTAAACTAGGTCTCAATAAACAGTAGTGAAGTCAATGACAGTTCCTGTTCCCACCCACAGCTACGACAGAGCTATGTAATCATACGAGTTGCGAAACTCCCCATAGGCTCCATGTATCAAAATCCGAACACGTCCCTGGCCCAGTTTTGGAGCGTAAACAGATTGTTGCACCACCTGTTGACGAGCGCGCCCATTATTAAATGCATTATTTGCGTTTAGTGTTACTGCTCTTGGATGGCACGACAGTCTGCTCCCGAAAAATCGAACTCCTGAAAAATTGGGCCAACTTCGTGTCCGGGGTTCGGAACGCCGTTTTACTGCAAATCCTCAACAAAATCCACCCAGCGCAACACCCGGACTCATGTCCATGGTGTTGGGAGCTGCCATCTCTATAACATGAATGTGTAGACTAAGGCCACTTGAAATTAATGCACCCTATTTAGGGTGAAACCCATTTTAGAGGTAGTGGGAGGTCTGGCTTGTGAGCAAGATCGAGAGAGCCAAGTTGTTCTGCTCGATGGGGCCCAGCGAGCCGCAAAAGCCAGTGGGGCAAGGGAACCCACCCACCTTCGCCCTAATCCCCTCAAGTACAATAAAGTTTCTACTACTACTCTCTCCTACAGGACACTTTCAACAAAAAGGGGAGGCAGACTTTCATGGGAATACAAGTGCCTTGCCTCAACAGTGCATTTTTGGGTGGTCACGCACATTTGCAAACATCCTAGAGAGGATTACAGCAGCACTCGGGGAGCCTTCCCTGAAAGGAGTTGTCTGCTCATTGCTCATGTAGTCGGGTATGTTTACATGAAAACGATTGCGGGTCTCTCCTAACCCTTTGATACTGAAACTGTGACTGGACTGTATTAAACAGTCTTCAAAAATTTAACCATCATGCACTCAAGCCCATGAGGCTTCTGATGTATGTGGCAAGTGGGTCATTAGCTGCGTTTTTCAGCAAGAAAATGATGTAAAATTTTTGTGTCAATGCTCTTTTACCAGACTCGCTTACACCATTTGTTGGTGGAGGTTTTTTCTTGCCTTTCCAAAATGGCACTGAACTGCCTTTTTGTGTACTGATTTATGTTTCCTTTTTTGCTTCCAACAGTGGTACAGCATTTTAATAGGCTCTAAGAAGGACCATACTTCAACCAAGGAAAGAATCCAGGATGGTTTCTTAATCAAAAAGCATGTTGAAGTAAGTCAAAATATTTACTACTTCATGTGCATGTGATACTTCTGTGGCATGCTCAGTGTTCAGTATATAGAGTTAAAGTGTTTGCTGTGTCTTTACTTTTGCAGAAAGCTATAGAATTGATGCCTCAAGACCCTCTGAATTATTATGTTCTTGGAAATTGGTGAGCAATGTGTTTTTCATGTTCAAAACTGGAGCATGTTGATATTATTTACTGTGTATAGAGCTTATTAAAATTAGTTTTATGCAGCTTGTTCATTTAGGCCCGTATTCACAAACGCTCCTTCACTCAAGGGTTCCCCTTGACTTGACGAAGTCAAGGCGGAGCGTGCTCCTCCACTCAAGGGGCCGCTGCGTTTCATGAACGCTCCTCGACACTTCCTTCGCCAAGGGAGGCCTTGGAAATGCTCCCTTCACTTGAGTGAACTGCATGGCCGAGAAAAGCGCCTGATAACGAGAGTATTCGCAATTGTGGTTAAGAATTGCCTATCTCTGTACATTAAAAGAACGATTTTTCTAGTTGTTCTTTTTTATAATTTGACATTACAGCAAAATACATGCATTTAGAGTGGTTCTTTTTTTATAAATTGACATTACAGCAAAATACATGCATTTAGAGTGGTAGTGTTGTTTCCCCAAGCCTTGTGCTGGTAGAGTTAGCGAAACCCCTCTTCAAGTCTGGCAACAGTCGCACCCAGACAGCTGAACGAACAGCTGATGGCATTTCGTCTGCTGCTGAACGTGTCTACCAGCTTAGTTTATTATGTCTTGTATGCGTCTATTAATTGCAGTTTATATTTACGGTAGTGTTTCCGTGTGTGTCATTTGAGAGCCTACTTTCGCCGGGGTGACTAACGAACTAAGTGAGTAATGACAGGAAGCGCAATAGATGGTTTGTTGCTTTACTGAGAGCCTTCTGATCACTAATGTAGCCACCGAGTGTATAACGCGGTGAAATGAGTATTTTTTTACTATATATCACATTATATTGGCGTGCTTTTAGAATTCACCACCGCATTATATATAAGGATTACTCGCACGTAAATTTGTTATTAGACAGCTCCGTAGTAAACGCGCACCGTCATTGTCGAAAAAATGCGGCCGTGGCAGCCTAGTTGATTGAGAAACGCCGTCAAAGCGAGACGGGCTCTGCCATGGACGCGATTCTGGCTCAAGTATTTCACTCGAGGGACGATTCAAGGTAGCTCGATCGCTTCCTTGACAATCTCGAGAAAACGCTCAAGATTTTCTCAAGTGAAGGAAACGTTTCAAGTGAAGGGCGGTTTGTGAATGGGAAAACGTCACTTAAGGAGCGTTTCGAGTGAAGGGTCGAGTCGAGGAGCGTTTGTGAATATGGGGGTAAGAAATTAACTGGCACATTTAGTGGTATGTATCTATGGCCTATGCAGTATTACTCTCAGCGCTAGGCACTGCACTTCAGCAAGCCAGGTATAGTGAGCATATCTTATTAGGTCGGCTTATCCTAGAGAGGTCAGTGCCATAGAAAACAGTGCCCTCAGCTGTACACACGTTATAAAAGTACTATAACACAGGCTTGCTGCCTCTCTGCAAAGTATTCTGCATTGTTTACAAGGTTGAGGAGCACATGGCGGTTGGTAGCTTTGTGTGTATCTCTGCCAGCATTCTCAGATTGCTGCATATCTAATGTTGTAACTTGCACTCCAACCAGTTTTGTTTAATGATATAGAAAAATCGATTAAAAGTCATGTTTTCACTGCACACTTGCAGTAATATTTATTACATGATCTAGGGACCTTATTCTTTAATGCTTCTGCAGACAGGCTATTTCGTTAGATCTGCAGGTTTTTTTATAAGCGAAATGCAATGGTGTGCCAACTGTATCATTTGCACCATTTTGCTGCAGTTCTATTGGCCCTTGTCAAACATTATTCATGTGGGGCTCGTGGCAAGTGCACCATAGTTCACTATTTATTCTATCTGCATGACAGTGGAGTGTTTCTGGCCTAACATATTCTTGGACTGGCACAAACCCAAACAGTAGTAGTTTTTACATGATTGCCGGGAGAGTTGTCTCCTCTCTGTTTCTGTACCGATGCCCTTTTTCTCATGTAATCTGCCCAATCGGACTGTCGGTGCCTCCATATTGAGAATTTGGCATGATTTCAATATGGAAGCTGATTTCTCTTGTTGAGAAACTTTCAGCAGTACACAGACAAATGATATTTTAATTTTTAGCCACAGTTTATATTTAATGCAGTGATGTGACAGAATTGTGCTTAACTGTGCCAAGTACCTGCTACATTCCGCTACATTTTTGCAGAATCTCATAAGTTGCGCTGAGCGTGTGCCAGGATGTTATTTTTGTGGCCTTTCTAACGAAAACAATACGCAGGCCCTCAACATTGTGGATAAGTTCTGTGAAGCTTGCTCTGCGAGCATGACTTGGAAGGGATATGACGTTTTCCACCACCGTCGCACACAAAGACACTGTGGCTAGGTTTGTCAACTCTTCGTCACGGCACAGAAAAGGCATTCGAGGCAGGTTTTAAGCAAATATGGATCTAAAGGGGACCACTGAGCACTTGAACGAGAAGTCTCGTGCAAAGGCTGCGTGAAACTCTCCCGTTGGAGGCATGAGAGCATCTCCCACGGTGAGCAAGCACCTCACAGGAGCAAGCTCAGGCGAAGAGGGTGCTGTCACTGGAAGCCAATGAAGACAGCCGTGGCACAGTGGTTTATTCTAGCATGCTGTGTGCCTTGATGTCTTGATGTCAGGAAGGAAGAGGCATGGCTTGAGCGAGAAACATAGCTTAACACTGTGCACATGGCTGCCATGTTGTCATTTAAGGGCAATTCCTGGTGATCAAGTGGCACAAGGTCAGCCCAGCATGCTAGCTGGGGAACGAGGTGCAAAGGGGATAGATACCCTTGATTCCCACATTATAACACTAATTGATTGATCAAAATTTAAGCTTGTATTTGCAATGTTTTTCCAAGAGTCTACTACGTGTCTATTGTTGGGTAAAACTTGAAAAGATGGGAGAGGTGCAGCCAGGTGATGAAAGCATGGCAGCCATTTTTCTCAATGACCAAAAAAACAGTCCTGCTCATATGCTGAGGCATGCTGTACGGCATGAGGGTTGCAGTCCGTCCAACTCTTGACGTATATGTAGAGCGTGCACCGTTATATCAGACTTGTGTGCGTCTACTTTTGTTGTGGCCATTGCTTACTAAAGTAGCGCAGGACTATAGAATCTATTCAGCAGTAATTCTTGATATCAATATTTTCTGCTGGAAGGGGTGGGCGGCTGGTTAGAGGGCTGGGTGCACCTTTCAGGCAATGATTATTTTGGTTAAATGTGTAACTCAGTGTAACATAATTATATGACATGGTAAGGATGGAATAACTGCATTTACATGAACCTTTGAAAGCGTCATTACTACTTTATTTTATTTTTGGAGGCATTATATCCAGCATATCAAATACAGGGGTGGAAGTACTGCGCCGATTGCGCCATTCTGTGCCAATCAGACCTGCTGTGCCAAAATGGCAATTCGCGCTTGCGACGACAAATTTAACCCAGTCGCACGAACAAAACACGTTGGATACACAAAAAACGCAGCTGCAATCATATTCCGTGTAGTTTGGTGGCGTCATATTTCGGTTCATGCATGGTGCTCGCACCATGCGTGAACTCAACACCATGCATGAATCTTGCACCACGTGAACGAAATACGCGAACCTTGTTACGGTGGCGTTTGTGTTTTGACCTCATTATGCGAGTGTATCTTTTAACAGCAAAGCTGTTGCGAAAAACTTGTCACACCGTTGAATCGTAATAACTGGAAAAAGAAAAAAAAAACTGCTTTCCCGGCGAAGCAATGAATAGAGCAGCGACAAATTGTGATGTTGCAATAGTAATGGCACATGTGCTCCTTTCTTTCTTTTTTTTATTACTGCTCCCATTATATGTGTAACGCTGCCTTGTGTAAATCATGCCTGAATGACTGGGAACTATCCAGCTAATCTTCTGTGAAGTATGCGCACAACCTGTAAATAGTTTGTTCTTTGATGGCTTGCCAATGCGCTTCACTGCTTGGTAGATTATTGATAGCCGACGCTCTATGTTGCCTGCTATCAGTCTACAATATGTATTGCTTGTAGAGTGACGTTTCATTTTTCGGGCTCATGTCCACCCAAATAAAAAAAGTTCAGTCATAAAAACGCCGACTGCTGCCTTCATCAACATCACGACTTCATTTCATTTTAGTCTTTTAGTCAAACTTCATGTTAGTCTTATCAGGTTCACCACTGCAACAAGTAAACTCCTACAAATACCTTGGTGTGACACTCACTTCCAACTTATCTTGGAATCTCCATATTGACAATGTTTGTTCATCTGCCTTTCGTAAACTATGTCTTTTTAAACATAAACTTCAAAGTGCTCCCACAAATGTTTAACTACTTTGTTACACAGCCCTTGTGCGGCCAAAACTAGAGTACGCGAGCATAGTATGGGATCCTCATACAAAACATAATATATACACTCTTGAGCGTATTCAAAGAAAAGCTGTTAGATTTATATTCAACAGGTACTCCAAGTTAGACTCACCCTCAGATTTAATGTTAGCCAACAACATTCCCTTACTGCAGATGCGAAGACAAAAAGCTAGATTAGAATTCCTTGATCAACTTTTGAACAAAAAAATAGCTCTAGACCCATCCCCGTATTTGACACTCCTTAGTAGCCGGCCCACCCGACACCACCACCCAAAGGCCTTGATCCCATATTTTGCTCGCACAGACCTACTGAAGTATTCTTACTTTCCAAGAACCATATGTGAATGGAACTGTCTTACTAATACATGTGATGAATCAACTAACCTACCAAACAACCTTCTTTGGCCTTTATTGTTTCGTTTCGCAATTATTTTATTTGTATGTGTATTACCACCCTGCTTGGACCTCGAGTCTACAGTATTGAATAAATAAATAAATAAAATAAATAAATAAAATGTAGATAACTGTTATTAGCTTGTCTCTAGTGTTAAGTTGCTGTTCATGTTGGATGCAGTGTTTTTTAACAGTGCAACATTTTAACATAAAGGTTTTTAATTTTTCTGAGGTCTATTCCAATGCGTCGCTTTTGTGTTGTCTTTGAGTTGCTGCGCTTTCATCTTTGATGTTGTAAGAAACCGAACTTTCGACCTTTGATTAACACTGATTATGCGTTATTCGAAGGTTGCAGGTTCGGTTCCTGCCCATGTCAAGTTATCTTTTCACCCACTTTTCTTTCTTCACAATTACATTACAATTCGGTCTAATAACTTCCCCCATACTTTCATCACATTATTGTCTTTTAGGTCTCATTGATATTGTGTCAAAACACAGAAAAATGAGCCCTTGACTACGGTATACACGTCTTTCTCTTATTCATTACGAGGGTCTCGTACTGGCAGACTTCGTGCCTTTGGGTTGCATACGAGGAACTATGGGTCATCTGCCAGCTGGTGATAAGTTCACGTGCTATGTGACGCCACACAGGCTCATAAAGAGTCTGCCACGCTCGCCGCCATGGCTACTGGTGGCGCTGACTAACACTCGCACATTTCGGCACGGCAGCACTCTCGGAATGCAGTCACCTAACAATCCGTTCGTCTTCATTTTACAGCTCGTTCTCGGACTGCTGCTTCACACTGGTCCAGGTCTCGAGCCACCCGGAAAAATCGGAGCAACCAGCAGCATCAATGTCACCGTTATTCATGCACAGGGTTCTGGGCCGGTCAAGTTACGGGATACCATGCTGTATCGCTCGTCATCTACCTGCGCGGACTCTGGTCGCATAACCTGTGTGCATCGCCTGCGCTCAGCGCCACCACTCAACCCAGCTGTAAATAACCATGTCACTCGAGACGGGTCCATTGGGCACGGCAGCACCCATAGAATGCAGTCACCTAACAACCATTCATCTTCATCTTACAGCTCGTTCTCGGGCATGTTTCACGCCGGTCCGGGTCTCGAGCCACTAGAAAAAAATCGATGCAACCAGTGGCGTCAATGTCACCGTTATCCGTGCACAGGGTTCCGGGCCGATCAGGTTATGGGATACCGTGCTGTATCGCTCGTCATCTACCTGCGCGGACTCTGGTTGCATAACCTGTGCGCATTGCCTGCGCTCAGCATCACAACTCAACCCAGCTGGTAAATAACCGTTTCACTCAAGACGGCTCCATTAGGCACGGCAGCACTCGCGGAATGCAGTCGCCTAACAATCCGTTCGTCTTCATCTTGCAGGTGAGAAAGCGATATGGAAAGTGTATCCGTTCAAACGACCTTTTCTTGTTTGTGCTGCCGTGCCAACGGCTATATGCTATTGTGATTGACCATGCTGTACCAATACTTAAACTATTATTTGTCGCGGAAGATGTTGAGACAAATCCAGCCCCCGAAATCAGTCAACAATTAAAGGAACTAGCCGCGGATATAAAAGAGATAAAGGAAAACCGCCTAACCGAGATTGACAAGAAACTAGACTTGCTCACAAACCTAGAGGAAAAATTGGATTCTTTTCAGGAACAAATAGCAAGCATGAAAATTGTAATCAGATCTATGCGAGAAAAAATTGATGATCTAGAGAATCGTAGCAGGCGAGATAACCTAATAATATATAGCTTTCCGGAGGTAGAAGGACAGACACCCTTGACTGTTGAGCGTGCAGTGAACAAAAAGGTAATTGAAGACACACTAGAATTAAAACCTGTAGCAGTCGAACGCATACATCGCATTGGTAGAGCTGATTTGAACAAACTAGGCCGGTAATTTTCAAGCTCCTAGACTCAAGAGACAAATCTTCAATACTAAAATGGGGATATAAACTTCGAAATACAGGCCTATCTATCGCAGAAGATTTTTTGAGACCAGTACGTGACATTCGAAGGAAACTTTGGCAGAGTGCGAAGGCAAACCGAAACCGAAAATAAAGATAAGGTGTCCTTAGTTTTTGACCAGCTGTATATAAATAATCACATCTATGTTTGGAGCAACGAAAACAATGATAAGATTCCGTTGAAAAAAGCACACTTGGAAGCTGGCTTAGAAACTGCGCCTACAGCGAAGGCGACAAACATACCCGGCAACCAAACAAAAAAGGAAGCTGCTACCCGTCGCGCTGCAAAATTGGCGGGCTAACACAGCTCATGGTGAATGCTAGAAGTGTGAATATAATAAGCCTGAAGAACCTGAAAATGTGATCTTAGATCATGAACCCCGCATAGCAGCAGTCACTGAAACGTGGCTCATGCCCAAAATTTTAGATCATGAGTTTGCACCGCCAAATTATTCTGTTATCCGGAAAGAACGCCTCACATGTGGTGGTGGGGTGGCACTACTGTTTAAAAAAAAAACTTTCTTTTGTGGCCCTTCCGGAGGTGCAAAATGCCAAAGTAGATTTTTGTAAGCTACTTTGTGATGGTACTAACATATGTGCAGGTTGTGTTTATCGAAGGCTCAATTCGGGAGATGATTCTATCAGTGCAATTTATTGCAACGGTTGTGAGACGAGAGAGGAGAAGAGGAGCAGTTAGCAGAGACGGAGACCGGCCAGCGACCTTACCTTCATCGGCCGCGCCTGCTAGTTTCCCGATGGAGGCGATGGTGTAGAACGTCGCCGTGGGGATGTTGAATGACGTGAGCGACTGGTTGGTAGCGTCAGGCTGTGGTCTGATGCTGGTGAGTCACTCCTCCTGTTAAAATGGCGAAAGGAATTCCTGGGTGGCGAGCCTATAGCGTTCGTTACGCAATGTTCTGCTGGCCAATGATCATCGTTGATGCCTTCAAAGTTATGCCAAGTCGGTGGTCGTACCTCGTCTGGCGGCGACGGCAACAAAAACGAGAGATGTGTCCTGTCGCACCGCAGCTGTAGCAAACAGGTGAAAGGTGGCCGACGTTGTAGACTTCGGGATAAGCCGCCCTCGGACGCTGCAAGTAGTAAATACGATCTTCCAAGTGCCGATTCGTCGTCGTACCCCGATAAGTGCGTTGGTCATGCGTCACGTCGTCAGGAAACAAATGGTGGTGCTGTTGTAGAGGATCAGTCCGACTGTCTGCAATGCCTGGCATGGCTGACAGCGAAAAAACCACCGGTGCAGCTTCGTGAGGTTGATTAAAAACGCAACCAAGCTGCTCAGCCTTCGCAGCGTTTATCAATTTGCTGTGTCGCTCAAGTTCCTCACGGACGATTTGCCTCACAGTGGTAGCAAGGTCCCAATGGATACTGCAGCTGTCCTCAATGCTTGCAACCGTTGCAACATTTGCCAACCTGCCGAACTTTGGCGTGATACGGTGTAGCTTCAAGGTCTCAAACGTGCGGCAATGATGGATCACGTCAGCTACCGAATTGAGGCTCTCCTTGCCAATCAAGTAGGTATACACGTCTTCGGCAATACCTTTCAGAAGATGCCTGACTTTGTCCTCATCGGACGTACGAGGATTCGCCATCTTACACAGCTTGAGGATCGTCTCAATGTACGTGGTACAAGTCTCACCTGGCACTTGAGCACGCTGATATAATGTCTGCTCGGCTTGCTTTCTTTTCGCAGTGGAATCCCCAAAGCACTCTGTGAGTTGGATAGCGAAGTGATCTTAGGTTGTTAGCGACTCTTTGCGGTTCTCGAACCACACAAGAGCAGTGTCTGTCAGGAAGAGAGCAACATACTCTAGCTGAGCCATAGCATCCCAGCCGTTGCACTTCCTCACGTGTTTGTAGTGTGTCAGCCATTCTTCCACGTCCTCGCCGAATTTTCCTGAGAAAGGGCGTGGCTTCAATTGACGCATCCAGGCACCGGGTGTCCGCGCCGGAGGAGTTAAAGATGACTGTAGGTCACCGTTGTTCGACATTGCGAGTTCCGGTAGTGTTGGAGGCAGTCGCGCGAGGTGTCAGCTTCGGCGAAGACCTAGCGGCAGTGGCTTCGTCGTCTTGTGCTAGTACCCCGCATCTCCACCACAAAACTGTTATGGTTAAAGTCGAAGGGTGTTTATTAGCGAGGCGAAGTTGATGGTTCGATAGTAATGGCGTCGGTATCTGCACCAGTTCACGTGTTCCTCCTCTTCTCCTCTTTGGCTCATACCCGTTGCATTATGATTACATGCAAAGTCATGCATCTGGTTCACGTGTTGTACTCATAGGTGATTTTAATCTATCAGACATTAACTGAGATAGTATGCACTATTTGTCATCAGCTGCGGACATACTGTTTGATCTCATGCTCACCTTCAATCTTCATCAGGTTGTTTCGCACCTTACCCGCTCGCTCGGGGTAACTCAGAACGTACTTGATCTCATATTTCTCAGCAACCACTTCGACATAAACCGCATAAAAGTCTATGTAGCCAGTGGAATATCTGACCACGACGTACCGGTGTGCGTCATCCTGCTTGGAAATATCATAACCACACATTTTTCTGCATCTGTTGTAACAGACTTCGAAAAAGCTTATGACGATAGCATACAAACTCACTCAGCTCATGAATTTCAGAATTTCTCAGAAGCCCCGCCGCGGTGGTCTAGTGGCTAAGGTACTCGGCTGCTGACCCGCAGGTCGCGGGTTCGAATCCCGGCTGCGGCGGCTGCTTTTCCGATGGAGGCGGAAATGTTGTAGGCCCGTGTGCTCAGATTTGGGTGCACGTTAAAGAACCCCAGGTGGTCAAAATTTCCGGAGCCCTCCACTACGGCGTCTCTCATAATCAAATGGTGGTTTTGGGACGTTAAACCCCACATATCAATCAATCAGAATTTCTGAGAAATGGGTTCGAATGCCTCAATAGATGTCGATTACCTTTGGCTTCTTTTCAAATCTGTTGTACTTTTTTATATCACTCATTACGTACCAACAAAGATCAAGCGCCCACCAAAAAATAATCCTTGGATCACGCGCGACGTCATTCAGGCGCAGCGACATTTGAAAAGGTTACGCAGAGCAATAAAAACGAAAAGCTGGGGAGAATCAAGAATTCAGAAGCTGCCAGATGCCATCGCGGAATTCAAGCTTAAAGCTAAGCTTGCTAAACAGAGTTATTTTGACGTACCGTATAAACCGGAATATTATCATCATCATCATCAGCCTGACTACGTCCACTGCAGGACAAAGGCCTCTCCCATGTTCTGCCAGTGAACCTGGTCCTGTTCTTGCTGCTGCCAATTTATACCCGCCAACTCCTTAATCTCATCTGCCCACCTAACCTTCTGTCTATCCCTAACCCGCTTGCCTTCTCTGGGAATCCAGTCAGTTACCCTTAATGACCAGCGGTTATTCTGTCTACGCACTAGATGCCCGCCCCAAGTCCATTTTCTCTTCTTAATTTCAGCTATGATATCCTTAACCCCCTTTTGTTCCCTAATACACTCTGCTCTCTTCTTGTCTCTTAAGGTTACACCTACCATTTTTCTTTCCATTGCTTGCTGCGTCGTCCTCAATTTAAGCTGAACCCTCTTTGTAAGTCTCCAGGCTTCTGCTCCGTAGCTAAGTACCGGCAGGATACAGCTGTTATATACCTTCCTCTTGAGGGATAGTGGCAATCTACCTGTCATTGTTTAGAGTTCTTGCCAAATGTGCTCCGCCCCATTCTTATTCTTCTAGTTACTTCAATCTCGTTGTTCGGCTCCGCAGTTATTACCTGGCCTAAGTAGACATAGTCTTTTACAACTTGAAGTGCACTATTACCTATCTCTAAGCGTTGCTCTTTTCCAAGGTTGTTGTACATTACTTTAGTTTTCTGCAGATTAATTTTAAGACCCACCTTTCTGCTCTCCTTGTCTAACTCCGTAATCATGAGTTGCAATTCGTCCGCTGAGTTACTCAGCAATGTTACTCAGCAATGCTATGTCATTGGCAAAGCGCAGATTATTAAGGTACTCTTCATTAACTCTTATCCCTAACTGTTCCCATTCTATTCCCATTCTAGGCTTCTGAAAACTTCCTGTTCCTGCAGCACGCGGTAAATAGCGTTGGGGAGATTGTGTCTCCCTGCCTTACACCCTTCTTAAATTGTATTCTGTTGCTTTCTTTATGAAGCATTATGGTGGAATATAAACTGGAATATAAGTCGAGATATTTTCAATAAAACAACGACCTAAAGTCGCCCCTCGTCTTATATAGCGGTGTCTAGCTGACAGTGCACCGCTGTCTGGCAACATGTGGCTTGCATGTGCATGAGAAGCTGGACACGGCCATGTTCGCATTCAAATCCAATAGTACGTTGTTCTTTTTTCTCTCTTGTCTCTTTTTTTGTGTTCGTGATTTGCCTCCGATCTGTTTTAAGTTCTCGCTCCACTTGACATTGCGTTTCATTTTTAGTGGTCTTTTGTTCGTTCACTGAATATGAGTAGCGGAACGAGAAGGCAGTACTTGGCTGCGTTTGAACTGGAGGTTGCTGAGTTCGCAGAAGCAAATGGGAATATGGCTGCTCAGCGCCGCTTTGGTGTATCGGAAAAAAGCGTGGGCTATTGGAGGGTGCAGAAAGGGAAGCTACAGATGTGCAATCCTTGGAAAATGTCATTTCGTGGGCGAAGTGCGGTTCATCTGCTGCTGGAGAATACGCTAGGGAACTTTGTGTGGGAAGTTCATACGTGCTTGCTGCCAGTGACCGTGGATACTATTCGCAAGAAAGCTTTGGAACTCGCTCGAGAAGCTTGGCTCACGAGAGGAGTTTTGTGCACCAAACTCTTGGGTGCATTGATTCATGAGACGCTTAAGGATTTTCTTTCCGGTGGCACACATTTATCTGTCAGAAGTTTTCAGACAAGTTCGAGGACAAGCTTATAAACTTTCAGGGCTTCGTGAACCGGCTTCGGGAGCAGAACAACTACATGATGGGGCAGATTGACAATGCCGATGAGACCCCCGTGCGGTTTGACGTGCCTTAATCGACCATGATCATGCGGCGTGGCACCGAGGATATCAAGCTGTTGTCCACTGTCAACGAGCACTTGCACTTCACCGTCATGCTGGCACGCATGGCAGGTGGTAGAAAGCTTCGCCCTTCATCATTTTCAAACGTAAGACAATGCCGAAGGAAATGTTCCGGCCCGGTGTTGTCGTTTGTGTCAACAAAAAGGGATACATGGACGAGGCCATGATGCTCGAATTTATAGGAGTAGTCTGGAATCGTCAGCCAGGTGCACTGCTGCGTCTTTGCAGCATGCTGGTGTTAGATGCGTTTTGTGGTCACCTAACCGACGCTGTGAAGCGCGCTCTGGGCGATAGAAAAACGAACCTCGCCGAGATATCAGGTGGTATGACGTCCACCCTCCACCTAATCGTTGTTGTGCTAAACAAGCCGTTCAAGGATTGAGTGCGGCTGGAGTACCTAAAGTGGATGTCCGGGGACAATCCTAAGACACCGACAGACCGCCTACAAAGGGCTCCGCTTGGGACTGTTTTTGGCTGGGTGCTTTCCACCTGGCGTTCCTTGCCAGATTCCATGGTGGAAAATGCTTTTAAGAAATGTTCCATCAGCAACTCGCTGTATGGCATAGAAGACAATGCACTGTGGTAGGTGGGCAGGGACAAACTCTTGTCTTCAGAAGACATTGGTGCTTCGTCTGACGAATAGGAACAGTTGCGATGGTGGTTGAGGGGAGCTCAGACAATCGAGGTGCGGTGCGCCCAATTCGCAAATAAATGTCGTTCGGCAATTTAGGCTTGTTTTCCTTTTTTTTTTTCGGTAACCTGAACTTGGGGGGTCGACCTATATTCCCACAAGACCTATTATAGTCCGGTTTATACAATAACGCTACCTACTTTTCTTATCAATAATCCTCGCAGCTTCTGGAATCACTTTCACACCAAGAAAACAACATCACACCTCCTCCCTGAAGAAAAAACTGTTAAGGCCAACACATACGATATTTTTCAATCAGTGTTTACTGTAGATGATAACGATATTGCACCAATTATTCAGCAACATGGCATAAAAATCTAGGAAATAGATATCGTTGATGCTGGTATTTTCAACCTGCTGATAAAACTCGACCCCAAAAATTGTAGTGGCCTCGACGGTATACCTAAATGTTTCCTAAAGAAATATGCAAAACGGTGTAGTCAATATCTAGGTATCATTTTCCAAAAATCACTGAAGACTTTACAACTTTCTAACGATTGGAAAGTGGCAAAAGTGATACCAATACACAAAGGAGGCAACGCATCGTTACCCTCGAATTTCAGACCTATCTCATTGACCAACACTTAATGTAAACTCCTTGAACACATAATCCTAAAACACATGACATTATTCTTAGAGCACATTAATTTTTTCTCTCCCAACCAACATGGCTTTAGATGTGGCTTGTCGACAGTTACCCAGATTACTGAACTAGTTCACCATCTTGTTGCTACAGTTAACAACCGTGGCCAAACTGATTTAATTTTACTCGACCTGTCTAAGGCATTTGACTGTGTATGTCACAGCAAACTAATAGCTAAAATCGAAACTGTTTTTGGAATAAAGAAATGTCTGCCTGGATAAAGGGTTTCCTATTTAGCCGATCACAATTTCTACTTTACGAACAAACACTTTCTAACACATTTGCAGTGACAGCCGGAGTACCTCAAGGCTCTGTGCTTGGGCCTCTGCTCTTCCTAATCTACATTAATGATATTACTGATAACGTTGCTTGCAATATAAAATTATTTGCGGACGACTGTGTCAGTCATAAAGAAATTAATATTTAAAACAATCATATTAAGCTTAATGATTCTTTAGTTGTCCAAAATGATTGGGGCTCTAATTGGCAGATAAAATAAACATACAAAAATTAGGGATATTGACTGTAAGTAGGAAAACAAAACCATCCAACTACAGATACACCATTAACGGCACTCTACTTATTAAAGTTGTGGAACATAAATATCTAGGAGTTACACTAAATTCTGATATTAAATGGGACAAGCACATAGATAATATTACTTTGAAGGTACTACGCAAACTATTTTTTTTAACGAAGTCTAGCGCTCTCAACAACACCAACAAAGCTGTTTGCTTGCACATCATTTGTGAGGCCAGTTCTCGAATACGCTAATACGGTGTGGTTTCCGCATACGCAGACTAACATAGGCAAATTAGAGGCAATACAAAAGAAGGCTGTTAGGTTCATCCACAACAAATACAGAAGCTTATATTCGCCAACATATCTTTTTATTCAGTCCGGCTTACAAACACTGCCCACAAGAGCGAAACATGCTCGCATAAAATTTCTGTTCCAGCTGCTCAAAAATAACTACAGGATAGATACATCCAAATACGTGTCACGTTCCCAGGCTGGACAAACACGCAATAAGCATGCGCTCACATTGACAAAATAAGTATACAAAAACGACGCATTTAGGTTTCATTCTTCCCGCTCGCAATAGCAGAATCGAATCAACCTGATGCTGCTATCACCAATACAGAATCACTATCTGAATTTTTGTCACAAATAGAAAAACTGCGCGCGCATAACAGGACCCATGTATGAAGGGCCATGGTAGCGCTAACGCGACACAAGTTCCATTCTTCCTTATTTGTTCACACCTGCACTTAACAATCATTTAGACATTTTCAAACAAGCTCTCAGTGATTACAAATCAAAGTTTTTAATATATTTTAACTCGATACTAAATTATCGTAATTACATCCATCCAGCCTTCATTTAGCACCATGCATTTCCTCTTTTTTGCATTGATTTTGATGACAGCATTGCATAATATTTAGAACTTGCAATATATTTTGTGGTCATATTTTGTCAATTACTATTATATTCAACTCCTCCATTCTTTTATTGTATTGACGATATTCATATTCTCTTGTTATGCTTGTAAGTGTTTGCTTTTACTGTTTTTTTTCGTAATTTTTTTGTGTGAAAAATCACTGTGCTGCCCAACTGCCACGCTCTCAAAAGAGAGTAGCAGTATTGTAAATAAATTCACATATATACCCAATAAAGTGGCTGGAACGATAGCCGTCGTGGTAGCTCAATGGTAGAGCATCGAACGCGTCATTCGAAGGTCGCAGGTTCGGTTCTTGTGTTGATAAGGCAAAGAACTACACACTTCTTTGTCATATATATATATATATATATATATATATATATATATATATATATATATATATATATATATATATATATATATATATATATATATATATATATATATATATATATATGAAAATAAGGGAAAGAAGTGTATACCTAAAAAGGGCTCGTTTTTCCGTGTTTTAACACAATAATAATGAGATCTAACAGACAGTAATGCCAAGGAATGTACAGGGGAAGTTATTAGAACCAATGGAATGTAAATAAGAAGAAAGAAAAGTGGATCAAAAAATAACCAGCCGTGAGCAGGAATCGAACCTACGACCTTCGAATAATGTGTTCGATGCTCGTTCGAATAACGCGTTCGTTATATATATATATTTTATGAGACCACGTCCAGTACGGCAGTAACCAGGTTATATCTTTAATCCAGGTGCACGAGCCAAAGAGACCCAGCCCGCGTGACGTACGATGATGATCACTACAATGGTTTTTGTCATACAGATGAAGTACATAGTCAGCGCTCACACTATTTTCCCCCCTTCGCGAAAGAGGGCAGCAAGTTAGAAAGGGTTGGAATGCCGAATATAGGGTTTGAGTCGAGAGACGTGGACGATCTCGGTGTGACGGTGACGACGATCAGGAGCCGCGTTGACAGGAGCAGCGCGACAGTTGACTTCGAATGTTTGTTCCAGAACGGTGTATAGACCAAGATATCGGTGAAGGAATTTTTCGCATAGCCCAGGTGCACGAACAGGTGTCCACAAAAGGACTTCATCGCCTGGGCGGAACAGAACAACTCGACGCTTTGCATCAATGTCGATTTTTCTCTTCTCCTGAATGGTAGCAGTGTTGGCGCGGGCGATTTTACGGCAGCGGGCGACGCAAGCGGCGAACTCTTCCGGGAGAGATGAAGATGGAACGGAAGATGTGGATAAAAAGGTGGTGTTCAGAACAAAAGTCGGTACACGGCCATAAACGAGAAAAAAGGGGCCGTAATTCGTCGTACGCTGTATGGCAGTATTATGTGCGAACGTGACGAAAGGAAGTATAGTGTCCGAGTTTTTGTGATCCGGTTGAACGTACATGGAGATCATGACGGACAAAGTTCGTTGAAAACGCTCAGTCAGACCATTAGTTTCTGGGTGATACGCTGATGTGGTCCTGTGGATGGTGTTAGAGGCATGGAGGACTTCAACAAGGACGTGTTAAAGAAATGTCTTGCCATGGTCACTAAGAAACACACGCGGTGCGCCATGTCGTAAAATAATGGCGCGATGAAAAAAATCGGCAACTTCAGAGGTTGCACCGGATGGAAGAGCTGCCGTCTCCGCGTAGCGAGTAAGGTGGTCCACAGCAGTAACAATCCAATGATGACCGGCTGGCGTAAGCGGAAGAGGTCCATGTAAGTCTATGCCCACAAATTCAAAGGGAGTGGACGGGCATAGAAGCGGTTGCAGCAGCGGACGCGTTGGGTTCTGCCATCGCTGTTGCTTGAGGGCACAACCGTCGACCAGACCGGAGCTCCAGGGGTGACGGGTAGAGCAGGAGGACGTGGGAACCAAAGCACGCTCCACCACTTATGAGACCAGGTGCACGAGCCAAAGAGACCCAGCCCGCGTGACATACGAGGATGATCACTACAATGGTTTTTGTCATACAGATGAAGATGAAGTTCATAGTCAGCGCTCACAATATATATATATATATATATATAAAATAAAGGAGCACACTTACGAAAATTGGATACTTTTTTACACTGTTTCGGCCGTGGCACGGCCTTCATCAGCCGTGGCACGACCTTCATCAAGATGCCACGGCCGAAATGTAGAGTATCCAATTTTCTCGAGTGTGCTTCTTTATTTCTTGACTATATGTGCACCGGACCTGCAAAAATTTTTGATCTCTTTGAATATATATATATATATATATATATATATAAATTGTCACTCGTCGCTTCATCAGCATTGCTGATTGAATGCTTAGTTTGGAAAACCACAGAAATTTTTTGTGCTTACTAGAACACAAAAATTTTAATTAACATCGATGTTTGGACCCTAGAAATCTACTCCAAAACGCATTATTCCTGCTCCCTGAGCTGCTCCTAAAGACTGAAGCCCAGTTCCACCCCTGAAATATGATACAGTGGGAATTGGAAGGCAATTATAGAGCATGATGGGAAGTCATCTGTAATCACTTAGGTGCTTGATGAAATTTCGAAATTTACCGTGCAAGCAGACAATCGCAAACAAGAGGTTGCAGTTCTTAACGACTTTTCTTTTTCCTATATTTTGAAAATTCTGTAGGTAGCTGGTGTTTTGGTTGGCTGGATTTTCGTGTTTCAAGTGTTGGTTTGACTCTTTGTCACTGGAACGGCATGTTCCATGCTGTCAGCGTTACTATCGCTTCACTTCAGTGTGCCTTTAGTATATTGTAGTTAAGCCAGCATGTGCCATTCTTCCATGTGAGGAGCCTGATTGATGTCTGCTATGTGGCTGATGGTCTTGTCTGCTTGCTTACATTAGTATGTCATTTCCTTTTGCACACTATTAAGAATTAGCACCAAAACGTTAGACATCCTGTCATACTACTCCACATGATCTCAAACTTCATTTTGTCTGCTCCTATTATACTTCAAAACACATTTCTCTAAAACATGCTCTAAATCCTAAACTGGCTGGACCACCACTGGGAATGTTTCTACATTCATGAATAAATTGTTATTATATAACTTTCTGGTTGGAACTGGTGTAATAATCTATGCAGTATACCAAAACAGCTGTTAACATTTTGGTTGTAGGGGTCAAGGTGAAGATTTGTGATATGCGCAAGGTTAGAAAGTGCATATCAGTCCCAGACTTTAAGCTGCAGATTATCTGCAAGATATGTTAAGGTCTTCCTGTGCACTCATTCACAAGAAAAGTTGGCATAGCCACTGCTGTTGGGTTCCAGAATAGAGATCTGCATTCACCCATTCCTTCCCCTCTCACCTTTCACCATAATAATCATATGACCTCCAATGTTGGCTGCGAGGAGGCTGCGTGTGTCACAGCATATGCTTGCATCGACCCAAGGGAAATTGACGGACTATCAGCAGCTGGCTGGCAGATGTTATGCTCTTTATACTTCTTTCCTTCTGTGCTTGCATGCCAAGCATGGGGCCAGTCCACTTAAGCAGTGAGAGATTACAGCCGGTGCACTATAGCTGTCTGTGCATGGACTTTTTAAGACGTTGACTGTTATCCTGCAATGGCTGCATTGTTGGCTGTCCTGTTGCTTTAGCTGTCATTGTTCGAGAAGGTTCACGATTATTCTAGAGCTTGCGTGGCGGCAAGTAATAAGGCTTGAATATTCGACGGTTCATGTATAAATGCTGACTCACTTCGCCACTTGTCAGTTGATCGACAGCCAGCGCTTTGTTCACCACTATCAGTGCCAGTGTGTATCGCTGTAATCTGACGTTCAGTTTACCAGCCACAGGCTAAATCAACAGTTTCATCTTCTATCTGCAGTCTGCTCCCTTAGTTCATATCGCGACCCCATGACAATATGATCTATAACTGCGTGGATCACACAAACATGCCCAACGACCGGTCATACAAAAACATTTTCACCAACTTAACCTTAGCGCATTGAATTCACTGTATTTCAGACTAGGAGTATCACCAATTCATATTGCACCGTAATTTATAGCAACCGTGATTCTATCGCCATAGTTTTGGCATGTTTTAGTGCACATTGCATTTGCTAGTGTATTTTTTAGTAATTTTGCTGGGGGGGTTTTGACACTTTTATTTTTTGGTGAGAATACGGCAATGCAATGTAGATTTTTGCTTATTTTATTGCTTGACAGATTTTCCACATTGTTTAAAATATTATATTTACTCATAATTCTCCCACTTTTTTTTTTTTTTTTGAAAACTGCTGAAAAGTTGGGGAGTTGCAAGAGAATTGCGTGGTAAAAATTTTTCCACGAAAGTGTGCAAAACGAAAAAGGAAATGAAGTGGCCGGAAATTGGGATCTTAATACCCCCCCTTTTTTTAACCTCGTCGACCGCATAGACAATAAGTGGCGTTTAATGGGGCAGGTGGCAAAATGAATGAGAATATGTGCATGCTTGTGATGAAGAGTTTTGTGCAACTGTCTTCTGCTGTTCCTTGAACCTGACACCAGGACGCCCGGAACAGGCACTTGTAACTCGGCGGCCAAAGCTCGCACGTTCAGCTTAAAAAAATCGGCGGCTTTACTAATCAAGACTTCTTTTAATGATAAAATCACAGGTTCAACACAAAGCATGACACTATTTTGTCAAGGAGATCCTTGACAAAATCAAAAAGGGCCATCTTAACCTGTGGATATTTCCCTGTCGGAATCCCATGAAAAGCCCAGTGTGCCTTGTTGGTGGCTTTCAGCTGTTCGCATGCGGCACAATTGGTCAGAAGCACTTGCCTAAAGACACTTGCACTCTTTTGCCTCTGAAAAAATATGGGAAACATTCTACAGTCTTACGTGTGTGAAATTTGGGGAAGGAGCTGTAAATATATACAATTTAACCTCAGCAGGTAGCTGGTGAAATTTGTGTTGTTTTAAATTGAAGTGCTTTAGAAAATGAAATATTTAGCTTTTTTATGTATTAGAAAGATTAGAAAGAATGAAGTTATTAGTGTACTTCTAACCACAGTGTTAAAGGCACGCTTTGGTTCTGTATGTACCGTTTTTTCTATGGCCAAGACAGGTTGTGTAACTGGTTAACTTGCGATTATCTTTCAAGAAGTGTTGTGCGAGTGCACTTTACATACTTTCATTGGAAATTTAGACAGCAAAGCAGAGGTAAATTAATTGGCTAACTTGTGATCATTTGTACCAAGGAAGGTGTGTCTCCCAGGCACCTGGTATAGTGGCGTAATGTCCACGATGTGTTCTTGTTAAGGTTCACGCATATTTATATGCACTTTGCATACTGGAATACCACTTACTTTATTTCGTTTTATATAAGCTGTTCATAAGTTGGTGAAGTTGTTGCTAACTGTTTAAAGAATGTGTAGCGCCTAAAATTCTCCAGCAGGTGGCCGAAGAGAACAGTTGATCAAACCTTGTTATAATCTGATTATACAAAGCCACCTTACTTCAGACATGCAGCAAAGAATAGCAGTCTGGGATGTGAAAGTGTCTAGAAGTGCTACCTAATATTGTAAAATGAAATCAAGATAATGTTACTCACTAAGTGCATAATTATTAATTGAAATGAAAAATTCAGATGTACACTTGGATGCCCTCAAGGAATTTCAGTTGGAGTGCAGTTCACGTGTAAATACTCGTACTTTTCCCAGCTGTTGTAAACAGGTAGACCACAGCTTTGTTCAACAACTAAATAGAGTTCGAGACATTCAAACTAGTAGTACGTGTTCTGCTTCATAAGGGAAAAATCCGTTATGTGGTGTCTTATAATGTTGTCTAACAATCAGCTTTTATGAGGTCTTGAATACTAATTAGGTGTTCGCCTTAGTTGTGGACGACCTGTGCCTTGCTGGAAAATCAGCAATGCAGTCCACCGGGTGTTTCTAGTGGCATGGTTTTCATGACTACATGTTGACATTTTTTAGTGTTTCCCAAATTGTCTATAAAGCATTCGCGCTTTTTTTTTTTGTAAAAGTTCTTTTGGTGCGAATAGTGAAATTTTATCTCAAATTGATTTGAATCTAATAGTGCCGAATAGTTGCTTATAATATCAAATAAAAAATTTTTTATTGAATGTGGCGAGTGACTGCTATTCAACAACATGAGCTAGCTTTAGTCTTTCTTGCCGGGATGTTATGGTGTTTTCGGCATACATGGTTGAACTATGCTGGAAGTTCATGCCTTCATTTTCGAAGTGGAGTTGTGAAGGGCTTGGCAATTTTCTCAGTCTCTCTCTCGTTTTTTTTTTCTCATCTGGAAATGATATAATCTCCTTTAAAATAAACATGCATTTGCTTTTAAAATAGTATGCCAGTGAAAGTTTTAACCAAAGGCCTACTGCAACAATGTTAGCATTAGATTTAGCCACCCGACCTCACTCTAACCAAGTTGCGCTATTAGCCGTCATTGTGTTTCAGATATCCTGTCCTGTCAAATTAATTGATTTCAATCTGAAACTCGAATATTTGCACGCCTCTAGATGGATGCTACATAATTCGGCATTGGCATTGTCTGCTGTATCTCGTGCGGCGACATTTGTGACAATCTGGCTTTATGAACTAGTGTAAGCATTGGGGACGTGAAATGTGTGGTTTCATGAAAATGCTCGACCAGAAAACTTTTCAGGTGGTTTTTTGTAATTGCTGCAGGTGCTATGAGGTGGCAGGGACGCCATGGATCATCAGGAAGGCAGGGCAGCTTATATTTTCAGAAATTCCAAGCTCCACTTATGAAGAGGTAGGTGTTTACATTCCTATCAGTGTGGGTTCTTTCCCTTTGTGACGAGGAGCTGGGTTTTGCGTTTTTTGGTGCTTTTTAAAAACTGATTTTTAACATATGCTTTGACACATAGAAATTTTTGGGTGTCTTGAACGAAAATGTAGGGAAAGCGATGAGAGTTGGCGTGGTAACGATTGGGCAAAGAATAACGTGAAGAAAAGCAGCAGCACAGCGCATTGTCTTGTACCTTATGTTATTTGCAGTAATCTTTGGGACAGCTCATTTATGTCTGAAAGGCTGTTCTTGATTATCTGTAAATTGATAAACCTTCACATAAGCAGTGGTTGTTCAACTGGGCCGTTTTCACCCTTTTGCTACAATTTTACCGCCCTGCATCTTACTGCACCCATTCAAATGTATCTTGTACCAAGTGGGCAAGTTCTCATTTCACCTGCTTAAATGGCAGTGGGGTACATCTGGCTCAAAATATTCTTGGTTTAGCACCAAAAATACGCATCTTTTTCATATTGCTGCAGAACCCTATTGCCCTCTTTCCATCAATGTGCTTTTCCTTGTTATGTCAGCCTCACCAAGATATGTGCATGGAATTTTCATTGTTCACACTTCTTGTCTGTATAGTCTGAAAGCCCATTCCTCTTGATGCTCTTCATGAACTGGTGAAAGTACATGCAGAAGTGATTTTTTTCCCAGTCAATATGCTTTTCGTAATATAGGGCACTGGCAATGCAGCTATACCGTTTCAGGCTCTGCGTGTCGTAAATGGTGTCTTCGTGCATAGTACGTAGTAATAATTTCTGGGGTCTCATCTGCCAGAATGACAAGGCGTCTTGAGGCATACGACGAATCGGGTGGGCAATATGTTTGACAATTTCCAAAATATAGGTGTACCATGTCACTTGCGTTGCGGAAGTGCATGTCGGGCACAAAGTGGTGCCTCTGCTGCCTTTGCTCATTCAAACATCTGTCGTGCATCTTTGTTGCAAAACTGACATAATTCAGTGGTAAGCTATCGTGCATACAAATTGAGCCATGTGAACACCGATGTGCTGTGAGCCACAAGTAACACCCGACTGTGCTTATGCTTTCATTTTTCTATGCTTGGAGGCCAGAAGCAGGCAGCTTCCCTACCCTGTTTTCAGTTTGTTCAGTTTCTTTTCTTTCATTCTTTCTTTCTTTCTTTCTTTCTTTGTTTGTTTGTTTCTTTCTTTCTTTCTTTCTTTCTTTCTTTCTTTAACTAAGCATATCTGTTTGTGATAGTCTGAAAACTACAGCTAACTCCTCGAACTCGCACTCTCGAACTGGAAGGATACTTGAACCGCTTCAACAATCAAAAGCATATAGCATGTGCGGAACGAAGCAGCTTCTGGGTATACTCCAATCAAACAGAGGGGGGAAGTGAAAGAAGCGTATTGTGTGGACATCCCTCTTGTGCTAGCAAGAAGCCAAAGGTGAAATAGCAGCTGTTGTCTCTATCTTGTTTTATCGCTGTAGTGATCTTCCTGTCAGTTGTGCCCTTTCCTGTCATTTTTGGCTGCAGTAATTCTGCTGACCGTCGCTGCATATTGATGTCAGCATTGGTGTTGTGACTTGATGGCTTGATTAAAATATTAAATCTACTGTTATCGGTGCTTTGATCTATGCTAAAATTATCCTCAGCATTTAGTCTATGCAGCCCACAAAAATAAAAAATACAGCAAAACCTCGTTGATTCAAACTCGGTTATTTCGAAGTCCCGCTTAATTCGAAGGATTTCTGCGGTCCCGTATTTTCCAATGTAAGTTTGAGTGGATAATTTGAAGCGGCGGCCAGCACTAGTCTGGTTAATTCAAAAACTTTGTGTGCCATGTGCCAGTTACAGATCCCCATTTCGCCGCGGAAACGACGGCCATTAATTGCCACAAGACAATGCAATGTATCGATACTATTAAGTGGCAGCTGAAGCACCCAGTCTTGCTACTTATAGCTAAAAAAAATAAAAGAAAAAAACGGTCTCGTGGTCAGCTAAAGCGTGCACCTAAGGAAAACGAGCCCTGCTTCACTGCAACACAGCAATGACACGCGGGCAGCTTATCGCAGCGGGTCATGGTTTACCCATTCTTTCTGGGATTGTAAAAAAATTAATAAAGAACAGTTTAGCGGAAGTCCCGATGTATGCGAACCTCCGATTGCTGGTTGCTCCAGCAATTCGCGTCTTTGCAGTGCTGGCGGAGTTCTTGGCAGCGACACCTACTTCGAAAACTAAGTTTGAAAATTTCACAGATCATTTTTTCCAGCCAAAACTGGCAATTATTAAATTTATAATTATAATAGAAAGAATGTACGAATGGTCACATCATGACGTGCTAATGCAGCGAGGAGCAGGCGACATGCTGCCCGCGTGTCACTACTGTGTTGCAGTGAAGATGTCTTGTTTTCTGCAGGCGCATATTTCAGGCGATCATGACCGCGTTTTTTTTTTTTTTTTTTTTTCCGCTGGTAGCAGCGAGGCCCACAGTTCCTTTATGTTTGCGGCAAAAATAAACACCAGGTACTGCTGGAAAACGTAACCTTTGGAGCCGCAAGCTAGCCGGCACAGCAAACAACGAGCACCGACTACTTCGAAGCTTTCTTGCGGCCCCAGTGACTTCGAATGAACGAGGTTTTACTGTAGTTGCTTCAAAAGTATTCAGTGACGGCTTTAAAGCGGAAGAAAAATCCCTGTAACTCTACTTGTTCTCGACGAATTCGTAAAATATTTGTGCGAGTCTGTTCATTGGGCAGTAAACTTGTATGCTCAGGCCAATTGTTGATTAATTCAAAAAGCGGTTCAAGAAACTGTGAAATAGTTTCGCTATGATTTGGACTTGGAGAGGGTTGGAAAAATGAATTTTGTTAGTAATGGGGAAAAATGAGCCTCTAAAGGGGCCCTGAAACACTTTTTAAAGTAACCACGGAATGAATTCATTGGAAAGCTTATTGCTTCACGAATTCAACGTCGCAAAAATTTTAAGAATCCGTCCAGTGTGAGTGGAGTTACAAAGATTCGCAGCATGCTGCAATTGCATTCTCTCATCCCGACGAAAGCACTGGAAGCTAAGCAGAGAGGGATGGAAGGGGCAAAGAAAATTTGTCACCAGTGCCTTGTGACATTGAGCACATTTTTCCTTTTTTTTCTTATGATGTGCTGCTTTTTTAATGTAATCCCGCGCGCGATCTCTGTAACGACCGAGCGCGCCATGTTCAAATCTGCCAATGGCTGATAGGTGGACTTTCTACGAGTGATTTTCGAGCGTCTTCCGTCATTTGTTGAGAGAAGAGAAAGCAATTTTCAGCTGACTTTGATCATTATTGTGAATTCCACGCCACGTGCTGCGCTATAATATTTGGCTCGTGTGTTGTCGGGAGCCTCTAGTACCGATCGGCAGCGTTTTCTGACGATGCTCAAAAAGTGTTGCAGGGCCCCTGTAATTTGAAACGTGAGGCTAACAAATAGGCTTATATTTTTCTGTGTCTTGTTACTGTGTGCTCCTTCTAACCCTTTAATGCTCACTGTATTGTATTCGGTACATTGAATACAATACCTCAATAATGCTACTATAGGTGTTATGATAAGCAGCTATTGCAGATTTTACATGTTATGAAGAAGGTACAGTGATTTATATATTATATGATAATACTTAATAATTTGCATTTATTACTAAGTAATGTTTGCCTCAAATAAAATTTCATATTTTTTTAAAACTAAACTGTACAAGAAGAGTAAAAATACTCAGTGTTTTTTTGCAGTTTTTTGAAGGCATAACTGTTTGTGGGCATTTCAGGGTTAAATGACCTTGTGTGCCTGCTTTACACAGAAGCATGTATTTAAGATAAGTCTTTATGATGTATCAGTATTTAAAGTTTTGATAGAAAACTGAAAGTTCATGTAACTTCGAATTTGAGCTTCTCCATTTGAATGAAAGAAAAAATAAATAATGCTCTTCAATCCAAACTTCCTCAGGATTCCTACTATCATCAGTTACGTGTTACAGTGAAACCTCTGTGATACGATCATAGCTCATACGAATTTTGGAATGATACGAATTCAGGGTGTGTAGGCCTACTGTCCTGCAATATAATGGAATACGATTGTTGCAAACAGATTTTCACTTTTGATGTTTGATACAAATGTACGCTACTGCGAACGTATGAACGGGTGCTGCCCGCGCGAGAACCCAAGCACCAGCGTGCGCACCGCGATGCCAATTCGTCTGAATAAACCACGGTGAAACCAAGAAGGCAGGTTTCGTGTGCAATGGAGAGGCCCGATGAGCAGAGTGACAATGTTGCCGATGAGACTGTCAACGCTGACATGTGGTCCAGCCTTGTTGAAAGCAAGTTCGTAACCGCTACCGACACTTTCCAATAATTTGTTGATGCCGGAAAGTCAGATTGATTGATTGATATGTGGGGTTTAACATCCCAAAACCACCATATGATTATAAGAAACGTCGTAGTGGAGGGCTCAGGAAATTTTGACCACCTAGGGTTTTTTAACGTGCACCCAAATCTGAGCACACGGGCCTACAACATTTCCGCCTCCTTCGGAAATGCAGCCGCCGCAGCCGGGCTTTGATCCCACGACCAGCGGGTCAGCAGCCGAGTACCTTAGCCACTAGACCACAGCGGCGGGGGGCGCCGGGAAGTCATAGCTACCTGCCTGCGAGAAAGCCAGCTTAGGTGGCTCTACCGTTGCAGCGGTATGCGAAGGTTTCAATTGACGATGAGCCAGATGACGTGGACAAATTGACCCAATGCCAGAACCCGATTTCCTGTGCAAAAATGCATTGGAATACCTCACAAAAGCGAAAGGATTCTGCGCGAAAAACAATTAGAGTGAGAAATCAGTTCGGTGCTTGAGCTTTGTTGAGGACGAAATCAAGCAAAGCGCTGTTATCAAGCATCTCCAGACAAAAATAACGGCGTTCTTCCATTGATGCCAGACTTGGGAACTTGTTGCTGCGTTGTGATTGTGTTGAATCTGTCTGTGAGTGGGACGTATAATAAATTGCTTTTGAAAGGTGAGTTGCCCTTTTGGCATCGGCAAAAGCCGAAAAAATAATGTTTTTGGTTATAACACGGCACCACTTATAGTGCAGATTTTTAACAACTCCCGTGACTTTGTTATAAGTGGTCTACTCAGTTCAACGAAGAGCAGTAGCTTTAACATTTTCAAGCCTTCATCTATCCTGTGCAAAGCACTCTTTGAGTCACTTTCGCCGTAGTACTCCAGTGTGGTATGAAAAAGCTTACTAAAATTAGGAAGGAGCCACTACATTCGAACCTTTTTACAAGAGACACTGATGTAAGGGATAAATGGGTATAAGAAACACCAGTGTGCCTACACTGAAATTGGGGTTGATAAGAAAATGCATATTGTTATCGTGCCTGTGAGATACACCTTTTATAAAAATATAAAAGACAAGAATTGCTCCCCAGTGCATGTCTTTTATAAGAGGGTTTAACTGTCACTTTGACAGGTTGAAAACACACCTGGTTCAGCAATTACGCATGTGAGACCTATATTTATGAGTGCACTTATGATCATTCACGTTTAGCAACTTCCATGGATATCACTCGGAGCTTTTCATGACATTGCTGTGGCAGCGAAAAAAAAATTAATGAAAATGTACAGCAGCATATTTTGTTGCATGCTACCTTTCCATATTTTCAGGGGATAGAAATTTCAGATACGAAGAATTTTGGTTACATATTGTCACGTTAAAGAGACAGGAGACGTTTTTAAGGCGTCCTCACAAAAGTCCGAAGAGCGGTCGGCTCAGCGCAGCCAAAAACAGAACAAATGGCACGAGGGGAACTGCCACTTCGTCTGCCTCTTTTGCGCTGGCAGATCAAGCGCGCGGCACTGCCCCTCCTCCCTGAAGAGCATCGCCTCGATGCTAAACGAAGCGTGTATCGTAAAAAAAAAACATTGTCACAGTGTGTGGTACGGTTTTAACCGCACCACGTGCACAATCTCGGGTCGTAGCTGTCGGCGTCGGGGTGGTTGGCTTCCGTCCGGAAGGACTTCGTAATTGACGTCGCTCACTTGTCGTAGCACTTTGTACGGGCCAAAATACCGACTGAGAAGCTTCTCAGAGAGACCTTTGCAGCGCACTACAATACAATACTACACTTAATACAATACTACACTTAATATAGAACTTGAGAACATATACAGTGAAACCTTGGCGATA
Source organism: Rhipicephalus microplus (assembly GCF_043290135.1). Lineage (NCBI taxonomy): Eukaryota > Metazoa > Arthropoda > Arachnida > Ixodida > Ixodidae > Rhipicephalus > Rhipicephalus microplus. The sequence goes on from NW_027464621.1 coordinate 539,613, forward strand.
GTGCCGCGCGCTTGATCTGCCAGCGCAAAAGAGGCAGACGAAGTGGCAGTTCCCCTCGTGCCATTTGTTCTGTTTTTGGCTGCGCTGAGCCGACCGCTCTTCGGACTTTTGTGAGGACGCCTTAAAAACGTCTCCTGTCTCTTTAACGTGACATTTTAATGGTGGAGGTGCTGGGTAACCTCACCTATGCAACAGACTCCTTCTAGCAGCCGGAACGTGACCCAAAACCCAGAGCTTACGCCGGTACACCGTTTCAGTCGGAGGATTCGAGGACTGTCCCCCGAGTTTGTGCCTCACAGTACAAGTACGTCGACTGGTATGGAGAATACTGTTGCTGTCACCGCTTCCCCTACCGCTGGAGCCGCCGCTGCTCCAACCGCTGCACCCGCAGCTGCACCCACTCATTACACGCTACAAAAACCACGTGTTCCGAGTCCCTTTCGTGGTGGCCTCTATGAAGATGTGGAAGATTGGCTGGCTGAGTACGAGTACGTAGCGGATTTCAACGGGTGGGACGAAGTAGCGAAGCTCAAGAATGTGTACTTTAGTCTTCTGGATGGTGCTCGCACATGGTTCCAGAACCGCAAGGGCCTCCTAACGTCGTGGCATGAGTTCTGTCACAGGCTCCGCGAAACGTACTCGAGTCTCGATCGTCGAGAGCGCGCTGAAAGGGCCCTCCAGTCCCGCATGCAGATGCCTAATGAAGGTGTGGCTACATACGTGGAGGATATGGTTCATCTGTTCACTCGCGCCGATCCAACCATGCCGGAAGACAAGAAGCTGCGACATTTGATGCGAGGTGTGAAAGAGCAGCTCTTCGCTGGACTCATTCGTAGTCCGCCTAGAACGGTCGCGGAGTTCCTCACTGAAGCCGTCGCCATGGAAAAGGCGCTGCAGCAGCGGAACCAGTACGATCGGCAAGTGAATGCTACCTATACCACCGGGCTAGGCTCGTTCCCGACCGACGTGGGAGCGCTTCGCGAGCTGATACGTTCGGTTGTTCGCGACGAGCTACAACAGCTGCAACAGCTGAACCAGGCGCAGCAGCAGCCTTCCACGAATTGCATCGCCACCATCATACGTGACGAAGTTCAGCATGCGCTCGGCACACCTCGCCGCGAGACACCAACGCAGGTTGCTGCACCACTTCAGGCGTTCGCAACTTCAAGTGAACCTCTAGGGGTGACCTACGCAGACGTATTGAGACGCACCGTTCCGTCGTCCACGACACCATCCCCAGTGAGTGGTTTCCAGCGCACCACTTATACCGACACGTTCGAACACAACGCACCTGCACCAGTCCCACTACCAGCCGCAACCCCGTACGCCACACTGCAGTCCGCACAGGTGGTCCCTTATTTTGCAGACACTCGACCCGTCATGCGTAAATCCGACATATGGCGCATGCCCGACCGACGACCGCTTTGCTACCACTGCGGTGAAGCGGGTCACCTCTACCGAGACTGCCAGTACCGCCGACTTGGGCTGCAGGGTTTTCCTGCCAATTTACCCCGCACCTCCACCATTAAAATGTCACGTTAAAGAGACAGGAGACGTTTTTAAGGCGTCCTCACAAAAGTCCGAAGAGCGGTCGGCTCAGCGCAGCCAAAAACAGAACAAATGGCACGAGGGGAACTGCCACTTCGTCTGCCTCTTTTGCGCTGGCAGATCAAGCGCGCGGCACTATCGCCAAGGTTTCACTGTATATGTTCTCAAGTTCTATATTAAGTGTAGTATTGTATTTATGTGAAAATCTCACCCTGTAACAGCCTGTATGGGCTTACAGTATTCAAAATAAATAAAATAAATGTGCAAAAACATTTCTATTCTTTTGTTCAGAAACTTTCGTGTACACACACACACACACACACACACACACACACACACACACACACACACACACACACACACACACACACACACACACACACACACACACACACACACACACAGAGAGACAGACAGACAGACAAACAGACATACAGAGAAAAAGTGAGAGAGAGAGAGTGAACAGTGATGTATATGCTGTGGCCTCTGGAGTCTTCACAGGTGTCCCACTGGCAGGCATCCATATTTGTATGGCTATTGTTCGTACCATGATCGAATGACCATTCTCATATGGTGCTTATTGTCTACACACAACTGGCCATGCCTTCTTATTTTTTATATAAAGTACAATATTAATAAGAACAAACAAACAATCAAAACAAGGAAAATATAGGAGATGTTATTTGAAATGGTGTGATATAAATTAGGACAAATTAAAGGGCAAAACCATATCTTCTTGCCAGCAGGACCAAAATATTAACCTTTGAATAGCGCGTTCCGTGCTCTACCAATTGAGCGACAGTGGTGGTTATTCTCTTGTCCACTTTTTGGGTATATATGTGCGTTTAAAAATACCTAATAATGTTAATCTGTGCTGTTTAACACTCATCCCACAGCATGCCATAGTTTTGGACCATCATTTAAAGGGACACTAAAGGCAACAACTATTAAGTCGACGGTGATTGTTGAAATGGTGGTCCAGAAACGTCGTAGTGTTACTTTTATGCTAAGGAAAGGCCTATATTGAAATAAATTTACGTTTCAGTGGTCCGCATCGGGTTATTGCACTTCAAATTACCCGCCTCTAGAAGCGGATCGACTGGACCAGCTTACGTCACTGTTGCCGTGCACAGCGTTGCCCGGCTTTATTGCGCTAGTAGCCACCTAATTAAGACTGTGAAGAAAAGGAAAGCACCTGCGGCCCGGGTTTGCCTTCCCGCCAAGAAACGCTGTGTCAGTGGTGGAGATTCATCAAGCTCAACTCCTGCTTCATCGCTGGATAGTCGAGGCTCTGATACCGCCCTCTCTGGAATTGCCGAGGCGATCTCAGTTTCCTGTGCCACCACTGCCAACTGCAGCACCGAGGCCGTGTTCGAGCCAGATGCAGACCCAGGTACTGGTGATATCCTTAAAAACTCTGAATCGGTCACTCTGCCAACTGCAGCTTGGGCACATCATAAAATAAATATAGATGGCCAGAAAACGGTAGTGTTTTCAGAGATGCACGTGTGTAATGCTGCATTCGTGGCCGCGAATACAGTGTCTTGCGCTGTGGGAATGGCTGCGGAAGTCAAAGGATACAACTACTATGCCATTTCTGTTAATCGCATATATCCAAGAAAAGTCGTGAGCTTCGATGAGGCACTGAATATCAACATCGCTTTTTTGGGCAGGCGAATAGCAAAAGAACAACTCGAATTTCATGGAAATATCCGCAACATAGCCGATATTGAGACGCTGATTTTCCTTGTGCACAATGTTCGTTTATGCAGTGGAGGGCCTTACTCTAAAGAATATCCGAACGCTCAGCTTTCCAGCCCTTATGTTGATGTAACAAGCCGCTGGAGGCACAATCAATGTGTCCTTCTGCTGCAGTCGGATGCAGCTTCGTGCCAAAGATGTCGGAGCCTTCAAACCACACTTCGTCTTCACAAGAAGCGCAGACTAGACAAGGAAAAACAAAAGCGGCCTATGCGATATTTCCGATTGTCGAATGTTCGAAAGACTGATGTGGTGACTTTCAGAAAAGCGCAGTATTCATTAAAGAAATCTGTTGATCGTCTTGAGAAGAAAGTGAGTTCTTTGACATCCCAACTTAAGTCCTGCCAAGAAAAGCTGTCGACAATGTCGGGAGAGTCAGTCCCTTGATGATAAGCTCAGGGGTTTAAACATTCCTGAAGGTGAAGCGACTGTTATTAAAGAATATTTAGCAGTTGCGAAGTGCACCAGCTAGAAGAATCGGCGCTACAGCTAAGAGTGGCTCCTACTTTGCCTGCTCTTGCACATTCGTAGCCCGTCAGGCTATTCCTTTCTGCGTGATAACGTATTGCCCCTTCCGTGTGTGTCGACAGTGCGGAAATACCTCTCCATGGTGCCTGTGAAATGTGGTTTTGACACTCGTTTTTTTAGTGCGTTCAAAAAAAAGCTCTCAACAAAAGACGCTTTTCGAAGACATGGAATTCTGGTGTTTGATGAAATTAACGTTCGCAAAGAATTGCGGGTGAACTCTAAAACAATGACTTATTCTGGACATGCAGATTTCTGAAATGAAGCTGAAGCGCCGAAGCAGCTAGCCGATCATGGACTTGTGTTTGCATTCCGTTCTTTTGGTGAGAGCTACTCCCATCTGTGGCTGTTTTTGCAAACCACGGCCCTACAAAAGGAACTGTGTTGTCCCAGCTTGTATTGAAAACGATACTACTTCTTGAAGTGCAGGCGCATTTGTCGATGCGATTGTGTGTGACAGTGCCACGACCAATCGATCCATGTGGAAGCACTTTGGTGTAACTGGTGCTTTAAATGTTGCAAAGAACTATTTTGTTAATCCTGTGTGTGAGGAACGAAGTGTTAATGTTTTTTCAGACGCGCCACATCTAATCAAGTGCGTGCGAAACCGGCTTCTGAAGCAAAAGCTATTCTCTCTAAACGGCAGCCGCGTGATGTGGTCACACTATGACAAACTTTACGTAGTTGACACCAAGGCCGAAGGCATGTTGAGGGTTTACCCAAAACTTTCTTTCTCACATGTAAACCCAAGCAACACCGAAAAAATGCGCATGAAGCTTGCAACGCAGCTGTTCAGCCTCAGTGTGGCAAACGGTTTAGAATTTTACTCACAGAAGGGATCGCTTGGCTTATGCAATGTAAAAGGGACAGTTGATTTTACGGTAAGGATGAATAACCTGTTCGATGCCTTCAACTGCAAGTACCCGAAGGAAGGCCTCAGAGAAGGAAGGAAAGATTTCAGCATTCTAGAATCAACATTGCAATGGCTGTACAACTGGGAGAAAGATGTCAAGCTAGCTAAAGTAAATCCTTAACTTCCTGTCTCAATCAACTGCTGAAGGTATGCGAATAACAATACTTTCTACAATTCAGCTTGCAAAGTATTTGTTAGAACAGTGTGGCTTTAAATATGTGCTAACAGCTAAATTCAACCTGGACGTCCTTGAAAAATTCTTTGGCGTCATACGCCAAGCGAACGGTCAGAATGACCACCCTTGCTTACCTACGTTTTTGCAGTTATATAATATGCTTTCAATATATAGCCTTGTGAAGCCGCCAAAATTTGGCAACTGCCAGGTATAGATTAGTGAAGAGCCACGCCTTTTGAGCCTCTCTGACCTAACGTCAGCATTTCAGGAATCTGCTCCTCTAGAGTCGTGTCTGGAGGGACTGAAACAGAAACTAGACGGCTTAGTGGAAGAAGAAGCTGAGTGTGAGAATGTCTTTTCGGATATATCCTCGTCAGATAATGTGACCGACTTGAAGATATTGAAGAACACCACTTGTCAACAATGCCGCAATGGCTTGGCAGCTACAAGTAATCCAGCGTCGAAGCCTGAAGCTGCATTAGTAGCCTGCAAGACGTGAGGGGGACTGGTACACCCGAACACTTCCCTGTTTATGTTCTTAAAGGAAGTTGAAGCAATATTTTGCAAACATGCGGGAGAAAAGCACGCATTTGACATGACAATAGACTATGTAGTAGAAAATTCCATGTTATCATTTCCCTGTCATGAGCACAAGGTGGATATTATGTCGAAAGTGCTTCATTACTATGTTGGAGTCAGGATGAGGCAATACTGTAAGCAACTGCGGAAGGTTGAAGCAGACAAGACGCAGAAGCTACGAAAGCTTTCAAAGCTTGTCTAGTGTGTTGTGACTTTTATCCTGTCAGTGCATGTTGTGCTGGTACAGATGATGCACTGTCGAATGAATAAAGTGTTTTTTTCTTTTTACTACCACCTTGAGTACTATCCTACATTTTTTCGTACCATTTAGCCGCACCACACAGTACTCGAGCTAAAGCCGCTTTTTCAGGCAAAAATATGTAAAATTCGTAGATCGTGCCAATACTGTGATAAAATTCTTGGCGCACCGTAACCTATATATCTTACAGTCTGTTTATTTTGAATATATCAAAGAGCAGCCATCGGTCGCAAGCTGTCGCCCACTTTATTGCATTCGCTTTCAATCCTGCATTTTCGACCTGGAAGCGGTGCGTCACGTGCTACTGCACGCCTTGAAAGACCTAAATAGAGTTATTCTATTCCATTGCATTAAAGCATTCGTTTTCTTGCAGATGTTTACGGAATTTGCAAATAATCGGTTCGTAATAAAAGATTCTGTGGGGTCACTTTATCTGATATGCGAAATGCCCCTTACGCATGATACCTGCTCTTTATATGATCTGACCGCAAATACACCAATTATTCTTTCGAGGGCAAATGAAGGGTGAATTCAACACGCGCCACACAACTGCATATTTACTTTTGTAGACAAAATGCGGGAACGATCGCCTAGCCCACGGTGTTGTCGAGGCTGAATGTGGTGTTTATGAGCTTCACGCCGCATGCCGAACCATCAGGCGTAAAACACTGCGAAGTCTTTATATTTAAGATATGATATTACACTGCCACATAATCCTCACAGGGCCTTCCGATATCGCTGAACACGCTAAAACACCGAATGTTAGAAGCGTCGGGTATGCGCTGGGTGTAGCCAGGCGGCCTCCGTCCCGCGCGCGCCTCCTTCCGGCAAGAAAGGGAAAAAGGTCCCCGATTTCTCCTCACTCCAATGCGCCTTCACTCCACCTAAACTATTCTAACACCGTGGTTTAAACATTGTCTTCCTTCAAGCAGTGTGCTATCCACACTAACACTGGGATTTATACATTGTGAGAGATATTGAATAGCATATCTTTGTTTCAATCATAATCTCTTAGCATATGGCTAAACTACTATTTTGATCACTCTGAACTGAACACTAAACACTTAGGAGAAGGTGGTTCAATGCAAGTTCTAAATTGATTACTGCTGGGGGACTGCATATAAACCCAAAAAACAAAATAACAGCCAAGTACCTTTATTGTAAAAGTAACTAAAGTGCACTTTAAAAACTTGATTTGAGCGCAAGAACACAACACACTCGCACATACACACCTAGGCATTAAACATGCAAATTAGGTTTTTAGAAATGATCTACCAACTGGCCCAACAACAAGCTCTGTTATAACTAAAATGCAGATTGGTTGAATATGTACCTATTTTCAACCAATTTTCTTTCTAGCGGCCTTGGAAGATTGCCACAAGATGTCACACTACCACCCGTCATATTCGCTTGAAAAGAAAGGAACTGGACTAGGCAATCTAACAAATCAATTTTAAGGATTCCGTGATAATCGGGGTGCTTACTGCAAATCTCAAATGAACAAATGTAATTCCACTTCACAAATCTCAAGCAAAACAAAAGGATGTTACTGTCAGCTGTTACTTTAACAAGTGTGGTGTGCATACATATTGTTCTCGAACGCTTTGCTGCTTTAATGCATCAGAACTGCATATTGTCCCCCAACCGGCACAGATTTTACAAAGGTATGGCTGTTTTTGAACAACTTACTGAATCAATACACAGCATAACCCTTTGCACAGGCCTTAGTGAAAGAAAGGAAAGGTGACCAAATGGTGCTATTTGGCAATGCGCTACGCGATTCGCGAAAATTCTTGAGTTGCTGCAACTTCTACGCAAACTGGCAGCACGGGTAGTTTGGGCCGATTTCACCAATACGGCGCTTTTTAAATAAAGTACCTAGCCGGCATGCATCACGAGCATTCAAACAGCATTTTTACATCTAACTTTTCAAAACAACGTTTGCGGTGTAGTGCTATGTACTAAAGAGGTCTTGGATTAAACTGAAGAGTTGCCATCATTTAGAATTGGCTTTTCATGCGGATTTACACTTGCAGTGCGACTATTCATTCTTTGTGTATTGTTCCGTGTGTTTATTTTGCTGGATACAGGTTGGTTGTCGCACTGTAGCTGTATTCATGTAGTCCATCATTTAGACACTGCTTACTCTGCCCTACTATGTAGTAGTACTTCCCACGCGATAATGAAAACTTGTAGACCAAACAGTACTCACAATCAACAGATCTAATCTGGTGTTTTTTTATCCAAAGCTAAGTAAACGATACTAATAGACTTCCAGCTGAAGGGTTTCTAGCAGCACACTGCAAAGGTTATGGGTGCCCCTGATCTGCACAGCTGTACTGTTATCAGTCGGTCTCGGAATCACCTGACTTGTGAAGTAAAAGATGCCAAAATTATAGCACATATGGGAAACTTCTGTGTGAGTTCGCCATGAATTGCTTTGACGAAAAACAAAAATGACGTACCTTTAAATGAGATCACGTGCATGATGAGTTGTGTTTTTTTTGTGCATGTATAAGATTGGTATGAATGGCATGAAATAAACAGTTGGAAGTTTAGCACCATGTTTTTTTACGTCTGTGTCATGTTTCCTTCTTAGATGTATTGCACTTGCACTAATACAAGCTAAGTGCAGATGATGCTACGTTGCTAGATAAAAAAAAAATTGTAGTTGCATTGATACAAGTTCTCAAACTTTTTAACTGCATTTTGATAGGGATTAATGTAAAACAAAACTTTGTACATAGATTTAGGTGTGTGTAAAAGAAACAAAACCAAAATGATCATATACAAAGCAGTTCTTCAGTGTGCCCTGCGTGCGTAATCATGTCATGGCTGTTGCCCATGAAACGTAAGATATTTTTGTGGGTGTATGTGTTGAGAAATAGGGGAGGGGAGCTAACGAATTTTCATGAATAAATCTGACAGACATGCTTGTTTTTATTTTTGCACATTTTTTTTCTGTTGTAGTGTGGTCCTTCTATAAATGCAAGTTTTAACGTCCTCTGTATTGTCTATTTAATCATCCTCTGCATTTTACATTCGCAGGCACTTAAGCACTTCCAACAAGCTGAAAAAAGTAAGCCTCATATTTTGCTTTTTTTTTCTACGCACACTTACGTCACAGTTTCACCTGTTTTCCTTTTCTTCTCAGTAATGTAAAAGAAAGAAGCATACTGAAAATTATCATAGGAAAATAACTCAAGAGTGTTATAAGATCAATGTTTATGCAATAATGTAGTATTTGATATGCGCTCACAGCCAGAAGATAATGTTCAGCTGGAACCTTAACTGGAAAATGCTGTTCAGTTACGCTCTGGTATTTTCATACTAGTAAAAAAGCCTTCTCCAAAGCTTTCGCATTAGTTGTAAACTATATAAAAAAAATTTACTCAGGCACTAACTAGGTGTATAATCCAAACAAAATTCATTATGCTTGTTGCATACTTAAAGGAGCACTGACATCAAATTTACTCATGCCAAGTTTTTTGCGTCAGCAAGTAGCTATAGACCCCTAGATCTCAACAGTGCCATCATTAAACGACATATAGTTTATGGGCGAAGAATCAAAGTAGAAGCCGGAATTTGAATGATTAGTACTATTACCTAAGCAATCAATGAGGCTTTCATTTATTTACTCCGTATTAGCGATTCGCGACCTAAAATGCAACTGAGAGATAAATAACAATCACTTTTATTGATTTATATCACTGGTATCTAGCACTATTCAAAACGGCCGGCAATCCCGCCATTTTTAGCGCTGGGAGCACCAGCAGTGGCGCTGCCTCGCGGTTACTTCCAGATCACGCCACAGCTGACCACTTCTCCACAGAAGAGTGACGTCAGGCTCAGCTGCTCCGCTAACATTTCGTCTGCTAGGCGGACACATTCAGTCATGCCTTGTCACCTGCATTGCTGCTGTCGCCGTACAAAGTGTCGACTCGGGTTCAATACGATAGTCTGGAGCTTGAAATCCCCATGATTCGCGACGTCGCAAATTATTTTTGCTGCGATCGACCTTTTGCTGAACAGTGATTCCGAAATGAACGCCGTTCCAAGCAGCACTGCAGAAGGGTCCGAGGATGCACGCTTCAGCCATGTTCGCTCGTGTGTCTCAGCTATATTGGTGTGTTTTGACGTGCAAAGCATTCAGGTATACGCAGAGGGGTCAATGCAATATAGCTATCGCGAATGAGCATCAGCGAAGAAATAGAATACGTTTGCTACTTGTCAGGTTCTTTTTTACGCTTCCAGATGGCTCCACCTATCCAGCTTCTCGCGGTTAACATGATATTACCACTTTTACGTGGACGCAAAGTCTACAGATGAACTAAAGTTCAACGATACGTGCATGTTACTTGTTAGCAATGATATCCGACTATACGCTGTTCCACTTTTGATAGCTTGTGGTCGTGTTGATGTGTAAGGCATACGTGATATGAAAAGACACCCTCAATGCACTTTTCCGTGCTTCGAACTAGCCGACTGCAACTCACCTGCAACTCACAATTCCCTAACATGTTGACCGACAAGCACACGTTTAATCATGCTCTTTTCTTTTGCCGTTTTTTGAATGGTGGTTTTTACCTTGATAATTTCACGAAATCATTCAAACCGGTGTGACGAAGATCAGACGTGACAAACAGTGCGTTTCCGCGCTTCGGCACCAGTTGGCACCACAATAAGAACACTCGGATCGTACACGTCATCGCTACTAGCGCATCATCACTCAAGATGGTATTTCTGGAATGTATCACACCGAACACGTAGCACTAGTGTCGATCTCGCAAGGCAGTCTACTTTTTGTTTTTTCTCTTCAGCTTTTCTACGCTGCTTGACATTGAATTAAGATAACTTGCAACCGACGGATGCCGTTCTAATTTAGCCAAGAAGACCTATGTATATCAAGCGACCGAATGATGGGCACATCTCGATCTTGAAATTTGATGTCAGTGCTCCTTTAAGGTAACTGTTTCCTTACCATGTGGACAATTGGCCTCTCTTGGAAAATTTGTGTTTGTTTTAATGGAATTTTATATACAGTCGAATCTCGATAATTCGAACTCGAAGGGGCCCGAAAATTTGTTGGAATTAAAAGAAGTCTGAATTAATGAAAGCTAAATAAACGGAGGTCTCTCCATGCAGTGGCGCATGTGCGTTGAGCTAACACATGAGGGGGAAGTTTCAGAAGACTTAAATTTATTCACAAATCACAGGACATCCGTTATAATTGAAGTAATTGGTGATGCGCGTCTGCACACGTTTGCCTTGCAGCAAGTCAATCAATTCCGCACGCAGCTTGCAAAGCATTTCTACTTCGGCTTCAGGATTCTTCTGGCGAGAGGAGTTGCGCGCGGTAATGTCCAGCGGCGACAGTTTCTGAAGACGACGACAACAACGACTGCGCCGCAGCATGGCCAGCACGTGACGAGAAAGGGGGAGCATCTCCATGCAGAGAAAAGCAGATCGGCAATTGAGAGAAAACCAACACTCCATGGCAGCTTTTTTTTTTTTTTCTCTCTTCACGTGTGTCGTTGAAAGGAGAAGGGTTACGTGGCAGGGACGGGAAAGAATGGGGAAGCGTGGCACGGGTGCGTGAGAGACCCCCCCCTCAAGGTGCAGTGCAATGCTCCCACAAAGGGCAAGGGCTGCAGAAGATAATGCCTGTTTTATTTCCTTCAACCGCACATTCATTCAACCCAACGACAGCTTTATTTTTTTTTCCTCTCTCTCTCTCTCTCTTCGCGTGCGCGGCGTTAGAAGGAGAAGGGTCTTTACATGGCAGGGACGAAAAAGGAGGGAAAAGCTTGACATGGGCGCGTCGCAGATCGGCATTTGAGAAACAGCAAACATTCCACTGCAGCCTTTTCTTTCCTTTTCATTTTTTTCACACGCAGCGTTGAGGTGTCGCCGATGCCGCCACGAGATTGGGCGGGGTGCTGAAAGCATTTTGGGAGCGCTGTATGTTCGAATTAACTGTCGCAAGTGCTTGCCCATTCGAATTACCGGGCGATTTCGCCCATTTGGTTACACACAGCATTGACGGGACCTCATCGTGAGTTCGAATTAACCGGAAATTTGAATTAAGCGCAAATGTTCAAATTAATGAGATTCGACTGTAGTTGAAACTCGCTGATATTTCGGGGTTTCCAAGGTCTCTATTAGCCTGCCATGTAATGCAGTATGGTTGTTGCGAACTGATTCTCATCCCGCAATGCGAACGTCTGCTAGCATGCAGGTACGAACATGTGCACTGCTGGTGAAAACGTGGTAATCACATGCAGGCGCGAGAATTTGTACACCTACCAACTCTCCTGTTGTGCTAGAATGACCATAAATTCCCCTAAAAACATCACAAACACCACCACAATAACAAAATAATGACAAAATATGGCAGCTCTAAAGTTTTCTGTCAATCATCTACAGCGTGCAAAGTGCTCCTTCAGTCATTTTTGCTGCAGTACTCTGGTATTATGTGAAAAACCGTACTGAGATTCGAAGGAACTACTAGCTGCCATTAGTTGCAGTGCATCTGCTTCATAAATTATGCAGTGTATATTTATGAGCAAAATGTATGATGATCGACATCTAATAACTTTAACAACAATCATTCGGAGCTGTTCATGATGTTGCTACAGCCCTGAGAAACTGTTTGCTGTCATGAGTCGCAGTGCACCTGTTTCATAAATTACGCAGTGTGTATTTACCTGTACGAGTATGATCGTCAACATTTAACAACTTTAATGCCAATCATTCAGAGCTGTTGAGGATGTTGCTACGGCCCTGAGAAACTACTAGCTGTGATGAGTCGCAGTGAATATGGTTCGTAAATTATGCAGTGTATATTTACCTGCACAAATATGATTGTCGACATCTAACAACATGAAAGGGACACTAAAGTCAAATAACAATTTATGTCAGAGTGAAAGCTCAATGTATGACATCTAAAATGACTATATTGTCAACAAAAGTGCCCTACTTCCCAAGAAATTGAAGTAAATGCACAATAGCACAAGCGTCGCAGTAGGACATTTTCAAAATGATCCCGATGACATCAGAAGGACGGCCTACAATTAATCACTAGTAATCGATCTAGCTGCACTAAATAAAGAACCTTCCATATATCAAGAGACAGCAATAAAATGCTGCTTGTTCATTTCTGCTTGATTCATAGAAAAAAGAACCGCCAATACGTTACTATGGGGAATGGCACGAGTGGTTCAAAAATTCAATTTTCGCGTGGTTACACGGGACAGGTGGTGCTATCTAGCGGGGCGCAGTTGAAACAAAAACGTCTGTAATCTCGAAGCCAACGGCGAGAAATTTATCAATGGCAGTTGTTGCTGCTGTGGCAGCTCCCGCTGCTTTCGGTATGCTGCTACTAGCGCAGTAAAGCCGGGCAACGCTGTACACGGCAACCGTGACGTGAGCTGGTCCGGTCGGTGCGCTTCTAGAGGCGAGTAATTTGAAGTGCACTATCCCGATGAGGATCACTAAAACGTGATTTAACTTAAGATATGCCCTTCCTTGGCACAAAAGTAACACTATGAGGTTTCTGGGTTGCTATTTCAACAATCAGTGTCGACTTAATAATTGCCTTTAGTGTCCCTTTAACGCCAATCATTCAGAGCTCTTCATGATGTTGCTATGGCTTTTAGAAACTACTAGCTATCATGAGTCGCAGTGCATCTGGTTTATAAATTACACAGTGTCGAATTCCGCTATAACGAAGTCCGCTTCATCGAAATTTTCGCCACAAGGAAGATTTATTCATTCTCTGTCAAAGTCCCATAGGGTATAATGCTTCGAAATTCCCTCCAGCACGAACTTCTTCACGGCTGTGATTCCACTTCAACACAGTTTTTGTGGGACAATCACGATCGAAATTATTTGAAGTAGAGCTTATTAAAAATCTCAAAAGTGTTTTTAATGCCTTGCCAAACCAAAGACCTTAATAACATGAAATAAAAGCACATGAGAAGCTGCTCGGAGCAAACATACCGCACGCAACGTAAACTTGTGCAACGTAAACAAGACAGCACGCCGTGGTATATGATGATGATGATGATGAGTGATGGCGATGCAAGCGCTCTCTTCAGTAGGTTTAAAGCTAGAGTTTCATGCACTAATACCTAAAAGGGAATCTGGCGCTAGTGCCTACGCCGGCCCCCTTAGTGGCACTTGTACCCCGATGAGAATTATGGGAAGTACAGGCTTCGGATGGATTATGTTCTTAAGATTTGCGGCTTCTTTTCCGAGTGTAAAACAAAGTGGTATGAAGTTACATTTAATTGAAACTTGCTTCATTTACTTGTATGCAAACTTTATTGCAAAAATGTTTTGCAACGATGCAGCAAAAGTGAAACCTGGGCAAATTTAACCTTCAGTGTATGCATTGCTCTGCCAATGTGTTCCAGATTTGGCATCATGGTTTAATGAATTATTTTTTACAACACTTGAAAAGAAGCATGCTTGTTTTTTCTCTGGAAAGTATGCATTATCTATTTATAGAAATAACAGTACAGTAATAAGCGAGAAACACTTTGATGTTTCGTCTCTTGTGATGCTAGGTGTGTCCGTCCAATTGGTATGCCCTGTATACCCCCAATGCACTTCTGGTTTGTTGTGAAGTTGAGTCAGCGGAGCGTGACGGTGTGTCTACTTAGCTTCGTCATCGTTTTGCAATCGATTTAAAACGATTTTAGGCAAGACATGCTTGTGAAAAAAAACATTAACTCGATGGAATATCCTACTATGGCATAAGACGCTACATCTATGCCCAGTAGTGAGTGGACAACGATTCGTCTAAACTGTCAAATACGACTCGTAAAGCCTCAAAGTCGCAGCAAATTACAGACCTTGTGATCTGAAGCCTCTTTGAACATTGATGGCGCTGCTTCAGTGTTTTTCACCGCACCCCACTACCCGCGCTGCATGAAGAACGAAACTGGAGCTGTAGAAAAAAGTCTTTAGACAGTTCGCTAGCTAATTCTATCCAATCCGAAGCTTGCACTTCCTATGATTTCGATGGCAGTACACAATCGCAGCGCCAGATTCCTCTTTAGGTTTTATTGTATGAAACTCTATAGTTAGAAGGAAACGTGTTGAATCGTGTCTGCGTACGAACAGCACACAATAATTTTATTTTTTAGTATTTTTCGTCATTTTTATGAAGTTTGTGAAACTGTTTTTATTGTCAGGAACTGCTGCCTTATGGCCCTATGTACGTACCAAAATTGCGAGCCAAATCCCGGTAGGATGCGACGAGGTGTTCGGGCGACGACTTCCGGTGCTTCCGGAGTTTGACTGGCTAACTGCACAATGAGCGGTCGCAGGCCTTTCGGTCATTGTTTCTCAAAAGTGCGTTGTCGCAAATCAGCCATGTCCCAGCTGGCGAAGAAGCGCAAGTTTTTGTCGCTCGAAGACAAAGCTCTCATTAATGCCGACGCTGACGCTGGGAGCAAGAATTTGCGAATCACTGAAACGTTCAGGATTGCGGCGAGCTCTGTTTCAACTATATTGAAGAAAGCTCTTTCTTCAGGAACGTCGGCAAAACACAAGAAGTTGATGCAGCCAATGCACGATGCCTTAGACAAGGCTGTCTACACCTGGTTCGTTGAGATACGGGCCAGGAAAATTGCCCTTGTGCGACTGAAAGCACTCTTTTGCCTGCGTGCTCGGCATTGACGATTTTAAATCCAGCGTAGGTTTGCTGAGCCGTTTCAAAGCCCGCCACAATATTATCGGCAAAGTTTTGTGGGTGAAGCTGCTTCGGCGGATACAGACGGTGCCGCCGCGTGGATGTCGGCCAGCCTCGGCAGCATCCTGACAGACTACGATGTCGGCCAGCCTCGGCAGCATCCTGACAGACTACGCACCGTCAGATATGTATAATGCTAACGAGGCAGGCTTCTTCGAGATATTTTCCAACAAGACTGAATTTTAAGGGGCAAGGTTGTCACGGAGGAAACCACAGCAAAAAAAGTATCTGTGCTTTTGTGTGCCAATAAGGATGGCTCAGATGAGCTGCCTCTTTTGGTTATTGAGAAAAGCTTGAAACCACACTCTTTCAAGGGAAATAGGCACCTTCCAGTGAGGTACAGTCGCAATCTTTTTGAGGGTGAACACGGGAGCGCAAGGCTTTCTGTATCACCAGCGCCGTCAGGCGGCAGCCACAACATAGCGCGCACGCTCGAAAAGGTTAGGCCCCTTTCGCGCGCATGATGTCATGGCAGCGTGCTTGTGTCGTCTCTTATCAGTTTTTTTTCTTCTCAATGGAAACTGAATTTTGAGAGGAACCATAATTTTAATGCTTTTAATTCAGAGTAATGTGCTTCTATGCTTGACGTTGTTGTCATTACTTCAACTTTCTGCTTTGTTTAATTTTTCTTCTGCCGTTTTCTTGTCGTACAACAAACAGACACAAGCATGCAAACTTTTGTTTCGTTCAAGTTCAACCAAACATTCATCCGTTCACAAGTAGCATTAGTAAACTAGAATAATTTTGTCTTTCATAATGTTACTATTTTGTCATACAACCCTTTGAAGGAATGACTGCTGACATCCTAAAAAGCAGTGATGCATACAGCGCTGGCACAGTCATGATGCACTCGAATGTCCTCCCATTCTTGTCGAATAGTCACCAGTCGTCGGGTGCACAGGTTTTCGCAACATCGCTGCTTTGATGTACCCCCATATAATTTTGCAGATGTTCACATCAGCGCATTTGATCGGCCAGGAAAGCACGCTGATTCTGCGATTTTCTATACATTCTTTGACAACCTTTGTCGGGTGAACTGGTGTCAGGTCATATTGAAGTATGAAGTCGCCCTTGGGAAAAACGTTGTGGGCGTAGGGCAGCAACACATTGTCTAAAATTTTTGTGCAATATCGTTGCGGTGCAAGCGCACCTTATATGTGACGCTGAGGCCCGAGACCATGGAGGAAGCAAAAAACTTAGAAGAGGCCCTGACTTCACTCGTTGTGAAGCCGGAAGTCAGCCATATTGACTGGGCAAATTCTCCTCTTTTGTTTACATCTGAATGTAAAGCAGAAGGCACGACTCTCTCTCCGGCTCGAAAAGCATGTGAGCTGCGCAGCGCGCGTGTCGTGACGATCCGAAACTAATGGAACGGGGCTCAACACTCTGGGCCAGCGCGACGCCTTTGGAGAAATCATTTCCTCCGAGTATTAACAGCGAGTAACAGCTCGCCGACAACGAAGCAAGTACAAGAGAACGCACGCTAGATTGACTGACAACGGCAAGTGTTTTCACGTCATTATTTCAGCAACTGCAAAGAGAACACAATCTGTCGTGTGCCTTCTATAGTTGCATTCCGCCACGCGGCCGACACAGCGTCCGGCCTCTGTGCCCGTGTTCCGTGTGAAACTCACCGGCGTCGGCATTCTGCGACCGTGGTGACTTTGAGCACTGTGCAAGTGACACTTGAACACGGTTGCTCTAACGTTTAGATTACCAATGCTGGGGGCAAGCATAACAAGCGGAACAGAAAAGGTGTTTTAATTCGCATATGCAAGTTGTTACTGGGCACACACCAAACATGAAACTACGTATGTGCACATGGCCCTCATTGCGTCTTGCTGGGCTCTCAACAGTTTCGTTCATTGTCACAAGCAGGAGCACTGCCCAGCCGTCACTGACCTGCAAAGCGTTCGTTGTCCTTCCGCTTTGTCATGGTGCCTAATGCAATTTCGCTGAACACTTCAATTGCTTCATCCGCGCCATCTGCTGCACGTCGACACATGGATATGTGCTCGTTCTACGCACTGTTCAGGCCCCATGGTGCACGAAAGGTTTTGTAAACGTTGCTAAGAGTACAATAACTGCTAGGAGAACACTGCGTAAACAATAACGCGGCGCAGAGCACGGATATTGTCTGCCATGGCTCAGCATGAGACCTGCGGAGGCATACATGCCGCCACCAGCCACCGCCGCTCACTGCTAGACCAGCTACGCTGCGCAACGTGTAACCATATCAACGCCTCCATTGTGCTCGGTGAATATGGTCGCCATGATGTCATTTCCTCCACAATTTTCACGTAGGGCGCCGGCTGGGCATGCCTTCTCCTATCTTTCCTTCCTTCGTGCCCGAGACTATGCCTCGATACCGCGCCCCACACGTTCACGCAGGTTCGGCCACTCATGCCGACTCCCTGCTCATTGGCTTGCTCATAACTGCATAAAAATCATATTATTGACCATCCTTCACAAAATCTAATGACCATTAAAAAAAATTTTCTTATGTGTTTCTGGTTCTCCAAGCTCGCATCCGTTGGTCTTGACGAGTTGTAAATGTCGACTCGTCCAAGATCATTCGGCCCCAGTCATCTGCCGTCCATGAGGCATATAATTCGGCAAACTGGAGACGGGCCTTGTTGTTTGAAGCAGTGACGAGTGGCTTTCGAGCAGCTATCGAATTTCGCAGTCCAGCTCTTCGGAGGCGTCGCCAGACCGTAGAAAGCGAAGCGCCTACATCTAACTATTCCCGCACTTGCCTTGTGGACTGGAAAGGGTTATCGACAATAGCAGCTACCATGAGCGCATCGTCATCCTCTGTTGTTGCCCTTGGTCGAGGCTTGTGTGGGGCATCACAGAGTCGGCCTTCCTTAGTGAATGACTAAATAATTCTGTTGACGGTCTTTAGTGGCCTGTTCACAAGAGCACCGATGGAGCCCTGTAAATGTCCCTTGAGCCAATATTGTATGATCTTCCACCTCTCTTCTTCAGGAACGTAGGCCATGCTGAAATTCACTTGCTGCTCTGACAGATGCGGTAATGTGCAACAATACATATACGCTCTTCAAAGACAGAAGTCGCTTTTTAAATATGGCCACAAGTGTCATGCGCATGCGGGGCCTGGCTACAGATCATATGGTCTTGAGAAAAAAAGTCACAGCTTTGCCGCAAAAGTGAAGCAATGAATGCGATAGCAACAAATGAGAAGGTCACGCGCAGAATGGCGAGCAGATCGAAACTTGCCCTGCGTATCTCATGCTCAAATGGCGCACGAAACATATTCACAGCTACACAGATGAACATGAATAAGCGTCTCAGTTATTACTTCGCTCTGTCTCAAAAGTGCGCCCTTTTCGCAAACAGATGCTGTGCAATGATTGCAGTGACCTTTGTGCACCTCATAACTACAACAGAATCGTTCCAGTCAAGCCCAACGCGAACCAGGATGTATGATCCTCTCCACCAAGAGATAAGGGCGCTCGAGAGATTGTCCACTCCCCTTCTCTCTTCGGGCCAAAGTATGCATGAGAGTTGAGAACCGCTGCGCGCTCACTGCGCCATTTTGCTGATAATGCTAAAAACGCGATAGTTCCCCTTCGAGATACCCGCCAACAGCGGTAAGTGGTAGATATAAATAGCTTGCTGTAATATGTTGAAGGACGTACCCCTCGGTGGCTCAGTGGTTAACGCCTCGCATTCACCACGCAGAGGTCCCACGTTCGATTTCGCGTGCCGGAGTCTTTTTTCTGGGTTTTTGTCTTTCTTGCGTTTCCATATATGTAGATACGTATTCATATATGGCCCATGACATCGACGCAAATGCCGGCGGCGAAATCCAGCAGAGAGTGTCTATATAATTGTTATCGCAATAAAAAAAAGCATTACATATATTTTGAAGTTAATTGATGAATCATGTGGAGCGCAGTGAGAAGTCACACACTTTCACTAATCCTGAACTGTACGCCTATCTTACTGCGGTACGCACGCAGCAGACAACGTGCTCTTTCTTGCGTGACTTGTGCATGCCAGACACACTGCACATGAGCAATGCTGTTCGTTGCCGCCGCTGAAACGCGCTGTGAGCTCGGAAGGCCACGCGTTCTAGTGTTCACCCTCAAAAAGATTGCAAATGTACATGGCCAACAGCCAGGCATGGATGACCTATAGCAATTTTTGGAGACTGGGCCAGGGAATTCAACCGGAACATGGGCAGGCAAGGCCGAAAGATGTGTCTGTTTTTAGACAATTCTTCCGCGCATGCCATTGAGGGCAAAAAGCTCGAAAACATGCAGCTCAAGTTTCTGCCCCCGAACTGCACGTCCATCATTCAGACGCTTTACCAAGGGGTCATCCAAAGTGTAAAGAGCAATTATCAAAGGTCTTATTGAAAGGCTGATTTTGAACACTCGGACGGGACGCGAGACGAAAATCGACCTGTTCATGGCGCTCCCAATGATTGCTGCTTTGTAGTGCGAGATGGGGAGCGCTGCAGTCGGGAACTGCTTTCGCCATGCCGGGTTCGCAGTGCATAGGGCCAGGACATTGGTTTCTGTGACTTAAGCTTGCAATGAGGACGAATTGCCCGACGAAGCAATTGCAGTCGCATGGGCAGGCCTGCAGGAAAGTTACGTGCCTGCCTATGTGGATCTTAATAAGTTCCTCCAAGCCGACGCGGACTTGGTGCGCGAGGAAGTCACTGATGAAGACATCGTAAAGAGGGTACAGAAAGAGAGTGCTTTTTCAGATGAATATGAGATAACTGCGCAACGTGATACCATGCTACCATTGACTTCATCGGTGCTGGATGCAAGTTTCCCTGAACTTGTGAAACAAAAAAGTATTAGAGGGCTAGCTCAGAAAAGTGTCAAGGTTCTGAAACAGTGCTTGGCAGGATCATAAACTGTCATATCCGAAAGGTGTCTTAAAGGTAAACATACTATTTTCCAAAATCAAAATTTCTGAATGTTGTGGGAATTGAGGTTAGCCCGCTGCCTTTGCGTGGGCTTTGCCGCCTTTTCTGCCGTTCTCATGTCCAGACGTGTCTCCCCCCTCAGCTGTCTGCTGCGCTAGGAGACCGGGGTGACGTTTAACCCCCTCACCCGGTAGAGGATGTTGACTGTGGCGCAGTGCACTGAGAGGTTTTCGCGCCCTGCGTCGAGAGCGGGCAGATACTCTCCGGGACAGCAGACGGTGAGCCATGCAATCTTTTCGCCCGTCAACCCCCGTCGCTCGGGTCTTGTCGGACTTCGCTGACGGCGCCTCGCGCCCGAGGCGAAGGCTCACCTTTTGTTGCCCCACTGCGTACGCACGGCCGAAGGGCGGCACGGTGTCCTAGTGCGTGGCCTAGCTATGCCAACCCGTCTCCCTCCGAAGCCAACGCGAGCGTCTTTGCCCTCGCTTGACCAACCGGGCCTTGGTCCCGGTGTCTCCTCCGTGGATCACCTTTACCACGGAGACGTGCTCGTGGCACCCTGTGTAGTACTTTTACGCCCGTGGTGTGGATAAGTCCATTTGCTTTCCCGCCGCGACTTTGCAACGGGCTGTACTGCGTTTGGTGTTGCCACAGACAATAAAGTGTTGCGACTTTGAGTAGTATCGTGTTCTCGCCACGGCGACGGTTAACGGGTGCCTTGTGCTCGCTAAGACCGGACCCACGCTAGTGCCCGTACTCCTTCGGGATACATGTCACTACAAAGTTTACCGTGTGTAATTGGCGCACCCAGATCTTGGAGCTGGATTTCCTGGGAAAAAAGTGCGTCCAATACACGAGTAAATACGGTATTTGACAGAGATCTATCTGACTTGATAAAATTGCATGAATGAACAGACCGTCCAGCCACATTTAGAGTGATTTGTAAATTCGATAGATTCAAAGCCAGCCAGACGGTCACTCCCTAAAGATATCGAAAGGGTCTTGAAATGTTCAGCCAGTTCTTAATTTTAATAATAAAAACTGTAGCCTAATTGTGGCTGGAGGGTCTGTTAATTCGTACAATAGAAAGATGGATGAATAAGTTATAATACACTTATTTTTCTCTTTATAGTTAAACCAAATTTTTACAGAAGGAACATCTTGATGATTGCCAAAACTCTTTTGGAACTAAATCGCAAAGAAGAAGCAGTGACTTACCTAAAACAATGTGTCAACACTCCCACGAAAGCTACAGAAGATGACAAAAAGGTATGCTTTGCTTTCTTCTGCTGTAGTGAAATGCCTGAATGTACTACCATCTCCTGCAGCCTTTCTGCACACATTCACGTAGACCACAGCATTAGATCATGTTCGTCTGCCAGTATGTAAAACACTACATGCTGTGCACAATTTCCTTGCTGAAAAACTACATATTTTGAGGATGTTTGGCATGCAGCACTCTATTACCTTTTTTTTTGATGGCTGCAGCTGATCAGTAATTTCGATTTTAATCTGCCAATTTGCTTTTACGAGAACAGTGACAGTTAACTAGATAATTGGGTCAATCCTTACAATCTGTCCGAGCTGGCTGTGTGCCAGTCTCCAGTTATTACTTTTCTTTATTAAATATATAGTTAGTCTGAAATAAAGTGCTTCCTCGGAATTTCTGTGAAAACGAGGGCACTGCAAGTTTGTCCATTTGGTGACATGCTGGGTTGCAGAAAAAAAAATCCCCCCAAAGTTGAAACTGTCTTTTACTCTATTACATTGTTTGCACTATTCTGTGGGCAGACGAAGTTCTGTACCAGAATTACTATACAACACCATTTTATCTTTTTTGTGGGTGATTTACTTGTAAAAATTACAAAATTAGGGAATCTTTCAGGCGTCGTCTACGAAAAGAAAACTGCTGGCAACGCCTATAAAATGCTGGCAGTGCCTATCGTCAGCCAAAAGTTTATTTGTTCAGGTTCTTACGCATAAGCCAGGAATTATGCTGGAATCGTACAATGTAGCACTGTGGCCTTTGTTTGTGCCGTAGCAGTTATTTACAAAAAGGTAGAGCAATGAGCCATTATAGAGAATGACAAAAAATATGTCATAAATTTAGAGAGCGTATACAGATGCCACGGTGTTCTCCAGTGATTATGGTGCTCGGCTGTTGACCCGAGGTCACGGGATCGAAACCTATCCACGGTGATCACATTTCAGTGGAGGTTAAATGCTAGGGGTTAATGTGTTTATTGAATTTAGCTAAGCACATTAAAAAACAGGTCGAAATTTCCAGAGACCTGCACTATGGCATACCTAAATCACTTGGTAGTTTTGGGACATAAAACCCAAACCAAATGTAGACCCAACATTCACAAAAAATTCTATTTGGTCAGGCTGCATTGCACAATTTTATAGTGGAAGCTTGATTGATGCGCAGTGAACTCAAATATGAAAAGCTATATTCACTGTGCCAAAAATAAGTATCAAAAGACGTGGTTGCAAATCAAGATTTGTAGTTCTTGAAAGCTTTTAGCAGACTTTCTATGTAATCTAGTCTTTGCATGAATGTGAAGGGTAATTATATGAATATACAATCACTGTACAAAAACGAATAGCATAACTGACTTGTGGAGAGTGCCAAAGTGAAAGCACAACACTGTACTTGAGTGCACTAGTGCATTGAGAGTAACAAGCACATTCCGTTTTCTCTAGCAGAGCAGGCTGGTAGCAACCAACCCATTATTATAAAGTTTGCAAGCTTCGCCAGCAAATGGTAGGTTGAAACGGAATTATGAAAAAAATAGCTGCTTAGAAAGCGAGCTTTGAAAACACAGAGGGAGAGAAAGAGAGACAGACAAACAGACAGGTTCGTGTGTGCAGCCACAGTACCACACAATTCTGTTATGAAGTATGGTAATGTTCAGATGTATCTACCAGGTGGGCTTTAAAAAAGGTTGCTTTCTGCCAGCCAACATTACGTGGAAAAATGAAATGTGCAATTTGGTTACTCTGGCCGCCAATCGCATGTGCTAATCTTTTTTCATGGAGCCTACAGATGACGTCTTTCTTTGTGCAACGTAAACATGTTCAAGCTGTCCCCCACATCCCCAGGCTGAAAGCACTCATATATTACAAAACTTCTAAGAGATAGCAATTGAAGCTAGAATATATTTAACAAACAAGTTGCCATGCATAGAACAATGCATAGAACATGCATTGTCATATTGTGTAATATTGTGGCACTGCAAATTGAGCAAAGCCAACAAAATCAGGGAAATGATCTTCAGTTGGAACACATTAAACGATGTCACAAGTTTTGTGGGCTGGCTTTGAGGATGATTAGCTGTAATATCTCTATGCAACAACCCTGCATACTTGCAATGGAACCTCAATGGAGTGTTCTTATGTGGATATTTTCATGCTAAAGCTTTGCCTCAGAGGGTTATAAAACAGGCATAGTGGATGGCATCTTCTGTAAACATTGCAAGAAACTCTGGCAATTAGTGTCCCTGGAGCATCAGCTAGAGATTGTGTCAAGCAAATATTCATCAACGAGTGCATATCTAGAGATTGTGTCAAGCAAATATTCATCAACGAGTATTCAAATTGTAGTGGCTTCTTGACTCATGTTGTAGGTTCACACATCTCATTATGTGTAGCCTTTTTGTAGCATTATGTATAACTTTACCATCATCAAAACATTGTTCAAATTATTCATGGGATGGTAATAACAAGGGAGACTGCATTCATTTTTTTATGGTGGTTTTCATACGTGTGGTGCTGAAACTGCAGCACCAATTACACCAAGAAATGCCAAAATGTGATGCACCACAAGGTTGCTCTTCACATTTATTGTACCACTCCTGCTTTGATGCTCATATGATTGGTGTAGTTTCGACACTACATGTTCTACTGTCTCTGTCACTTAACTAATTTTCAGCCTAACATAAGGGTGGGCTTAAAATGACTTTCAAAGAAATCCTTTCAAGTGCCATTGCAGGCATAGTGACCACTCAAATAAAATGCTGAATAATTTATAAAACCAAACGAGCGTAACTTATCTAAGCTGTTGCCCAACTGGTTAGTATGATCACATGCCTATTCTTGTACATGCATTAGCACCTTCTGGAATAAATGTGAAGGGTTTTGAAGCGGCTTCGCACAAGAAGTTGCATATGTAGCTGTACCACTTCCTTTAGGTGTGATCTATGGGGTTTCACAGGGTCGGAAAAAGTTTGCCATTATGGTAGGTGTGGGGAATTTCAGAATGATTGAAAGAGGCCAAAAAGAGCTTTTGAAAGATTTTGCAAAGACTACAAGAGGGGTATTTTCTCCATCTGGTAAAGACAGTTTTTCTGCCTGCAAAATGCTTTACACTAAATTACCCCCTTCCCTCCCTTTTTTTTAAATCTTCATCGATATGATGCATTCCAATTTATAAGGATCATAATATTTGCAGTGTGTGGAGGTTTGCATAGACCGAACTGCCTTCCCCAAGTTAGAAAAGATGCCAAATTTATGCCGCATCACTTTTCATTTCATGAGAGTCTGCGTTAAAGATCTAGTCACACATTTTACACCGTATTTACAGGCCTATTTTGTATGTACAGGTTCAAAATATGTACATTGAAAGTTCTTAGCAGCTATATGACAAATTGATTTTATTTGCAATTGTGTTGTGGGAGACCAAAGAAAATGCTGTAAAAACAGCTTGAGAGGACTTGGCTGCCTTATGCACACAATGGCAATATATTGGTTAAGAGGAAAATGATAGAAGAAAAAAATTACAACACATTTTACATTCTGAATTGCTTTGTGATGCCATATTGGCCTTTGTTGCTGTCACTAAAACATGACAAGATTGGATTTTTTTTTTATTCTTCGCCAGAAATAATCTTTGCTAAATAGTTCTCAAATGCTCAACCAGTTTCTTCTGTGGCTCTTTAAACCCCTTAAAGGAGCACCGGCATCAAATTTACTCATGTCAATATTTTACCACTTCTCCACAGAAAAAAAGTGACGTCAGGCCCTGCTGCTCCGTAAACATTTCGTCTGCTAGGGGCACACATTCAGTCATGCCTTGTCACCTGCACCGTCATCGTCGCCGTACAAAATGTTGACTAGGGTTGAATACGACCATCTGGAGCTTAGACGTCGTGAATCATTTTTGCTTCGATTGACCCTTTGCATAACAGCTATTCCAAAATGGTTGCCATTCCAAGCAACAATGAGGAGGTGCCCGAGCATGCATGCTTCGGCCATGCTCGCCCATGCGTCTAAATTAGCTATATTGGTGTGTGTGTTGTTCTGCACAGCATTTAAGTATACGCAAAGGAGTCAGTGGAATAGCGGTATAGGGGAAGCGCACCAGCGGGGAAATAATTGAAAATACGTTCCCTGCTGCCAGGTTTTTTTTTTTGCGCCTTCAGATGGCCCCACCTATCCTGCCTCTCACCGTGGCGGAGGCAGTAACTCGGTATTACGCGGACGCAAAGAAGTCTATGGAGAAACTAAAAATCACTAATAACGATACCTGCGTGTTACTTCTTTGCGATTATATCTCTTTATACGCCACTCCACTTCGATAGCGTGTTGTCATGTTTGCGTATAACATACGCATAATGAAGACACCCTCATTGCGCTTTTTCCGCGCTTCAACTGCAACTCACAACGGTTCTCCGACACCCTGACTGACCAGGACACGTTGAATCATGATCTTTTCTTTAGCCGATCTTTTATCGGCGGCTTGCATCTTGGTAATTTCACGAAATCATTCAAAGCGGTGCGACGAAGATCAGACATGGCGAGTGAGTGCGTTTCCAGGCTTCGGCGCCCATCGAATCGTAGACGTCCTCGCTACTAGTGCGTCACTCAGGATGGTATGCATGGAATGTATCACACTGAACGCGTAGCACTAGTGTTGATGTCGCAGGGGC
This sequence comes from Rhipicephalus microplus, assembly GCF_043290135.1. NCBI lineage: Eukaryota > Metazoa > Arthropoda > Arachnida > Ixodida > Ixodidae > Rhipicephalus > Rhipicephalus microplus. The sequence goes on from NW_027464621.1 coordinate 565,972, forward strand.
ACTCCATTTTGCATTGTTTGCCGTCTAAATAAAATAACTTCCACGCTACAGACGTGATTCAAAATTGGCCTAGAGGACCTATGCACACTGAGAAATCAAATGTACATCTCGATTTTTAAATGTGATGTCAGTGTTCCTTTAAGGGACCCATGACAGCAAAATTTTCGTTAGACTTTTTTTTTTTGCTTGTCTGGTAATGTCAAAATCAAATTGTAAATGCCATTTAATTTCAAAATCAATGCTAGTGTCACTAATTGTGACCAATTTTAATGTCATGTCTGAACGCCTGCCTAAAATTATAAAAACTAGTGCCCCTGCAGGGGAGCACCTGTAACCATGTGTGGTCAAATCTTCGGTGATGCTGAAAGTGCAGTTTTCAAATCTGCTTTGGGAAGAATGAAATGGGTGCTTTGGGCATGTCCCCCTCAAAAAAAAGTAGCATTGCTGGCATAAGAAGCCAAAACCACATAGAGAGCAGCCCAACCACAGAGTGAGAGGGGCTATTAGTTACAGTAGCTCTTGTTTGGTACCTGTCGTGGTTTCGTGTCCACCCCATAAATGTTCAACGACGTCAACAATACTCTTTTTTTTTTTTTTTTACGGAATGTCACAAGAAGCCTCTGTCGAAGTCATATTAGTGGCAATGTCACAAGGTGCTCAAAATTCAGATGAACACTTATGCTTACTTTAGAACCAAATTAAAATATCTTAAAGGCAGCATTCATTAGTCACAATTGGTCTGAAATGCCCGCACATGCAGGACTATCAAACAACACATACGTCTCGAGTTTTCAAATTTCGTGCCAGGAGTCCTTTAAGTGTTGTGGTTTTGAGCAGTTTGGCAAAAGTGCTTTTGTATGTATAGTAATTGTACTGAAAATGCCAAGAGTCTGCTGCTGATCTATGTCAGTACCGAAGACTGATGCAGTGGATATGTGGGTGCTGAATTTAAAAATTTTGCATATTTATGTATATATATACATGCACAAATAAAGGGTGGTTGACCAGCCTCACAAAAACTTTCCTCGAGTTGCAGATGTCTGGATGTCTGAGAAAAGGCTTGAACATAAATAATGTGAAGCTTTTTCTTTGAGAAATTATTATACTTGTGCTTCTTCTATTTTGCCCAATACTACTTTAGAAATTTAATAAAAGCTGTATATTTGGAATTTTTGGAATTACTGTTAATTTACCGTATAAGGAAAGCAGTGTGTAGTGGATGCACTCGGTCTGAAGGCATAGATAGCGGCAAGCTTTTCTGGCAAGCAGTTACATTTGTGTTGCCACTAGCAAAGTCGATGTTGAATAGTTCGCTGAATTGTGCAAGCACTTGCACAAAGCTGTAGAAGAGCATAAGCTGTGTGCTTTTGTTTTCCCAGTATCATGTGCCTTTGACAATTTCCGACATTAATCTGTGTCCACACCATCCAAGTTACCTGCACAGGTATTTTATTTTTAACCAATTTAACAAAGCATACTTAGTAACTGTGTGTACCACTTATCCTTTTATAGAAGTCTGTATCTGTTTATCATAACAAATAATAAACTTTAATTTTGCACTGACTGAATAGATTATACATTTTTACCTTTGCATTTTTTTTCTTTTGCAGCATAACAATTCATGCATGACTGTTAGCTTCTACACTAGCATTGCCCATCGCACCCACCTGTATGTGGCTGCTAAAAAGGTTGCTTTAAAACTTGGTATTTTACTTCTTGTGAGGTGTGACCAAGTTATGTCACTTGACATTAGATTTTATTTTAATACTTCCTCTTGCAGGTGTCCGAAGAGGCCCAGCAGTCACTGAAGAAGTTGGGCATATCATAATTCTGCACTGTCCAGGAATGTGTTTCAGATGTTTCAAGAGGCATAGTATTATAAGCTTGGTATATAGTGTTCCAAGGTTATGAAATAAAGACCAAGTATTGTTTGTTAACAAGCTTTTGTTTTTACTAAAACAACTCTACATTTACATTTTTCACAATTATTGCTAAAGTTGTGTTCTTGTTTTTGTGTGCGTGTTGTGTTGGTTGTACGAGACAGGCACCTGCACGCACAATATACCTATAAGACAAAAACAATTGAAACACCAGAGCACAGTGCCTATTTCACACACTCCTTGTTACATGACATGGGTCTAATAACACACAAGATGCACGACTTTACACCACACAGAGTGGGATGGGTTGGGGAGTGCACAGAGGTAAGCTTGCCTTTGACAACCTAGTATATACAAGCACTTGTGTTGCGCCCTTCATGAAACTAAGCACAAGCCACTTTTGGGTCAACCCATGTTCATTTTAAATGCACGAGCAGAAACCACACCGGCAAAGATGACCACTCGAATTCTCCATTAGGGGAAACGTGCAGTGGCACACTTTCACATTGGCTTTGCAGTCCTCATCCAAACCACTTCTTTCTTATAAACAAGCTCTAAAACCACTAGTGATGTGGCCAAGCCTTTCAAGCTGTGCCTACTGACACCTCAAACAAACAAACAAACAAAAAGACAGTGCCTGCACTGCGACCACAACTTGTAAACAGCTTTACACAATAGGTACAGTTTCTTTGCACAACAGAAGCCCACACACAAACTTTCATGTGTCTGTATGCATAAGGAATGTGACAAACACCTTTGAACTTCCACCACTATGCCTACAACTTTGGTGTACAGCGTCACGAAGGTTACAGTGAGTAAAGAAGGAAAGAGGACAGCTTTTTGTACTAACAACTTGCTTGGTTTTGACCATGAGTTTACTTTGTTGTGCTGTTCATAGGGCATCCTCTTCTCTGTGTATGCCATATTTTGGACTGTGTGGAAAGCTTAAAGGAGCTACACATTCCATTCCAAAGCAAGCCTCACAGAAGACACGATTATGTGATGAATACAGTGACAAGTGAAAGTGCACTAACATTAAAATACATGACCAGGAAGTGTTAATACTTTTCCATGAGAAATACAAGATTAATCAATGAATTAGTTTCTAGCTGCCATTTTTCAACCGTAGTGCCATGAAAATGCAATGCGAAGAAAATTGAATGGTAGTCATTTGAAAGAAGCAGTGCTCATATTTTTGAATAAATCATGCAAAACTCCTAAAACTTTGGTGGTGCTTCTGGTATGCAATACTGATTGCACTATAGCCTCTCCAGAAATAAAATAATTTTCTAGCCTATGCCTTCACAACTTAATAAGTCATAGCTATCAGATGTGCCGATGAAACTTTTTTTTTGTCCCCCTCAAAGGAAGTATATGCTAAGTAATGCCTGTGAGCGTCTCTGCCATTTGTAGGCATCCAACGGGTAACAACAGCCAAATATGGAAGAAACAAGTGTGGCATGGTCCCCCCAGGAATGTGATCCACCTACTGTAGGATGGCTCTGAGTATTCTCGGTTCTGGGAGATTGTCACGGAAGCATCTCTTTTCAACAAAGTGTGCAGCACTTGGACGCGAGTTTCACATCTACTACCCCAGACTGACTTTTGCTGCGGCCTTTTCGGAATCCATTCTGGTTGATGTCCAATTGGGGCTTTAGAGCTCCTGCCCCTGGATTGTTGGAGGCACTATTTCGGCTTCCGTTGGGGACTAGCTTGGCAAGGCTGCTTCCAAGGCGTGACCGGCTGCTTTGCATCTCATCACGACTGGACTTACGCCCAAGGCAGCTTAATCCTGCAGCAAGGCTGAAGCTATTAGAGATTCGTGGAGTGTCAGCAGATATCATTTCTTCTACAAGGACTACATCGGCACACTGGACAGCTGATGACGATGCACCTTCATCAATTTTAGACGCAGGAGATTCTTCTATTGTTAAGTCACCACAAGACACAGAGTTAGTGAGCCGTGGAGCTGGATCTGGTAGAATGTCCAAGCTATCGGTGCTGTCGGCCGAGTAGCCCTCATCATGAGCATGTGGTGATGGAAGGACACTGCCCGATGGGCTTCCCTGGAGTGGTGTGTCACCTTTTGCTGTGGGAGCATGGCGGCGTTTGTCACCTTCCTCGTCATCAGAGCTACTGCAGCTTGTCGTTCGATTGCGACCAGCTACATGCACACGTAGCTTGTTCACTCCTGACCACACACGAATGTCACCTGCACCACCCAGCAGCTGAGGGGAGCTCTTGACTGCATGGAGGCGCCGGCCTGGAATGCAGCGCAGCCGCACAGTGGGTGATTGTCGTTGGGGAGCACCATCAGGCATTGGAGGAGAGGGTGCACTGGGGGCTGTGGGCAGGGAAAGAACAGGCCGCACAGCTCGTTCATCTGACTCCAATGACTCATTTTCCTCTGAAAAAACAGCACCTCGGATGGGCGGCGAGTGGGAAGGAGCAAGTGAAGACAGGTCATCTTCTTCACGCACTATGCTGCACTTTCTCCCCAATGGCAGACTGGACCTTGGCACAGCCAGGGATGAGTCATCTTCAGGAGGGCCTGACGACACACTGAGCAATGAAGCAAGGGGATGGCCCACAGAGGGATCCAGCGCAATACTTGGCAGGCCACCTGGGGAGCCCAGCACTTGAGCTACATTTGGGCGTTCCTGTGCAGGTGATGGTGCTGCCGACGACACACTGCACAAAGAAACCTGGATTGAGCTTGATGCCATATGTCGGCAAAAGTGGTGGAGCTCACTCAGACTCACGCATAAAATATATTCTGTGATTTTAACTCACTCATACTTGAGCTCACCAAATTTTCCTGAGCCGAGCCAAACTTACTCGAACTCAACTGAAATTTTTTTCAACCAGACTCACTCGGACTCAGATTCACGGCGCGATTTGAGTTTCAGTGAGTCCACTCGTTTATGTCAATGTGCTTTAAACGAATATCTCACTTAATTGGTGCTCTTCATGGTGCCTTTTGATATTACTACTTTGGAATATGAGTTGAGTGGTCGCAAAGGAGTAAGAACATTTTTCTTGAAAAAGACAACATATCAGAGCCCTTCAGTACCTTTACTGGTCACGAAGCTTTGGCGAAAGTTTGATATAGAGACAGGAGCAACCGCTAGTGGCACCCTCGCCCACAGCGGGGCATCAGAGCGGCCATAGAACTGTAATTGTACGGCACACGTTGAAGCTGTGAAACGTTATTAAATGTAGCCGTGAAAGATGAATACGTCTTCAGAGTGATGTTACCTTCGAAAAAATTTGTGAAAGCTCTAATACAGTGAAATTTAGCATCGATTGAGGCCCTGAAGCTAGAAATCCAACGGCATGCTGATTCCGCTGTAAGATATGCTACCGCTATAAAAGCATATTTTTTTTCCTGAAGCATCTAGGGAACATTTGTGTACAATTTATAGAGTTCTTCAACGACTCTGGTGGTTCTTAACGTGCCGCGGAAGTGCAGCGGTTGCAGCTTTCAACAGTGCATATTCAACCTTCCAGGCTATATATACATTCGGTGTTTCTATATATGAAAATATATACCTTAAAATTGCCTCGCACTTATTAAAACAACGGCCACTTAGAATGAATCAGTGCTTTTAATTTAACAAATGATGAGGATCAAGCAATATTTCTTATGACATTTACCTCAATTTCGCGTTTTGTTTTGCATTTATTTATCACAATTGTGCCGTAGCGCGTTCTAAGTTTGGTTGGCCATGCAATGTAGTTTCTCGGTCCTTCGCTCTGCTATGTAACTTACTTATGCTGTGTTTTTCGTGTCTTTTATTATTTTTACTGTAAAGACGAAAGCCTTACTCAAACATGAAAAGCAACTGACTGCGTTTCGCCCCGGGGGCATCAACATGTGACGCAAAAAAGTTATCTTCTCATGCTCGTGACGCATCGATATCGAAAACTAACTTTGCACACTTTTACAGCTTGTGCGAGTTTTTTACAGCATTGCAGTGCAATCGCTTTTGCACTATCACCCTAGCAAACATCTATTGGTAGCGCTGAATCTCTGCTGCATGCATCGGATGGGTGCTTTGATTTTTTTCAAGCTGTGAGGAGCTGCACGTAGCTCCGCCTGTTCGACATATCACCTCTACACTTTTGGTCATCTTAGTGCCTGTATAAATGAAAACGGTGAGTGTTTCACTCATTTGGCTTCTGTGTACGGCATAGAACGAGGAAGAGGCGGCCGGTATGGTTACCTTCCATAAATGGGTCATTATTCATTGCAGCTATATCAAGAGGGCTCATGCACAGTCCGATGCAGCCTAAACAATCTCCAGCTTCCCGTCGATGCTTGATAGGTGGGCGAGCTCTGCATCTTTTTGTACTATACAAATAAGCTGTTAGGCAATTGGAAAACCTTGGCACAACATCGGCAAGCTTTGGAACGTTGCGCGATGACTTGTCAACAACACCTTTGATTAGCAACTGGCCCACGCGAACGATGTCACTCTCATCGAAGTGCTTTTCGCACACGTGCACATTCGGGGAAACAAATGTGAACCACCAGTTTCTTGTCGCGGCATTGCGCGCTTTCACTTTTCCCGCCGATCACTGTAGGCAGCAAAAACAAGGAGACTTTTTCGTCATTTCTTTTGTAACCGTATCGACAACCAGCAGGTATACGGTATCCTTCCCGATCTTCAGGCACAGCACACTATACTCGGGGACAACTTTTTATGGCAATGAAGGGAAGGCTATGTGGGCGGAGCTACTGCTCCTGTACTCTTCCATGATGTAGTCCACATCAACTTGCATTTCAAATGACAGCCGTGTTCGTGTAATTTGACTGCACACAATGTTATACGCCTGCTTACACAGCCATTTGTGAGAGAAATTCGACACGAGCTCCTTCGGAACAGCTGGAGGGCGACGAGTGCTCACCTAAAGACAAAAACTCCATTTTGGTTGCGAGGTGCACGTAAAAGGTGCAACGTTTTCAGACACGCAAAATACACAAAATGACTCTTCAGAAAGCAACAATAAATAATGGTATCTCCTCAGCGCGTGCAGCGTCTCTTTATAAACAGCATCTAGTACAAAATAGTGTTGTTGTTTTTATTACTTCCACGCGGAAAACACGGACGCATTTGCGGCACTATATTCTAGAGCGGTGGCACATGCCCACTTTGCCTCCGCAGCCTTCCCTTCACACCCACAGAAAGTTGTCCCCGAGTATAGGCACATTAGTAATCACACGGTGAAAAACTACGCGATGGCACACCACGATATCATGCATTGACCCCATAGTGGCACCAACAGCCACCTCCCTTCGATCAGCGCGATGCTCCGCGCAGTGATGCAACGCCGCCACGCAACCTCCGCTCACAGCGCACAAAGCTCTCTCATATATTTACGGCGAAGCTTCATGACCAGTAAAAGTATTATAGGACTCTGGATATATTTATCAAGCACTTCCTAAGAGAGTTGGTTGAGGGGGCGGGGGGGTCAAGGCACACCCCCCATATAATTAACACCTCTGATCAATAAATGCTGAAACGGTGTATGCTGAAATAAATGTGAGCGGACGAGAGTATAAAAGTGAATCCAGGTAATGCTTATGCTCAAAATGAGTAGATAGAGCCCTAGGATGGCAAAAAAATAAAAAATAAAAGGTGGAACTCACTTAAGAAATATATCTGCGTTTTGGACTCACCAAAATTTTCCTGAACTAGACTCACTCGGACTGATACTCTCCAAAATATTACTTATTCAGACTCGTGGCTAGATGTGCGTCTAAGTGAGTTCGTCGACCTCTGCTTGATGCGGGCTTATATATATATTTTTTTGCAGCTGTGAACATTAATGAATTGTGTAAAAATTGATGCATAGATATGCAGTGATCATAGGTATGGCAAATAATAGTATAGTGTAATCTCATTAAAACGAAGTCACTAAAATAAAACGCTGCCTTTGGTTTCATTAGTGCTGTCGATGCAGCAGGCAATGAAACATTTATTCATTCCATTAACTCTTTCTTGTACAGAACTCTACTTTTGGCTGCAAACAGTTTTATTGAAAAAATGGCGAAATATTTTGCAGTCAATTATTTTCTCGCAAGAAACAAAAAATTGGCAGATTTAGTTTAAAAAATATGAGGTGGACAGTAAGGGTCTACTGGTCACTTTCAGTGAAAGTACAGCTCTTCATTTTAGTCCTTAGCAGCTATTCATACAATATGCGCACCTGCACTATCAACGTAATAAGAACGATATATACTTTTATATCCATAAAACCATCTCGGTTCTACCGCCTAGCATGCCTTTAGTATGACAGCAGCCTGACAAAAGTAAACATAACATGTCACATTGAAGTCCAAACGATGTAGCACCATCTCTGTCAGATAGCCAAAAGCTTTAAAATATACGTCATTCGAAATTCGACATGCGGGGCTCAAGTGTTTCAAGAGGAAAAAAATGAAGAATAGGTGGTTACCTGGGGTGACCACCCGGCCGAAAAGAGTTAAAGGGCAGTAAACAAGTTCGCCAATTCGTACAGTATACGATGGAAATCACATTTTCCAAATATTGCAGCCCTGCACGCCACACAGACCCCCAGTTTGAATAACAATTCTTGCGCCTATTTCCTTCGCCTGACCAATCTTCCTCGTACGCACAGTGACGCAGGCTTGCGGATGAGTGACATTACAACCACTGAGCTCGTCAACTGGCCCTTTGCTCTATGAAATGGCACTTTGGCCCTGCGGAAATGCAGTTTTGGCCATGCAGTTGGTATATTCCTAAACTGCCCTCTGCCATTTTGTAGTGCCTGAGACAACCGAGAGAAGTGGTATTGCCAAAACGAAAGCCCCCCCCCCCCCCCCCCTTCTGAGATAAAGAGATGTCTCCATACATTACCGCTACTAAGCGGTGCTTCTCGAACCGCTCTTCCTCCTCACGCCGCTACGACACATGCTTATGTCAGGATGATGTCGTATATCACTGACGTCGTGTCACATTGCCAAAATGGGCGGACGACAATGGGCTATGCCATTCCCGTTCTTATGACTGAAAAGGGTGGCGAGGCCACAAGAAAATTTAAAACAGGCTGAAGGGGCGGATGTTCTAGCCCCTGTGACTTCCTTATCATAGCATGTATTGGCAAAACACTTGATGACTGGAAGACTTTATAGCCCTTTTAGGTTCTTTTTAACAGTAACACCACTAGAAAATGGCATGACAGCGAAACTTGACTAGTGGCTCTAAGACGTCCATATAAATGGCTCATGTGTAATGCGTCAGCTGCATACAGCATTGAATATAAATGAAAGCATGTTAATGTTTGGTTCGCTCATTTCACTTTTTTCACATAAGTGTTTTCTTCACCTTCGACAATATTTTAGTAGCTTTTCGCTGTCTACCGCACAATGCCTCAGCAGTCAAGTCATAACTGAACCATGTGCTACTGTCTGTTTTAACTTTATTGTGATAGCAATTACATGGGCACTCTTAGTGAACTTTTGCTCTTGACGTGATGTGCCAGAAGTGTATATGTAATGTATATATATTGTTACGGTTAGATTGAGTTTAACTGTGTTTATTTACAGGAGAGATCGGGCGACGATCGGCGATGATGGCGAACATAGGCCGAACCAAGTAACTTCCTCTTCCTCTACTTTTGTCCCCAAAACATGGCCCGGCTCATACCGTATTTTTCCCCGGTTCACAGACAAAACCCGCTGGGCGAGCCGAATCATTGGCGTAGTGTGGGATGGAACTGCTTGAGACGGGCTACATGCACCAACTGTGTTTGGCTTGACCGACGACCAGCTGATGTCAAGCGTGCCACCACGTAGGTCAAGTCACTCAGGCGATTTACGATAACGAAAGGACCAACATAGTGTGCTAAAGGTTTCTGGCATAAGCCACGTTTCCGCTGAGGGGTCCACAACCACATGAGGTCCCCTTTTTCGAATGAAACGGTGTCGTGGCGTTGATCATACCTCTCCTTGGAGCGATCTTGCGATGCCAGTGTGTGAGTATGGGCGATTCGGCGGGCTTCTTCAGGTCGGCACAGCGTTGGAGCAACTGAATCGTCTGTATGGAACTCGAATAAAAGTATTGTATCGAGGCAGCTGCGCGATGGTCGAGCGTAGAGTAGGTAGAACGTAGTGAAGTCCATGGATTCGTGCTTCGCTGTATTATAAGCGTAGGTGATGAATGTAAAATGTCATCCCAGTTCCTGTGATTTGAGGATACATACATAGCCAGCATATTAGTAAGCGTGTGATTTGTGCGTTCCACAAGGCCATTCGTCTGGGGATGATATGGCGTTGAATGGCGAAACTGTGAAGTGCAGAGACGAAGCAATTCCTCTACAGCGTCGGCGACGAACTGGCGACCGCGATCACTGATGATGACACGAGGTGGACCATGGCGAAGAACGATGGATCGTAACAGGAAAGAGGCGACGGAATCCGCAGTGGAAGATGGTATCGCAGCAGTTTCCGCATATCTGGTAAGGTGATCGACGCAGACTATGATCCAGCGGTTGTTGTTGCAAGACCACGGAAACGGTCCTAGCAGGTCGATACCAACTTGTTCGAAAGGTGTTGTGGGCGGCGTTATAGGGTGAAGGAGGCCATGCGGACTGCTTGTAGGACGTTTGTGGTGCTGGCATTTGTCGCAACTGGAGACGTATTGCTTCGTACATTGTCCCATTTTAGGCCAGTAGAAGCAGTCTTGAGTTCGATGAAAAGTGCGGATGAATCCAAGATGGCCAGACGTCGGGTCATCATGCATGAAATGGAGGACGTCGTACCGCAAGCTTTGGGGAACCACTAGGAAATACTGCGCTCCATTTGCCGAGAAATTCATCTTGTACAACAGTCCATCGCGAAGACAAAAGCGACCACTGCCCTTGGGGCTTCTGACAGGGGCGAATAAAAAGTCTAAAGTCAAGTCATTGCGCTGCTCCCGCTGGAACGTGGTGACATCAGGAAATGCGCATTGAACAGTTGCAAAGCAGACGTCGAACGTGTCTGTATTGTCGTCAGTTGTAGACAATGGAAGGCGAGAAAGACAATTGGTGTCGGTATGACGCCATCCACTTTTGTATGCAATAATAAAGTCAAATTCCTGGAGGCGTAGAGCCGAGCGTGCAAGGTGTCCAGAAGGGTCTCGGAGAGTAATGAGCCTGCATAGAGAATGATGGTCTGTTACAATCGTGAAAGGACACCCATACAGGTAACAACGAAACTTCTGAATAGCAAATACGGCTGCCAAGCATTCTTGTTCGGTCACAGTGTAATTTTTTTCAGCCTTGCTGAGGGAATGACTTGTATAGGCAACGACATGCTCTCTGTCATTATGACGCTGAACAAGAACGCCTCCGATGCCAATACCACTTGCGTCGCTGTGTACTTCCGTAAGAGCAGATGGGTCAAAATTACGGAGAATGGGCTCTGATATCAGCAGAAATATGAGTTGACAGAACGCAGCGTCACATTCAGATGTCCAATCGACTGCACTGTCTTTTCGCAAGAGGCTGGTCAATGGGTACATGATGTCCGCAAATTTAGGCACAAAGCGTCGAAAATAATAACATAACCCGAGAAAGCTGTGAAGTTCTTTTACAGGCGTAGGTGGCTTAAAGGCGCTGACCGCTTCAATTTTCCGGGGGTCAGGCCTGACCCCATCTTTGTCTACCAAATGGCCAAGGATCAAGGCTTGCCGTTCACTAAACCGACACTTCTTGGAGTTCAAGACCAAGCCAGCCTTTCCCACACAGTCCAGAACGAGGCTCAAAGGAACGTTATGTTCTTCGAATGTGCGGCCAAAAATGACGTCGTCCACACAGTCCAGAACGAGGCTCAAATGAACGTTATGTTCTTCGAATGTGCGGCCAAAAATGACGTCGTCCAGATAGCACAAACAGATCTCCCATTTCAGTCCGCAAAGAATCGAGTCCATAAATTTTTTAAAAGTTGCGTGGGCATTGCATAGCCCAAATGGCATCATATTGAACTGATATAGTCCATCCAGTGTTACAAATGCCGTTTTTTCTGTCAGCAGGGTTTATGGGGATCTGCCAATATCCTGATCGTAGATCAAGTGAAGAAAAGTATAAAGCAGAATTTAGACAGTCAATTACGTCGTCGATTCGAGGCAGTGTATATACATCCTTTTTAGTCGAGGAATTAAATCGTCTATAACCAACGCAAAACCTCCAGGAACCGTCTTTCTTGCGAACCAAAATCACAGGTGCTGCTCAAGGGCTGCACGACTCTTTAACAACGCCCTTCTGCAACATGTCCTGAACTTGTTCAGGTATAAATTTCCGCTCGGACGACGACACCCTGTAAGGCTTTTGCCGAACCGGATGAGCAAAGCCTGTGTCGATGGCATGCTGTGGTCGAGAGCATGGTAAAGACAGTCGCTTACCCTTTTCGCCGAAGTCAAACACTGACCCATGTCGTTGTAATAGTTGGACCAATTGTTTTTGTTCATGTGACCGTAGCGTCTTGCTAACCATGCTCAAAATGTGGGACTCGGCGAAGGTACTCCGTTTAGAGGTGCCCACGCGTTTCTCACTTTCCTCGTCGTTAATGGTGACAATAGAATTTTCCGTGACACCATGAAACAGTGCGAGCTTCATTCCTCGAGGAAGGATAATCGGCGCAGACGAAGAATTAAGTGCCCACAAAAACGCACAGCCATTAGTAATTGAAATAATCGAATGAGGCACTATTACATCCTTCTTTGCACACTGAACTATGAGAGGTTGAACGACGGCATCAAAGACTGATACTGCAGCTATTGGAGTAGATACGGCTACTGAACTCCTAAACCATGGTGGTAATGTCAGCTCTTTGGAAACAATCGGTAAGTCTTCCGGAGGCAGCTGCTGCTCAACTAAGGCGGAAAGGGCATCGCCACCACTAACAGAAATTTTACCCGTACCGCATTCGACAAAAGCATAACACTCTTGGAGGAAGTCAATGCCGAGAATAACATCATGTGTGCACTGTTTCAGAATCAGGAACTCAGTTGGGAATGTTTTTCCCGCCAACAATACGTTGACGGCACATACTCCTACGGGTTGAAGTATGTCCCCGCCCACGCCACAAAATCTACCAGAATCCTGATAGGAAAACATAACTTTGTGGCCTAAGCTATCTTTAAACGAACTGCTCATAACAGAAACTGTGTCACCAGTATCCACTAAAGCCGTCGCACACAATCCGTCTATTGATACACATATCCGATTTTTGTCCATCGTAACTGGCAGAGGTATATGAGGTGAATCCTGTTGTGTGACCTCACCTCCATCGGCCGCGCCGGCTAGTTTCCCAGCGGTAGTGGTGGTGACCGCCGCCATAGAGATGAAGGAGAGCGATGCGTTCGGCCAGGCGGAGGTGTCAAGCTACGGTCAGAAGCGCGGGGAAGTTCCACGCCGGCTCCTTTGTCATAGGGTGCTATTGGGATACGTGGATGACCAAGGTTCGTCACAATAATTGTGGCCACCGCGAGGAGGTCTTGACAATGGCTCGTATCTCGATGTCATCTCTCTCTGCCGACGGCAGAACTTAGCAATGTGTCCTGGAGCACCACAGCTGTAGCACACAGGAGGTTGACGATATGCATTTTGGAAAGCATCGCGAGTGCGTGGTGACACAGGCGCGTATTCGTTCAGGTTCTGATAGTCGGCGGCCAGCTGTTGAGGGTAACTGAAGCGGCGCTGGTGCATGGTGTCTTGGTAGTGACTGCGCTACGGCCTCGGTGGTGTGCCAGAAACATAGTCATACTCCTCGATGCCTGCTGCAGCAATGGAAACAAGATGCTGATGCTGGTCTGGAACCGGCAAGGGTGTAGTTTCACAAGGCGTCGCACGAGTGTGTCGACTGAGTTCTTCACGCACGATCTCGCGTATTGTAGACGCAAGATCAAAAGGTGCGTAGTTGTCAACACTCGCTACCGTGGTCACATTAGGTAATCGACCAAATTTAGGAGCAATGCGCCTCATCTTCAGCGTCTCGAATGTGCGACAGTGCCTATGACATCGGCTACTGTACCAATGCTGTCTTTGCTGATAAGAAAATGATAAACATTCTCTGCGATGCCCTTCAACATGTGGCTGACTTTGTCCTCCTCGGACATGCAAGAATTAGCTGTCTTGCATAGTTTCAGGATCGCCTCGATGTACATCGTGCACGTTTCGCCTGGGACCTGGGCTCTTTGCAGCAGCGTTTGTTCGGCTTGTTTCTTCTTTGCCACGGTGTCCCCGAAACACTCCTTGATTTCGGACACGAAGCGTTCCCACATTGTCAGGGCGTCCTCATGGTTCTCGTACCATGTGAGCGCCGTGTCCTTCAAGAAGAACACCACGTTAGTCAACTGAGTTGCCGCGTCCTAAGAGTAGTAGTTGCTCACCCGCTTGTAATGTTTGATCCACTCATCCACGTCTTCGCTAGATTTGCCCCTGAAAGGACGGGGCTCTACCAGATGCTGACGCTGCCAAAGACCAGCCGCGGCTGAGGTCGGTAGTAAAGGTGTCGCTGGAACTGGTGGTGCAGTGCCGTCAGCTGCAGGGTTCAGGGTTCCGTCTTCATCGTGAAACATCTCGACCACCAGCGGTAACGGGGGTAGCCCAGCAATGCGGCGGCTTCGGCGTAGCTCAGGTTGTTGCAGAACCGTCTTGCTTGGTTAGGTACCCAGCACCTCCACCATAAAACTGTTACGGTTAGATTGAGTTTAACTATGTTTATTTACAGGAGAGATCAGGCGGCGATCGGCGATGATGGCGAACATAGGCTGAACCAAGTAACTTCCTCTTCCTCTACCTCTGTCCCCAAAACATGGCCCGGCTCATACTGTATTAATATAAATAAGGCACAAAAATATCCAAAACACTCGACTAGAGATTCGAACCGGCAACCCTTTGCTACGGTGTGTGCTATGTTACTCTACTCGAGCAGGCCCCATGCATTCACCGGCTTAAAGGGCCACTCACCAGGTTTGACAATTTTGAGCTGACAAGCGCAATGCGTAGACGAGGCGTTCATGTTCATGTCTGCCAATATTTGCAACGCTACGCGCCGCGGAAATGGGTCAAATTTCAAGATGAATGCTACTCCTCCTCCCTTCTGCCGGCGCACGCCTAGAGAATGAGGGCATGACAAAGGGCGTATGAATGGCCAAACGTACACATCAATGCAATGACGTTGGTCCTCTACGTGGCCGACTCTGCTCTGACGTTGTCAACAGTATACCACGTCACATGGCAAAAAGTATTTAACGCAACATGCATAGTTTATGTATTTGTTGCTTTAGGAGAATAATAGAACTTGAAATGAATAATCAGATGCAATAAAAAATTGTGCACGTTTTTCTTTCATTTTTTCCCGTGAATCGCTACGACATGCGAGGCTAATGTGCCAGCGTTTCGCATGCGTTTGTGTCCCCGCGGTCAGTGCATTGAGCAGACAACCGCTGTGGAACGCTCCTACGCGTTCACGCACTCATTGTGCCGATGCCTCCTAGAAAAACTATGCCTGAAACGTGACTCTCTCTTCAATTGAGAGCTTGCTGCCAGCACGAAATCTTGGAGGCCATGCCTTCTACCGTGTGTTGCGACGGTCCGCCATGTGGGACTGCTCGCCTCCAAACCGTTTCATCACGTGACATTACTGTACCTCTCTGTCACGTGACATCACAGCTGCTCGGAGGCAACTGCGAGAGCACTGCTGTGTTCGCAGGGGGCGACCGCCACAGACGTTTGCCTCCGTATCAAAGGGGGAGGGTAAAATTCGAGGGTAGGGCGGTGCGTTTGCGGCTCACATTCCAGGCATAATTTTTCTAAAAGGCGTTGATTGTGCTCATCTACTCTACCGCGTCCTAGCCAGCATTTCCAAACCATCTTGCAGAAACAGGCAGAAGACCACAAAATAACGCTGGTCAACAAAGCAACGCTGCTCGCGTGCTCGGGGTTTGGACTTGTTTGGGCACGCCATGCGCACGTCACCTCATGGTCAGATGCCAGAAAAGGTGGGGAAGAGATTTGGCTTGCAAAGGCTACGTGGAGGAGCAGCAACAGTTTCGAGCTCCCCTCTCATCCTAATTTTGCACCGCTTCAAAAAACCCGTTTTCTCCGCTCGTGATGAACCGATTCGAAAAATTTTTGTGGCAAAAGGTTCCTCATCGGACACCCAACAACTTCCACTGTCAAACGAAAATTCGGTATGGGGCCTGGTGAGAGGCCTGTTATGGGGGGACATGGTGTGTGGAGATATTTTCTGTATTTGTGGACCAAACATGATGAAAATATACATGCTTATGTAGCTTCTCCTGCTGATTTCAAATATGCAAAATTTTTCATTGTAGGTCAATTAATTTACTGGATACACAATGATGCCACTCTATTTTTTCAGAGACAACAGAAAAGAAAGTGCTTATCAAAAAGTAAATATTATTGCATAGCTAGACAGTGCAATTAGCAATAAGTGCAATGCTGCAAGCAGATTTCAAATTAAAGAAAAACTAGTGATTCTGCAGATTATGAAAGTTGAGAAGTCATGGCTATCACATACAAAGAAATTTAATACCTTCTAAACTTATATGGGCAGCAAATGGAAATTCTGCTCTCAGCGCTTTGTAATACACAGATTGGGCTTTACGTTAATGAAAAAATTATTTCTCCTGCTGTTCTAGATTGCAAGATATCAACATGACAAACTGGTAAAGTCACCAAATAGCATGTTTTCAGAAAACTGAGAAAAAGAAATAAAACTCATTCATTTACATAACTGCACTTGAAAATGCTCAGTATGCACCAGGCATGTAGTCCTTTTGACTATGAGTCCCTGTGTGGCGTTTTTTCAGGGACTGGTGCATGTTCTCTGTTGCTTGTTGCTTCTTGACTGATGCTGCCGTGCGCCGTCGATCCTTTTCAGCCATGCGTCTGCGGCTTTGCCAGCTGGTGTTTAGGCTCAGCTCTTTCATAATGTCTTCTGATGCCTTTTTAATGCCTGCATTGAACTTAATTAAGCACTGCTTCTGCCACATCTGCCTCCACCGTGAATAGCGAAGCATGTTGCTCCTTTGGTGCCAGATCATTGAATGCAGGCATTCATTGTTTTTTGTTGCAACAGCTTTCTGTCTGACAAGCGCTCATAAATGGGAAGTGAGGCTTGGCAGACATGTGGAGGCAGCTTTCGACGATGTTTGAGAATGGGCTTCCCTTTGGACTTTGCCGCATTTTGCTTGCACCAGGAATTTGGACCAGGTGGGCACAGAGTGTGGTTTGCCACATCATCATTCGACGTGATGTAATGATAACTGGCCATCACTGCTGTGTACATAGCATCAACATCACCAATGTATGTCTTCAGAGCCTACCCATAATAATTGGTGAGCTTGGAGATCAGGTCTCCTGTCAAGCAGACCCCAAGGTCTCCCCAAGACTCTCAAGGCCAGGGCCTCTGTGTTTCGCAATCATGTTGCACAAAGGAGTGCCCATACGCTTTTGGACATGATTAATGCAGTCCTCTTTTTCCACTGGAATATACCCATAAACCTTATCTTCTTGTAGCGCAAGGTAACTGCGGCTGTCCCCGTCGCAAAGCACCGTGGTGTAGCGCAGATTGTGCCATTCCAGGGACCACCTGAAGAGGATGAGGGCAGCCTCAACCTCCATTTTCCCAGCCTTCTTGTCACTGTTTGTCTGACACTGGTGATCTTCCTTCCACGCTGCATAAGAAGGGTCACCTTCCTTTGGGCCCGATTGGCATCCAGTACAAAAGTTGCTCAAAAACAACGAAGTCAAGCACCAGCCCGCTGAACAATTCTATGATGGTGCCGAGACCGATATGCGATGAATGTCCGCGAGTCATCCATGACCCATAAAACGACACCACGATGTTTCCCATGTGGCCTATATTAAGTTCGGCGCAAAGTTCGCGAACCGACCGCGCGCAGTCGCTCGTCAAATTGCGTGCAGCACGATCGGCCGCGGGTGCCAAGTTCGTCTTCACGTAGTGTTGCTACGTTTTTGTGTGAAGACCCCGACTGCTGATGCCCATCAACTAGAACACATCATTCAGCACGGTCTGTCTGTTCCCCGTTGCTTGCATGGCATACGTGGCCAAAACATTCACAGCAAAAGGTTTCATGCATTCATCGCTACATACGTGCGGCAAGCTCCACAACGACACAGTCTCTTCACAGGTCGAACACACAAAACGCAACTTCACGGCGAGTCCGATTTCCCGGTCGTCGTGGACAATCTGCAGTTCTCCGTTGCATGCCTTGCACTTTGCAAATGCCAACAAAGCGCTGTTCACTGTGTCCAAATCTATAATTGTGAACGTGGTTCCATCAGGCGGCCGAGCTGCTTCGTCGGCACTGTCAACCACGAATGCCCGTTTCCGCTCCGTCGCTGCAGCGAACGGCAACTCCGATAACTTATCTTCAGCTTTAGCTCGCTCTTCTTCCAAGTCAGATTGCTGCCGACAGCTAGTATCTAGACGCACGCGACCGCTGCTCGAAGGCTCCGCGGTTGACGGACTTTGCACAGGTTCCGCGACAACTGATGCAGTAGCTAGGCCTTTCGTGGTAGCGTCGACGACTTCGCCGTGGGACGTTAAGAGTGTAGCGTCTCGGGGGTTTTGCTGTATCACGGAGCACTTCTTGAAATTCGCTACTAGCGTCCTTCGCACCTTTTTCACACGAAACTTGTGCCGCGTGCGGAATTCGTGCTCAGGATTTGACATCGTGAAACTTCTCCACTGACACTGAGGCAAAATGGCGCGCATGGACGCGCGCCTCAATACCCGGAGCAGACGAAGCCAGGAGCCTCCACCAATAGAGAGGCAAGCTCAAGTCACGTGCGCGAACTAGCGAATAGGAAGGCGCTCTGATACTTCTTTTTGCCGCTCATTTTACAAGCTGCCAATGGTTGAATTGGACCCATTCTGGTGGGAATTTGAAGGTGAAAGACGGCTCTCTCAAATGAGACCAAGCGAGCTGAGCTGGCACACATGAAAGGGCAGGGGCGCGTCACGGAAAATATACGATTTCAACGTCTATTTCGGCTAAGATTTAGCTAGAAAGCGCTGTATAAAGGGTCTTAGCAGCTAAAATAATGATATTATAGGCATGAAATTCACGATATAAGTGCACTAGTAGCTGTCGATTAAAAAAACTAGTTTTTTTTGCAATTTTTTGGTCTCCATAACCCGTGTCCCCCCTTAAAAGCGGAGAGCTATATTCATTTTTACTGCCACTTTCCTTTCTCAAGTTTTGTTATCGCTCCTGTAACACTGTAACAGGATGTCTACCAATCTGATATTCCAAATTTCCACACTTTTCCAGGTTTTCCATGATGATTAACTTCAATAAAGTTTTCGCTCATCTTTATGATCATCTTCAACTTGTTTTTAGTTCTTATGAATTCGAGATGATACGATATATTGTGTGCTCCCTTTGGATTCATATAATCGGGATTATACTATAATATATTTTCTCCACACAGCCGTTTAAGTGTATGGGTTGTACCTATACGTGCGGGCATATCCATTTCTGCAAAATATTCTTGAGAAATGAAAAACATAACTACAGTTGAACCCCTTTATAAGAGACATGCCCCAGGGAGCAACTCTCATCTTTTATAAGAGGTGTCTCTTATAAGCAGAATGTCATGCATGTGCTCTAATCAATTCCTACTTCACTGCAGGCACGCCAGTGTTTCTTATAGCAATTTGTTTGTTACATCATTGCCCTTATCAAGGGGTTTGAATATATATAATCAAGGACAGATGCTACACAAGGACCATGTTTTTCAATATTCACCCTAGAGCAATGAAACTTCAGCTGTTTACAGAACGAACTTTTTATGCTGATTTCAAATAATATAATTAGTTTTTTGCAAGTTGCATACTTTTAACTCTGCAACATGACAAAGTGAAAATCTTAACCCTTTTGCTGATTTTCATCACTAAACTTCTACGATGTTTTACCATTCATAGTTCATGATGTTTCAAATAAAGTGTAAAAAGCAAGTAACTAATTAGGAAGCACATAAAAAATATATAATAGACGTGAAAAAGCCCATATTTCTGATACCCTAGTAAAAGTTCACCATAAAATATTCTTTACGTAATATAGATATTGAAATTTAAACTAGATAATTGCACTTTTCATACTTTCAAAGAAATGTGGGCAAAATTTCAGATCCAAGCAACAGAAGTACCCGAAAAAGGTGGGGCACATAAAAAAAAAGCTAAATCTGTGTTTTCAAACAACTATCCTTGCTGTAGTGGCCACTGCCACTAAAATTCACCAGCACCACAAGTTTGTCCCTCACAGCCCTTTCGAGTTGACTCCTCACAGACATTTCGTTCACATACACGGCCATGACACACTTGCCAAACAAACTTCTTCCACTCTATCTGACAGAGCCTTGTTCCAACTGCAAGCTAGAAAGAAGTTCAACAGGATTGCAAAATCTGAATTGAGTCCACTGTCGAAGGACACAACAGTGCCTATGCCATTTTGTGGCCGCGTTTGTGCCACGTACCATCGTACGTAACAGCAAAAATGTCCCCACTAACTTCCCCCACTGTGAACTCCTTCGCTCTCGCAAGAGTGGCAGTGATGTCATTCACTGGCGCATCACGTACTTTCCGGATGATGGCTGTGAATGACTTTTGACCCATTGGCTTTTCAAAGTCAACAACTGCCGCAAATCGGACCAGCTGCTCGTAGCCCATTCCTACATAGGGCACCACCACAACAGCTTTCATGTGCGCGCTATGTCTTTCTTCATCCAGAACGGAGAAAAGCACACAAGAAAAGCATTGTGCAGCTGCACTGCTTGCCAAGACATGGACTCCGCATGTAGGCTTCGCAGCGCATACAGGCGCGCAGCAACCTGTGGCAGTTCCTGATCCGTACCACATAATATAAGAGCCAGTCGCGGCGCTAGAAAAACACAGCAAAAGCGTGCTTATTTTTATTATTTTTTGTGCCACATAGGCACGGGAAACAGCTGTTATTTGAAGAGTGAGGCTCGGGTCTTTGCCTCATGCGATCAACAATGACGAGCGGCGGTGCATTATCAGTGGCAAGGTGCTCGAAGACTGCACACTTTTGGCCTTTTAACAGCCACCTTGTGCTCTTTAGACTCACTTTTAAAGCATTTCCAGTCAAGTCTCAACATGGATTTTTTTACACAGATTTTTATTTTTTGTTTTTAGAAAAGTAGAGGTAATAATCTTATCAAAAGAGGCGAAAATAAAATCTTGTTAATCTTTAAGACAACTCACGTTTTTCGACCCGAATCTCCCTTTAAGGCTAATGGCCAAACAAGTATCTCACTCTGCCAGAAATCGATCTATGGAATGACACTTACCCAGGGGTAACTGCTATAGGAGAAAGATCTGCCCTAGAAGTACGGTTGAGCTGTTGAGCTTTTTCTTGGCGCTGTGCACGAAGTTTACGCTCAGCCAGAAGATAATATGTAGCAGTCATGTAGTTGTACTCGTTTCGGTCCAATGCTCTGTAGATAAAAGCACACGTATCATTACAGTAATGCTGTAATAATGCAGTTTATGGGAAAACAACAGAGCAGAAAGACGACAATAAAAAGGATGCAGTAGACTGGACAAGTGCTCGTCTAGTGTACGTGTTTTTTTTTTAACCCTGTCTCTTTTTGCACTATTTTAAAAGCCAACTCGCCCAAATCAGTCTTACAGTGTAAGTTAGCATTTTTATGTTGTAATTGCAGGAACATAAACACTAATCACTCTTTTCATCTCTCCATACAGAATCTATCTATACAATGCAGTTTCTTTGGACAATACAAACTTTTATGAGTGTTCTAGGCCAGTCAGCCTCTAGCCATTTTCGCACACGAACTTTATGTCGAGGCAGCAATAGTACTTCACTAGAACTAAAGTGACATTGAAGTGACTAATTAAAGAAAACTTGTTAACATTTTCATTGTCCACTTGAGGACTGGTTTATATTAGAAAGTTGCAGGACGTGCCAATTTAGGAGATACCCATTTTTATTTATTACAAAAGTTGCGCATCGTTTGAGATATTCATCACCAAATTTTAAGGGCGACATCGAAACTAACCGCGCTTGGTGCACAAAAACATTGCCTCTCATTGACTTAATACTAGAACTAGACGTGACAATTCCGGAGCCCTCCACTACGGCGTCTCTCATAATCATATAGTGGTTTTGGGACGTTAAACCCCACATACCAACCAACTAGACGTGACAAGGAGCTGCGAATTTAGAATCTAGGTGCATCAAAGCAGTATCTGATAAGAAATATGAGCAAGCATTTTGAAATACACAAGGAGAAAACTCACTTTTAGGGTGATGTGCAGTGCTTATCTACTGTATTCTTAAGCGATCAACAGATGTGAGAAATTATTTTGCCTGTCTGCAAGAAGAGGCACTGCGATGTCTGCCCTTGTGTTTAATGCTTCACATAAAAAGAAAATACAGTCGACTCTCAGTAAACAAAAATCTCTTAAATGAAACTGCTGCTTAAGTGGAACAACTGATTCTAATATTAATGGTTTCATACTTGAATTCTACACTCCTGTTCATCTTTCAGTAAATGGAACTTCTGTTAAACGGAGCACATTTTTTACTTATCCCTTAAGGTTCTGTTTAATGACAGTCTGCCGTATGGCTATTGGAATTTTATTGTGCATAACTTGAAAGGAACAGAGAACCACCACACACCAAATCCAAGTTCAGTAATCACCTAGCAGTAAGATGATTTGCCGCTTTTCAGAAAAAATATCGCTACAATGCACTTCATTCAAATTCTGTCACTTCCTTATCATGGAAAGTTAATAGCGTGGTTGCGTTCTGCAAGTTTTTATATTGCTCTTGAAATTCGATGAGTATTTCCAATCAAGCGCAACTTTTATGGTATTCAAAAAATGGTTATGATATGAATTGTCGTGCCCTACAACGTTCTAATACTAATAACTGCCGTCAAGATATAGTATTACTTTAACTACTGAGCTTTTGTTCATTCTAACAGTGTAATTTCAGCTGTGGCAAAGTATTTTCACCTCGATTTAAGAGTTTGATGAAAATTGAGAGCATAAAAACACATTCGCCAGAGAGTATAAGACTTTTGCATGTGTTTTTTTGCGCTCAAAATCCTCGTCAACTATCCACCATCTTGCCAAATTTCAAGTTTTGTTAAGCTTTGAAGTTTGTGTGTGAAAATGACAGGAGCCTCAAATGTCATAGGATTTTTATTAAAACTCTGTATTACTGAGAGGCTAATAACTAAATCAAGTATAATCAGTACCACAATGCTTGTCATCTTACAGAGAAATAGCTTTGCCTCTCACATAACTAGTACTTGTGGCTGAGTAAGCACAATGTATACAAGATGGCATTTTCTATCTTAATGCAACAAATTGTAACCAAAGAGTTGTTCTAGCATGAAGCAGCAAAATGTTTGGACCAGACTAGTTGGTATTCCATTTTGAAATGGTATTCTTGTGAACAGACACAAAACACAAAAAAGAGCAAAAAGACGAGCGTTCTCTAATTATGCACTGTTCATATTGAAACCCTTACAAGGATGGAGGTTAATTTATTACTTACTCAAGAATCTCATCCTTGCTTGCAATGCAGCCGTTAACCATTTTCTGTATTATGTGTGAGTGGTCCTCTTCGGATAGATGCTCCCTGTGGATAAGAGGCAGGTGGTCAGCAGGCTGTGGGGCATCGCCTGTAGCGAGCCATGGGTCAGCAGCAATTTCCTCCAAGCTTGCACGCTTGTCCGGATCGCGGATAAGCATGCGAGCTATCATTCTGAAAAAAAAAAGATCATTATAACATAACAGTAAGATGCAATATAAACAGACACTCAAAAGCATGAAAACGTACGCAACACACAGGAGTGCTGCCTGCTTAGACATGTGTTCTTCTGAACAGTAACACAAGTAAGTCACTATCAAATTCTTTTTTTTTTATTCAAAAAACTGATTTGATATTTAAAAAAAGAAAACAAAAAGACGTTGGTCTTAAAAACATTGTTGCACATCTGGACCAGCTAATCACCTGTGAGCGATGTCCTTTGTAATAGTGTGAAATAAAATTGCAACTTCTATATCATTACAGATAGTACATAGTCTAAAAATGAAAATAGTCATTTTCCTATAGAAGTATAATGAGATATGGGAGCACAGTAATGAATGCAATTAGATTTATACCTAGAGGTCCTAGTTGAGGTATTTTACATGAGGATGACGTTTATCTGTAGTGAAAGAGTGATTCGATAGCAGTCTTGAATTTATGTGGACGAGAGTGGTGCATGGCAATAGTGCACAAATAGTTCCAGCCCCGTGAGGTTGAAAAAAAAGAAATGAACCAAGATGAATCGTAGTTTGTGATGGAGAGGTTGACTTGTGCAGCTAGACGGGCAATGAATCGAAAGGGTAACTGCAACTTCAAAAGGATCATAATAAAATTGCAAGAAAGGCAGTAGAGACATACGCTGTTGAAATTCTATGTTAGAAAAGTGACCAAAAGGTTTAAGCTTGGAAACATTTAAATGGAAAAAACACAGGGAGTACATCAGGGTGTCTACCAATTTAATTTTTCCCAATTCCCTGACTTTTCTAGATTTTCCATGATGATTAAAAGTAAATTCCAAGACCGTCACATCTGCTTGAAAGCACCTGTAAACTAGAAACAAAAGAGGATGACCTTAATTTCAGATCTGGTGGTTCCATGCCACCAATTTACGAGGTGGGTGCCTTCCCAAGGGACTGTAACATCGTTCTGCCGAGGACCAGGCTGGAAGTGCACTTGTACCTATTTAACCAGTAGGTACCGGGTGCTGCAATTCTCTGCCACCCACAGTAGCAGTGGAGGCTCAACTATTTCTCCAAAGCTGTGGTGGGTTAACTTCTGCCCAGGGGTCTTCGGAGAACCTTATGGGGCTACTTTTTGAGATGAGCACCCAGAAACAACTGAGCACTAGGTCAGTGTATTCCTCTACCCATTGGGAAAAACTGGTGGGTTCCCGGTCGGCATTGGGAATCGAACCCGGCACCTCCCGCATTGGAAGTTGATGCTCTAATCATGCAGCCACCACTGTGGTCACTGGTGAAGAAAAAAAAAATCAGGTGCTCCCTTATACATAAGAAAACAAATATGCCACATGGACTCGGAATGTTTCGAGTGCGTACATTCTGAGTGTGTACGATTAATATGAAAAAATATGTATATTTGGCCAAAATAAAACCCCTCAGCCAGGCAGTGAGCAAGTTGGCTGTTTCACTTTTGGAAGAACCACGAAGTACACACACATTAAAGGGACCCTGAAACACTTTAAGTAATCATGGAATGGATTTAAAAGAGCTCGTTGCCTCACGAATTCAACACCGCAAAAATTTAAAAAATCTGTTCAGCATGAGCGGAGTTACAAAGATTTATCGCATTCTCTCCGCTCTCGTCTCGACGAAAGCACTGAAAGCTATAGAGGGAGGGATGGCATGGGCAAAGAAAATACTTCACGCGCGCCTTGTGACCTTGACCACTTTTTCTTTTTTTTTTCTTCGAATACACAACTTTTTTGGTGTAATCGTGCGCGTACCCGTGGACAAGTCGCGGCCTCTTGCGATGATCCCTATAATGACCGAGTGCGCCATATTTATAACAGCCAATGACTGATAGATGGCCTTCTAAGGGTGATTTTTTAGCTTCCTGCGTCATTTGATGAGAAAAGAGAAAGCATTTTTTGCTGACTTTTATAATTTATTGTGAATTCCAGGCCGCGTGTTGCGCTGTAATATTGTTACGAGAAGGAGACCGACTCAGAGGGGTAGTCACCCATGTATTTTCAGCCTGTTAGGCGAGCAGCGCCAGCCACACAGATTAGCTCACGCCAGTCTATCTGCTTTGTCTCCTTCAACTCCGTGCACTGGCACGTAGCAATATTCAACTCGCATGTTCTCGGAGTCTCTACAACCTATAGGCAGCATTTTCTGACCAATCTCAAAAAGTGTTGCAAGGCCCTTTTAAAATTAACAGCAGCTGCAAGCTTGAAGGAGCCCGGCGGCGTGGTGCGACAACCCAGCTAAAGCTGCTAGGAAACACAGAAGTGGCACAGTCTTGCGGAATCTGTAAAAAGAAGACATGGAAGCCTGGCTGGTTACGCCACTAGGGTATATTCCAATTCAGTATAATGGCTATAGCCCAGGCCGTTTAGGGTGTGATTGGACTCGATTTGATCCCATCTGATCTGACCTGGACTGCTGTATTTACTATTGATTTGTGTCACTGCCTAATTTGCACATCTCTAAAATATACTTTTCAACAAAAAAGAATAACGACTACTAGTGTATTTTGTGCACCTTGCTTTGACGACTAACAACATCACAAGAATAGAGCCGTTCTGCAAAATTTTCTTTCTTTATTTCTTTCTTCTTTTAACAAGACAGTGTGGGGTCTCGAAATGAGAGCTCGCCCTCGGAACAAACACAGCAGACGCAGTAGAACCAAACCAAACCTCATGTACATTTAACTACTTTTACATCGGCAATATTACCAGTCAAATGAAATACATCACTAGTGATCAATATGCTAAACAACGTTATACAATATTCCAACACACTTAATATAAAGTAATGCGAAGGCAGCACCGCCGATGTTCGACTCGCCGTGAAATACCCACAAAAGACAGCCCGCGGTTGCCGCATCCCGTGGGACACCGTCAGGAGACGAACATCCACACCAGCTGCCACGCACCAAGAAGACTCCCCAACCTTTTCTTTGTGGCTACCTAACCTCACCGCTGGGCGTCAGTGCTGGCACTACCGCGCTAATTTTAACGATGATGGTGAACCCACGCGAGCACCGCATCACCTACCGCTCGATGATTGTTAACCCTAAATGCAGCCTATCTACGAGACCGAGGCACAAACAACTTTACAGGGGGTGATAGCACCCCAAAAATGAGCACATCCATGTTGGTGTTTTATTTCTCTGGGCTATGGCAATTGAAGTGCGATGAAAGTCCTCAAATGCTTGTAATGAAAGCTGGCGGTAGCGTTTAAAGTGCTGACATTTCAATATGTGGTGACAAGAAGAAGTCTGTCAGTCCGCAACAGCTTCCTCGATTCCATAAATGAATCATGGATGCCGGCATTTTACCTTTCTTTATGTACACTTCAATGGATGTGACGCTAAGAAATAATCGCATGTTTAATAACACCATCTGAAGAAACTGAAATGAGAACTTTAAGCTGAAGTTACCCAATGCCACCCTTTAAATGCGAGCTACCAGCGATTAGTGTGTAACTGAGGACGTTTGCGGTTGCATCACCAATGGGTATGACATAGCCCAGTAGGTATTATATAGCCCGGCAAGCCTCTGCTAATGGCAGTGCTAGCCTAACCAGGTCTTCAAGCCAAGCTGAAATCATGGCCAAGACAAATATGCATGAATTCCCAGACGTGAGTAGTATTGTGGTTCAAAAGCCACATATGCCGTGTGATATAAAGAAGCAACAGACATAAAAGTAGAGCACGCACCAAAATAGAGGCTAAGGAATGCTTTAGTAGAAACTAATTATTGTTACTAGAACCAAATTTCGCAAATAACCTGTTTTACTCATGTAGATTGTGTGCTCTTCACAGAGGTGCTACAAAGACTCATTCTATAACTGAACAAATTGCCTCCCTAATGTTTTTTAAAGCTCGACAGTGCATTTGCGTGTATGTGCGTGAGTGTGCCCTCCAAGTACAGTAGACTCTCGGTAAACAAAAATCTTTTAAACAGAACTGTCGCTTAAACGGAACGACTGCCACTCAAAAAATTGGTTTCACATACTTGCACTCGGCACCAGTGTTCATCTCTGAGTAAACGAAACTTCTGTTAAATGGAACACATTTCCGTGATCCCTTCAGGTTCTGTTTAATGGGAGCCTACTGTATGTATGCTGCGTTGTTTTACATTAACTTCCCTTGCTGCCTCCCATACACTTTCCCTCAATGCCTTTCAAGCTTACGAATCCCAAGGAAGAGTCGCAATTCGCCAGTGGAAAGAAGCACGTGACTAGGTTTGTTGAATGTTTCCTAGCTTTCGTCTACACATTGCCTCTGTCGTGTGACGCTGTTTACATAATTTGTGGGAATTGAGTTCTCATGTCCCGACATGTCTGCCCTCCTTTGCTGTCTGCCGCACTGGGAGAGCGGAGTGACGTTTAACCCCCTCACCCGGTAGCAGATGTTGACTGTGGCGCCGCGCGCGGAGTCTCCCGAGAGGTTTTCGCGCGCTGCGTCGGGAACGGGCAGAGAGATACCCTCTGGGCGTACAGATGGTGAGCCACGCAATCTTTCTGTCCGTTAACCCCCGTCGCTCGGGGCTCGTCGGACTTCGCTGAAGGCGCCTCGCGCCCGAGGCAAACGCTCACCTTTTGTTGCCCCACTGCATATGCACGGTTGAAGGGTGGTACGATGTCCTAGTGCGTGGCCTAGCTACGCCGACCCGTCTCCCTCTGAAGCCAACGCAAGCGCCTTCGCCCTCGCTCGAGCAACCGGGCCTTGGTCCCGGTGTCTCCGTAAATCACCTTTACCGCGGAGACGTGCTCGTGATACCCAGTGTAGTACCTTTATGCCCGTGGCGTGGATAAGCCTATTTACTTTCCCGCCGCGCCTTTGCAACGGGCTGTACTGCGTTTGGTGTTGCCACAATAAAGTGTTGCGATTTTGAGCAGTATCGTGTTCTCGCCTCGGCGATGGTTAACGCGTGCCCTGCAGCTCGCCAAGACTGGCCCACGCTGGTGGCCGTACTCCTTCGGGATACGTGTACAACACACTGGCACCCAACGCGGTATCAAAAGCTCTAGCTTTTGACTGCTCTTAGCGAGTCAGTTCGCCTGCGTGATTCGGGCTCGTCGCAACACGTCTGCTTCGTGGCATGCCACGTTGCACAAAGAGGCCACCGCCTATATCGACGGGCGCCCTTCGGCGCTCGCCCGTGTCGTCAACCCTTTTTGTGGTGAATACACTCCTACGTGGTAGCTGATGCGCTATCTCGTGCCCCCTGTTGTTTGCCGAGAACTTGGATTTCGGTGCAACGGCCGCTCGCGGTGCCTTAGCCGATGCAAGCGTCGGGGGCGAAACAGCGGCGAAAAGGAGGAGTCCCCATGAGGACGACCTTGGCTGCTATCCAGGTAAGCGGCGCACTGCGTAGCGGCCGAGCGGGGGAACTTTCCGAAGGCCACCGTGCCGAGAGCGAACCCGTGACGCCGTGCACGTGGCGGTTGCTGCGGTCCTGAGTGGGCGCGATGCCACTCCCCCATTTGGGAGAATAGGAATCGCTTTCGGCAGCGAAGAGCTACTGAAGGCTCAGCAAAGTGATCCGTTTCGAGTCTCGGAGGGACAGAGCGCTGTATACGCTGCTTGTTCTGCGGCGGGTGCGATTAGGGGGCTGAAACAGCGTGTGTCGCTGAGTCCCCGGTGGATTCATTTTGCTGGACCATGACGGGCTCCTGCTGAAGTATATAGCCACTAACGACGAGTCCGTCGACCCGCTTAAGGTGGTTATGCCAAAAAGTCTGAGAGCCGCACTGTTGCGATCCTCTCACAACGAACCCGTGGCCGGTCACCTGAGTGGCTCCAAAGTTTTATGCAAACCGAGCAACATTGTGACCTGGCCCCGCACGAAGCGTGACTTTTATCGCTATTCCGTGCCTGTCACATCTGACGAACGGTTGAACCAAGGATTGGAAAGCCGCCCGGTCTTATGAACCGATCGTCAGTGAGCGTCCGTGGCGCGTACTAGCTGAAAGATCCCCTTTGGGAAAACTCAGCCGTGCCCACATCGCAGATCTGAAGCCCTTTGTCACGTCTGACGAGCTCGCGCCAGCGCCCTGCGGCACTTCGCGCGAGCAACGATGCACACCCGGGGCGGCGGACCGCATTCGAACCCCGCAACGGTATAATCTGAGGAAGCGGTCACCTTTTTGATTTCGCGCTGGACGGCGGACTTCTACGCAACCGAAAGCCCTCAGTTTACTGTCTAGCCTCAGTATAGATTAGCTTCTTTACAGCCTTTTCTAGTAAAGAAGTCGACCCCGCCCAGTCTGCTGCCAGTTTTTTTTTTAAGTGTTTATGTGTATTTTTATGTTTCATTTGTCTAATATTAAGAGTTATTTGTACTTTATGTTTTTTCATTTTTCTTTTGGCCAGATGTTTAGTGTCAGTTTGCTCTGTTTTTACTTTTTTCTCGTGTTCATTTCGTCTACCGCGAAGGGAGCTGTGTGTGACCTTGAGTGTCGGTGCTCGCCGGGAGAGACGAAGGACGCTTTGCGCCTACGCTCGCGCAGCCGTCCGCGGTGTGTGCGTGCGTGCTTCTGTGCGCGTGTAAC
The DNA here is from genome assembly GCF_043290135.1 of Rhipicephalus microplus. NCBI lineage: Eukaryota > Metazoa > Arthropoda > Arachnida > Ixodida > Ixodidae > Rhipicephalus > Rhipicephalus microplus. The sequence continues at coordinate 596,242 of NW_027464621.1, forward strand.
TGCGTGACGCTTCAGTGCGTGCCCGTGAAGAGTGCGTCATGGCTTCCCCCCATCGACGCGGACACTGGAGGTGCTGGGGAGCATTGACCCACTGACGTCAGACCGTCTGGCTGTGCTCTGCTCTCGGGTGTCGCCGAAGAAGCCCTGCTGCCTTTCCCACTATGGCTCCTGCGCGAGGCCAGCTGAAAGTAGCTATCGCCAGGGCGCCTCGCAGCCAATTCTGGTTCGGCCTCCCTGATCACTGGAGATGCCCGGCTTCCGGCAACGTCCCAGCTCCATCATCGAGCCAGAAATGCGGGGCCTCCGAACCACAACCGAGGCGGCGTTCGTCGGACTCGCAGCTAAACAAGAGCAGCAACGAGCCATCAGTGAGCCCCTTCCGTGCCTCTAACCTCGCACTCGGGCATTGCAACCAGCGGACACTGTCACGCCCTTCCGCCCCTCCGCGCAGTGGATGCTATCCCGCTTCAGCACCACGAACACCAGTCCCACTTCCCTGTGCTCCCTTTCGCAATTGTTTTATAGTGTCATGTGTTTATTTTGTTATTTATGTTTTTGTTTCTCCTTTGTCATCATTTTTAGCAGCAGTAGCAGAGCTGGACTGAGGTTAGCTGTTGCTTATAGCAGTGTCATTTTAACTGCATGGGTGACGTCCAGCTACCTTTTGCAAACCGGTAAAGGGCAAATTTAGGAGAGGGGAATGTGGGAATTGAGGCTAGCCCGCTGCCTTTGCGCGGGCTTTGCCGCCTTTTCTGCCGTTCTCATGTCCCCACATGTCTGCCCTCCTTTGCTGTCTGCCGCGCTGGGAGAGCGGAGTGACGTTTAACCCCCTCACCCGGTAGCGGGTGTTGACTGTGGCGCCGCGCGCGGAGTCTCCCGAGAGGTTTTCACGCACTGCGTCAGGCCCCGAAAACTCTCAAGTTCAAGTGCTCACCTGTAGGGGGCGAAAAAATCAACCGCGGCGCGTTTCTGCTACAAACACCCAGAGTGCATTTACTAACCTCTCTCGCCACTCGCGCTATTGCACTTTCTTGTAGAGGCGCCTTCGTCGAGGCCAAGTTTTATTTTAAAATGATCAAACACTACATGTTTGCGTACCGCTACACATAAAAAGCATTTTGTTCTTCTAGCAAGTAGTTTTTCTTAAACATTTGCTGCATCATAAACTTTTTTTAATAGTTTTTGCTCCAGCTGACTCAATGTCAGTAGCAGCCTATCGACTTCATTATCCTCTTTTCAAAGGTAGCGGCGGCTTAATAGTTTTTGCTCCAGCTGACTCAATGTCAGTAGCAGCCTATCGACTTCATTAGCGGCGGCCAACGGTTGCGACGGCAGGTAACGGCTCGCGGTGCGTTCGGATGTGTCTCGGACTGTTTCGTTTCGCGGTAAATATTTCGAGCCTCTGCCGACCAGCACATTCTTTCTCATTCTGTTTATTTGACTCGTTCAAATGCTTTCGCGAAGGGAATTCGAGTGACTTTCGCGGAACGAAGCGACCGTTGAAGCTTTCACGGGATGAATACCCGTTGCAAGCCCGGGCCGGTGAGTAGAAACCACTTCAGTTTTTTAAGGATGGTTGCTTGCGGGGCTAGTTGGTTCATTTCAACATATGTAGTTTTCTTTTTGCCAATGACTGCGTAGGCGTCACACTGTGGCAGCGCATTGAAGTATTAAATTTTAAAATTGTTGAACGTCTCAATCTGTAACCGGAAAAACGTGCGTTACTTGCGGCGTGCATGGCTTCACGTGGGAACGAGTCGCTAACTCAATAGTTAATTCTGAAATTCTATCTCCAGGTAACACCAACCAGACGGTTGCGATAAAAGAAGGCAAATAAATCACTGTCGCCTCGCATGTGTCTTCTTAGCTAGCCCATATGCAAAAAACCTACTAGTTAATAATTTACTTCAGTCGCGTTTGAGAAACATCACATAATTATGGGTCTGGCTTTGCTATAGTGTGACAAAGGAAGCGTCAAATAAATGAGAAATACTTCTTTTTCTGCCACAGCCTCCTGGCCCACCTGACATGGAAGCAAATGTGTACAATGGGCAAGGAACCTGCTACGTGACATGCCTTGTGAAGAAGCAGCCCTGAGTGATATACGTGTTATGAGGTACCACTACATATATGTATAAAATACTGCTGTTTACTAATTAACTGAGTTTATTTGTTTACTTTGGAAAACTTCGTGCATTGATTATGCATTGGTTTCATGCATTGATATCTGGTGATGTTACTTGTTTTTCCAGACTGCCATGCAATGACAGGATGACTACCCCCGAATGTCCACTCTGCAAGCACGTTGAAACATCTGAATGTCCACTACAACAGGTCATCTCTAACCTCACACATGCAATGCCGTACTTGTGAATGTTTTACTGAGCATATCATGAACGGGTGCTTTAGATTGGCTACAATCATTGACTGCCTACCGTGGCATGGAGTCTACGCTTCAATAACGGTGAAACTGTATCACTATTAGTTAGATTGTATGGCACTGCTGAGCTCAATAACACAGGTTTTATCCCAGCCACAGTGGCCATATTGCGATGCAGGTGAAATGCTAACACGCTTGTGTGCTTAAGGGTTTGTTTTATTCGCCTGCACCACATGATCCATTTTACAAAGTGCTGCACCTCGCCATTCGTTTCAGTGGCGCAGCAATGGTATCTCTTCTAAATCTTGCCATTCATTTCAAAAAGCGCAGGAGAGGTACAGCACCAAAACTATTTCATGACTTTCCGGTACCTTCTGCTCTGACGGCGCTGGTTTGGTGCAGTCGCTCGGACAGCTAAACAAACAACATAGCATTAGACCTAGGTGCTGTACCCACCCCTATAAATGCGGCGTGTTTTGCCAAGATGTTTGCACCTCATTAAATTAAGCGAACAAAAATAAGGATTCCACCTTGTCGGCACCTTGTCATTCACTTGTGATGCCGCACCGCACAACTCCTGTTGCACAAGTTCTGAACTTCTCGTGCACAGCTGTGAACCAGTTCGGATTGGTGCAGGTGAACTAAACTGCCCCTTAAAAGATGGAAGCTGGAAAATATGAAAAATATGTTAACATAAGGGGTCAAAGCAAATGTTTCGACAAGCAGTCTTGTCTCCTGTGAGCCTACATTGTCATTTGTTTGAACCCCTGGAAACCAGAATCAATCTAAATTTGCCCACTACTGTACGACTCACGATCACTTCATAGTTGGCATGTGAATTGTCGGAAATTATTAATTGCACTACATAATGAACACACCCACAGTGATGGGCATTAACAGGCTTTCCAACATTTAGTTGTGCCTTTTGACAGTTTACCAACAACACCCAGAACTGTTTTGTCTTAATTAACTGTGTTTAGCTCATACAAGTTTACAAAAAGATGCACCAAAGCTCGTTAGACTGCACTCAATTGCTTTAGCTTTGCACATATGTTCAATGGGCTCCTAAAATAATAAACCATAAAGGGGATGAGCAGTTGCAGCACAGCTTCCTCAAAGACGTGAATGCTGTCATGAGGAGCATGATTGTGTTCATTGCATGTGGTACTGTTTTTTTTTTTTTTGGCAGAAAAACGTTCCAGATTTCTTTGTGCACATCTGCTTCTGTTTAAATTACGTTGTCATAACTATAGTGTCTACCACTACGAAGTGAAATTCTGTGCACTACGGTCATGAAAAAAAATCTAGGAAATCGCACAGGTAGTTGAAACATACATAATCTTCACTTATCTACAGCCACACTGCAAGATAGTACATATTTCAAGTCCTAACCTCTAAAAGTAACAGGGAGAGAACAACTTCATTTTCAACCACAAGTATACTGAAAAAGTGAACACAATAACAAGTGTGTAATAAATGTGACCTTTATTGATCCAGTATTCCGACAGATTCACATCATGCACCACCAATTGATTTCAGGAGTGCTTGCTTGTAAGAGAGTACTGAAGTTCTATGGATATGTCTATGCAAAAAAGAGATTGTGCTCAGGGCTGAGCAGATAGTGTGAGTACCAACATAGTGTGAGTACTGTAAGATGTTGAAAGAAAGAAGTTGCAGGTGATGGCATCCCACCGCTGCCACTAGTTGTTAAAGCTGGGGAAGGAAGAGGGTCTTTGGAGGATACGGAAACAAAACATGGTTTATGGCACTATTTACACATATTTGCAGAAAAGAAAGGTTAGGGGTTTCACAACCCACGAGCGTGGTCGTTGAACGTTACATAGTTCAGAGCGCCGTCCAGCACTCTGCGGCGGCGTTTTATGCACTGTCGGGCTCCTCCTCTCCGAATGGAACACCAATCACACACACACAACAGGTGAGGGGGATGAACATGCACGGTCCACGTGAACGTCCAATTTTGAGTTGTGAACACTGCACTGCAAGGTGGCGCCAGCAGGGCTCTTCCTCGTCGTGTGTGTGCCGTTAGTCGAGAGTTCCCACGATCCTGGCAGCATACTTCAAAGGGTCCGCCGCACAGCTCGCCCAATGAGCGGGGCGATCTGCGGTAGCCGCCGCGGTCTCTTTCAGGAAGACGCCGTCCCCGTTGCCCTCTTTCGTCGTGGCGTCGCGGCGACACGACGTCTCCTCCTCTGGCCAGCAGAGACAATGCCTGGCGGTCATAGGCAGCCGGCCGGTCGGCTACTTGACTGAGGATTAAAGAAGCGCCGCTCCGCCGTCAGCTCTGGCGCCGGTCACGCCAGCTTTCCTTTGCTTGCCGCATGGTCTGGATAATTGCTCAAATCTTCGACAGCGTCTGTCAGACTGGGCGCCGAAGGGATTGAGAGTCTCCCCAGTGGACCGGTTTACGCACAATGGCGTCTGCCCAGACGAATGGTTAGGTTAGGTTAGGTTAGGTTAGGTTACACTAGGCTGATAGTCGGCTGGTTTTTGTTGTTATCAGTATTAGGTTTTTGTTGTTATCAAAAGGTCTCGTGGCTTGCGTCAACAACTGCCGCCATATTAGTGTTCCGCGCCCACTCCTCCTGCTGCTCTCTTGTACCACGCGTGTTAAACTAGGCTGATAGTCGGCTGGTTTTTGTTGTCATCAAAAGGTCTCGTGGCTTGCGTCAACAACTGCCGCAGTATTAGTGTTCCGCGCCCACTCCTCCTGCTGCTCTCTTGTACCGCGCGTGTTAAACTAGGCTGATAGTCGGCTGGTTTTTGTTGTCATCAAAAGGTCTCGTGGCTTGCGTCAACAACTGCCGCAGTATTAGTGTTCCGCGCCCACTCCTCCTGCTGCTCTCTTGTACCGCGCGTGTTAAACTAGGCTGATAGTCGGCTGGTTTTTGTTGTCATCAAAAGGTCTCGTGGCTTGCGTCAACAACTGCCGCAGTATTAGTGTTCCGCGCCCACTCCTCCTGCTGCTCTCTTGTACCGCGCGTGTTAAACTTGGCTGATAGTCGGCTGGTTTTTGTTGTCATCAAAAGGTCTCCTGGCTTGCGTCAACAACTGCCGCAGTATTAGTGTTCCGCGCCCACTCCTCCTGCTGCTCTCTTGTACCGCGCGTGTTACACTAGGCTCAGAGTCGGCTGGTTTTGTCATCAAAAGGTCTCGTGGCTTGCGTCAACAACTGCCGCAGTATTAGTGTTCCGCGCCCACTCCTCCTGCTGCTCTCTTGTACCGCGCGTGTTAAACTAGGCTGATAGTCGGCTGGTTTTTGTTGTCATCAAAAGGTCTCGTGGCTTGCGTCAACAACTGCCGCAGTATTAGTGTTCCGCGCCCACTCCTCCTGCTGCTCTCTTGTACCGCGCGTGTTAAACTCGGCGGATAGTCGGCTGGTTTTTGTTGTCATCAAAAGGTCTCCTGGCTTGCGTCAACAACTGCCGCAGTATTAGTGTTCCGCGCCCACTCCTCCTGCTGCTCTCTTGTACCGCGCGTGTTACACTAGGCTCAGAGTCGGCTGGTTTTTGTTGTCATCAAAAGGTCTCGTGGCTTGCTTCAACAACTGCCGCCATATTAGTGTTCCACGCCCACTCCTCCTGCTGCTCTCTTGCTCCGCGCGTGTTAAACTAGGCTGATAGTCGGCTGGTTTTTGTTGTTATCAAAAGGTCTCGTGGCTTGCGTCAACAACTGCCGCAGTATTAGTGTTCCGCGCCCACTCCTCCTGCTGCTCTCTTGCTCCGCGCGTGTTACACTAGGCTGATAGTCGGCTGGTTTTTGTTGTTATAAAAAGGTCTCGTGGCTTGCATCAAACACTGCCGCTGTATTAGTGTTCCGCGCCCACTCCTCCTGCTGCTCTCTTGCTCCGCGCGTGTTAAACTAGGCTGATAGTCGGCTGGTTTTTGTTGTTATCAAAAGGTCTCGTGTGTTGCGTAAAAAACTGCCGCAATATTAGTGTTCCGCACCCACTCCTCCTGCTGCTCTCTTGTACCGCGCGTGTTACACTAGGCTGATAGTCGGCTGGTTTTTAATGTCATCAAAAGGTCTCGTGGCTTGCGTCAACAACTGCCGCCATATTAGTGTTACGCGCCCACTTCTCCTGCTGCTCTCTTGTACCGCGCGTGTTACACTAGGCTGATAGTCGGCTGGTTTTTGTTGTTATCAAAAGGTCTCGTGGCTTGCGTAAACAACTGCCGCAGTATTAGTGTTCCGCGCCCACTCTTCCTGCCGCTCTCTTAGACCGCGCGTGTTGAACGAGGCTGATAGTCGGCTTGTTATTGTTCTTATCAAGAGGTCTCGTGGTTTGCATCAACTGCTGCAGTATGAGTTTTCCGCGTCCACTCCTCCTGCCGATATCTTGTACCGCGCAGGTTAAACGATGCTGCTAGGCAGCTGGTTTTTGTTGTCATCAAAAGGTCTCGTGGCTTGCGTCAACAACTGCCGCAATATTAGTGTTCCGCGCCCACTCTTCCTGCTGCTCTCTTGCTCCGCGCGTGTTAAACTAGGCTGATAGTCGGCTGGTTTTTGTTGTTATCTAAAGGTCTCGTGGCTTGCGTCAAGAACTGCCGCAGTATTAGTGTTCCGCGCCCACTCCTCCTGCTGCTCTCTTGCTCCGCGCGTGTTAAACTAGGCTGATAGTCGGCTGGTTTTTGTTGTTATGAAAAAGTCTCGTGGCTTGCGTCAACAACTGCCGCAGTATTAGTGTTCCGCGCCCACTCCTCCTGCTGCTTTCTTGCTCCGCGCGTGTTAAACTAGGCTGATAGTCGGCTGGTTTTTGTTGTCATCAAAAGGTCTCGTGGCTTGCGTCAACAACTGCCGCCATATTAGTGTTCCGCGCCCACTTCTCCTGCTGCTCTCTTGTACCGCGCGTGTTACACTAGGCTGATAGTCGGCTGGTTTTTGTTGTTATCAAAAGGTCTCGTGGCTTGCGTCAACAACTGCCGCAGTATTAGTATTCCGCGCCCACTCCTCCTGCTGCTCTCTTGTACCGCGCGTGTTACACTAGGCTGATAGTCGGCTGGTTTTTGTTGTAATCAAAAGGTCTCGTGGCTTGCATCAACAACTGCCGCAGTATTAGTGTTCCGAGCCCATTCCTCCTGCTGCTCTCTTGCTCCGCGCGTGTTAAACTAGGCTGATAGTCGGCTGGTTTTTGTTGTTATGAAAAGGTCTCGTGGCTTGCGTCAACAACTGCCGCAGTATTAGTGTTCCGCGCCCACTCCTCCTGCTGCTCTTTTGCTCCGCGCGTGTTACACTAGGCTGATAGTCGGCTGGTTTTTGTTGTTATCAAAAGGTCTCGTGGCTTGCATCAACAACTGCCGCAGTATTAGTTTTCCGAGCCCACTCTTCTGGCGGCTCTCTTGCTCCGCGCGTGTTAAACTAGGCTGATAGTTGGCTGGTTTTTGTTGTTATCAAAAGGTCTCGTGGCTTGCGTCAACAACTGCCGCAGTATTAGTGGTCCGCGCCCACTCCTCCTGCTGCTCTCTTGCTCCGCGCGTGTTAAACTAGGCTGATAGTCGGGTGGTTTTTGTTGTTATCAAAAGGTCTCGTGGCTTGCGTCAACAACTGCCACAGTATTAGTGTTCCGCGCCCACTCCTCCTGCTGCTTTCTTGTACCGCGCGTGTTAAAATAGGCTAATAGTCGGCTGGTTTTTGTTGTTATCAAAAGGTCTCGTGGGTTGCGTCAACAACTGCCGCAATATTAGTGTTCCGCGCCCACTCCTCCTGCTGCTCTCTTGTACCGCGCGTGTTACACTAGGCTGATAGTCGGCTGGTTTTTGTTGTCATCAAAAGGTCTCGTGGCTTGCGTCAACAACTGCCGCCATATTAGTGTTCCGCGCCCACTTCTCCTGCTGCTCTCTTGTACCGCGCGTGTTACACTAGGCTGATAGTCGGCTGGTTTTTGTTGTTATCAAAAGGTCTCGTGGCTTGCGTAAACAACTGCCGCAGTATTAGTGTTCCGCGCCCACTCTTCCTGCCGCTTTCTTGTACCGCGCGTGTTGAACGAGGCTGATAGTCGGCTAGTTATTGTTCTTATCAAGAGGTCTCGTGGTTTGCATCAACTGCTGCAGTATGAGTTTTCCGCGCCAACTCCTCCTGCTGCTCTCTTGCTCCGCGCGTGTTAAACTAGGCTGATAGTCGGCTGGTTTTTGTTGTTATGAAAAAGTCTCGTGGCTTGCGTCAACAACTGCCGCAGTATTAGTGTTCCGCGCCCACTCCTCCTGCTGCTTTCTTGCTCCGCGCGTGTTAAACTAGGCTGAAAGTCGGCTGGTTTTTGTTGTCATCAAAAGGTCTCGTGGCTTGCGTCAACAACTGCCGCCATATTAGTGTTCCGCGCCCACTTCTCCTGCTGCTCTCTTGTACCGCGCGTGTTACACTAGGCTGATGGTCGGCTGGTTTTTGTTGTTATCAAAAGGTCTCGTGGCTTGCGTAAACAACTGCCGCAGTATTAGTGTTCCGCGCCCACTCTTCCTGCCGCTCTCTTGTACCGCGCGTGTTGAACGAGGCTGATAGTCGGCTAGTTATTGTTCTTATCAAGAGGTCTCGTGGTTTGCATGAACTGCTGCAGTATGAGTTTTCCGGGCCCACTACTCCTGCCGCAATCTTGTACCGCGCGTGTTAAACGATGCTGCTAGGCAGCTGGTTTTTGTTGTCATCAAAAGGTCTCGTGGCTTGCGTCAACAACTGCCGCCATATTAGTGTTCCGCGGCCACTTCTGCTGCTGCTCTCTTGTACCGCGCGTGTTACACTAGGCTGATGATCGGCTGGTTTTTGTTGTTATCAAAAGGTCTCGTGGCTTGCGTAAACAACTGCCGCAGTATTAGTGTTCCGCGCCCACTCTTCCTGCCGCTCTCTTGTACTGCGCGTGTTGAACGAGGCGAATAGTCGGCTAGTTATTGTTCTTATCAAGAGGTCTCGTGGTTTGCATCAACTGCTGCAGTATGAGTTTTCCGCGCCCACTCCTCCTGCCGCTATCTTGTACCGCGCGTGTTAAACGATGCTGCTAGGCAGCTGGTTTTTGTTGTCATCAAAAGGTCTCGTGGCTTGCGTCAACAACTGCCGCAATATTAGTGTTCCGCGCCCACTCTTCCTGCTGCTCTCTTGCTCCGCGCGTGTTAAACTAGGCTGATAGTCGGCTGCTTTTTGTTGTTATCAAAAGGTCTCGTGGCTTGCGTCAAGAACTGCCGCAGTATTAGTGTTCCGCGCCCACTCCTCCTGCTGCTCTCTTGCTCCGCACGTGTTAAACTAGGCTGATAGTCGGCTGGTTTTTGTTGTCATCAAAAGGTCTCGTGGCTTGCGTCAACAACTGCCGCCATATTAGTGTTCCGCGCCCACTTCTCCTGCTGCTCTGTTGTACTGCGCGTGTTACACTAGGCTGATAGTCGGCTGGTTTTTGTTGTTATCAAAAGGTCTCGTGGCTTGCGTCAACAACTGCCGCAGTATTAGTGTTCCGCGCCCACTCCTCCTGCTGCTCTCTTGTACCGCGCGTGTTACACGAGGCTGATAGTCGGCTGGTTTTTGTTGTTATCAAAAGGTCTCGTGGCTTGCGTCAAGAACTGCCGCAGTATTAATTAGTGTTCCGCGCCCACTCCTCCTGCTGCTCTCTTGCTCCGTGCGTGTTAAACTAGGCTGATAGTCGGCTGGTTTTTGTTGTCATCAAAAGGTCTCGTGGCTTGCGTCAACAACTGCCGCCATATTAGTGTTCCACGTCCACTCCTCCTGCTGCTCTCTTGTACCGCGCGTGTTACACTAGGCTGATAGTCCGCTGGTTTTTGTTGTTATCAAAAGGTCTCGTGGCTTGCGTCAACAACTGCCGCAGTATTAGTGTTCCGAGCCCACTCCTCCTGCTGCTCTCTTGCTCTGCGCGTGTTAAACTAGGCTGATAGTCGGTTGGTTTTTGTTGTTATCAAAAGGTCTCGTGGCTTGCGTCAACAACTGCCGCAGTATTAGTGTTCCGCGCCCACTCTTCCTGCTGCTCTCTTGTACCGCACGTGTTACACTAGGCTGATAGTCGGCTGGGTTTTGTTGCTATCAAAATGTCTCGTGGCTTGCGTCAACAACTGCCGCAGTATTAGTGTTCCGCGCCCACTCCTCCTGCTGCTCTCTTGCTCCGCGCGTGTTAAACTAGGCTGATAGTCGGCTGGTTTTTGTTGTTTTCAAAAGGTCTCGTGGCTTGCGTCAAATGCCGCAATATAAGTGTTCCGCGCCCACTCCTCCTGCTGCTCTCTTGTACCGCGCGTGTTACACTAGGCTGATAGTCGGCTGGTTTTTGTAGTTATCAAAAGGTCTCGTGGCTTGCGTCAACAACTGCCGCAGTATTAGTGTTCCGCGCCCACTCCTCCTGCTGCTCTCTTGCTCCGCGCGAGTTAAACTAGGCTGATAGTCGGCTGGTTTTTTGTTGTCATCAAAAGGTCTCGTGGCTTGCGTCAACAACTGCCGCAATATTAGTGTTCCGCGCCCACTTCTGCTGCTGCTCTCTTGTACCGCGCGTGTTACACTAGGCTGATGGTCGGCTGGTTTTTGTTGTTATCAAAAGGTCTCGTGGCTTGCGTAAACAACTGCCGCAGTATTAGTGTTCCGCGCCCACTCTTCCTGCCGCTCTCTTGTACCGCGCGTGTTGAACGAGGCGGATAGTCGGCTAGTTATTGTTCTTATCAAGAGGTCTCGTGGTTTGCATCAACTGCTGCAGTATGAGTTTTCCGCGCCCACTCCTCCTGCCGCTATCTTGTACCGCGCGTGTTAAACGATGCTGCTAGGCAGCTGGTTTTTGTTGTCATCAAAAGGTCTCGTGGCTTGCGTCAACAACTGCCGCAATATTAGTGTTCCGCGCCCACTCTTCCTGCTGCTCTCTTGCTCCGCGTGTGTTAAACTAGGCTGATAGTCGGCTGCTTTTTGTTGTTATCAAAAGGTCTCGTGGCTTGCGTCAAGAACTGCCGCAGTATTAGTGTTCCGCGCCCACTCCTCCTGCTGCTCTCTTGCTCCGCACGTGTTAAACTAGGCTGATAGTCGGCTAGTTTTTGTTGTCATCAAAAGGTCTCGTGGCTTGCGTCAACAACTGCCACCATATTAGTGTTCCGCGCCCACTTCTCCTGCTGCTCTCTTGTACTGCGCGTGTTACACTAGGCTGATAGTCGGCTGGTTTTTGTTGTTATCAAAAGGTCTCGTGGCTTGCGTCAACAACTGCCGCAGTATTAGTGTTCCGCGCCCACTCCTTCTGCTGCTCTCTTGTACCGCGCGTGTTACACGAGGCTGATAGTCGGCTGGTTTTTGTTGTAATCAAAAGGTCTCGTGGCTTGCGTCAAGAACTGCCGCAGTATTAGTGTTCCGCGCCCACTCCTCCTGCTGCTCTCTTGCTCCGTGCGTGTTAAACTAGGCTGATAGTCGGCTGGTTTTTGTTGTCATCAAAAGGTCTCGTGGCTTGCGTCAACAACTGCCGCCATATTAGTGTTCCGCGCCCACTCCTCCTGCTGCTCTCTTGTACCGCGCGTGTTACACTAGGCTGATAGTCCGCTGGTTTTTGTTGTTATCAAAATGTCTCGTGGCTTGCGTCAACAACTGCCGCAGTATTAGTGTTCCAAGCCCACTCCTCCTGCTGCTCTCTTGCTCCGCGCGTGTTAAACTAGGCTGATAGTCGGCTGGTTTTTGTTGTTATCAAAAGGTCTCGTGGCTTGCGTCAACAACTGCCGCAGTATTAGTGTTCCGCGCCCACTCTTCCTGCTGCTCTCTTGTACCGCACGTGTTACACTAGGCTGATAGTCGGCTGGGTTTTGTTGCTATCAAAATGTCTCGTGGCTTGCGTCAACAACTGCCGCAGTATTAGTGTTCCGCGCCCACTCCTCCTGCTGCTCTCTTGCTCCGCGCGTGTTAAACTAGGCTGATAGTCGGCTGGTTTTTGTTGTTATCAAAAGGTCTCGTGGCTTGCGTCAACAACTGCCGCAATATAAGTGTTCCGCGCCCACTCCTCCTGCTGCTCTCTTGTACCGCGCGTGTTACACTAGGCTGATAGTCGGCTGGTTTTTGTAGTTATCAAAAGGTCTCGTGGCTTGCGTCAACAACTGCCGCAGTATTAGTGTTCCGCGCCCACTCCTCCTGCTGCTCTCTTGCTCCGCGCGAGTTAAACTAGGCTGATAGTCGGCTGGTTTTTTGTTGTCATCAAAAGGTCTCGTGGCTTGCGTCAACAACTGCCGCAATATTAGTGTTCCGCGCCCACTCTTCCTGCCGCTCTCTTGTACCGCGCGTGTTGAACGAGGCGGATAGTCGGCTAGTTATTGTTCTTATCAAGAGGTCTCGTGGTTTGCATCAACTGCTGCAGTATGAGTTTTCCGCGCCCACTCCTCCTGCCGCTATCTTGTACCGCGCGTGTTAAACGATGCTGCTAGGCAGCTGGTTTTCGTTGTCATCAAAAGGTCTCGTGGCTTGCGTCAACAACTGCCGCAATATTAGTGTTCCGCGCCCACTCTTCCTGCTGCTCTCTTGCTCCGCGCGTGTTAAACTAGGCTGATAGTCGGCTGGTTTTTGTTGTTATCTAAAGGTCTCGTGGCTTGCGTCAACAACTGCCGCAACATTAATGTTCCGCGCCCACTCCTCCTGCTGCTCTCTTGTACCGCGCGTGTTACACTAGGCTGATAGTCGGCTGGTTTTTGTTGTTATCAAAAGGTTTCGTGTCTTGCGTCAACAACTGCCGCAATATTAGTGTTCCGCGCCCACTCTTCCTGCTGCTCTCTTGTACCGCGCGTGTTACACTAGGCTGAGAGTCGGCTGGTTTTTGTTGTTATCAAAAGGTCTCGTGGCTTGCGTCAACAACTGCCGCAGTATTAGTGTTCCGCGCCCACTCCTCCTGCTGCTCTCTTGTACCGCGCGTGTTACACTAGGCTGATATTCGGCTGGTTTTTTGTTATCAAAAGGTTTCGTGGCTTGCGTCAACAACTGCAGGAATATTAGTGTTCCGCGCCCACTCCTCCTGCTGCTCTCTTGTACCGCGCGTGTTAAACGAGGCTGCTAGTCGGCTGTTTTTCGTTGTTATCAAAAGGCCTCGTGGCTTGCGTCAAACACTGTACAGTATTAGTGTTCGGCGCCCACTCCTCCCACTGCTCTTTTGAACCGCGCGTGTTAAATGAGGCTGCTAATCGGCTGGTTTTTTTTTTGTTATCAAAAGGTCTCCTGGCTTGCGTCAACAGCTGCCGCAGTATTAGTGTTCCGCCCCCACTCCTCCTGCTGCTCTCTTGCTCCGCGCGTGTTAAACTAGGCTGATAGTCGGCTGGTTTTTGTTGTTATCAAATGGTCTCGTGGTTTGCGTCAACAACTGCCGCAGTATTAGTTTTCCGCGCCTACTCTTCCTGCCGCTTTCTTGTACCGCGCGTGTTGAACGAGGCTGATAGTCGGCTAGTCATTGTTCTTATCAAGAGGTTTCGTGGTTTGCATCAACTGCTGCAGTATGAGTTTTCCGCGCCCACTCCTCCTGCCGCTATCTTGTACCGCGCGTGTTAAACGATGCTGCTAGGCAGCTGGTTTTTGTTGTCATCAAAAGGTCTCGTGGCTTGCGTCAACAACTGCCGCAATATTAGTATTCCGCGCCCACTCCTCCTGCTGCTCTCTTGTACCGCGCGTGTTACACTAGGCTGATAGTCGGCTGGTTTTTGTTGTTATCAAAATGCCTCGTGGCTTGCGTCAACAACTGTACAGTATTAGTGTTCCGCGCCCACTCCTCCCACTGCTCTTTTGAACCGCGCGTGTTAAATGAGGCTGCTAATCGGCTGGGTTTTTTTTTGTTATCAAAAGGTCTCCTGGCTTGCGTCAACAGCTGCCGCAGTATTAGTGTTCCGAGCCCACTCCTCCTGCTGCTCTCTTGCTCCGCGCGTGTTAAACTAGGCTGATAGTCGGCTGGTTTTTGTTGTTATCAAAAGGTCTCGTGGCTTGCGTCAACAACTGCCGCAGTATTAGTGCTCCGCGCCCACTCCTCCTGCTGCTCTCTTGCTCCGCGCGTGTTAAACTAGGCTGATAGTCGGCTGGTTTTTGTTGTTATAAAAAGGTTTCGTGGCTTGCGTCAACAACTGCCGCAGTATTAGTGTTCCGCGCCCACTCCTCCTGCTGCTCTCTTGTACCGCGCGTGTTAAACTAGGCTGATAGTCGGCTGGTTTTTGTTGTCATCAAAAGGTTTCGTGGCTCGCGTCAACAACTGCCGCAGCATTAGTGTTCCGCGCCCACTCCTCCTGCTGCTCTCTTGTATCGCGCGTGTTAAACTAGGCTGATAGTCGGCTGGTTTTTGTTGTCATCAAAAGGTCTCGTGGCTTGCGTCAAACACTGCCGCAGTATTAGTGTTCCGCGCCCACTCCTCCTGCTGCTCTCTTGTACCACGCGTGTTACACTAGGCTCAGAATCGGCTGGTTTTTGTTGTTATCAAAAGGTCTCGTGGCTTGCGTACAACACTGCCGCAGTATTAGTGTTCCGCCCCCACTCGTCCTGCTGCTCTCTTGCTCCGCGCGTGTTAAATGAGGCTGCTAATCGGCTGGTTTTTTTTTTTGTTATCAAAAGGTCTCGTGGTTTGCGTCAACAACTTCAGCAGTATTAGTGTTCCGCGCCCACTCCTCTTGCTGCTCTCTTGTACCGCGCGTGTTGAACGAGGCTGATAGTCGGCTAGTCATTGTTCTTATCAAGAGGTTTCGTGGTTTGCATCAACTGCTGCAGTATGAGTTTTCCGCGCCCACTCCTCCTGCCGCTATCTTGTACCGCGCGTGTTAAACGATGCTGCTAGGCAGCTGGTTTTTGTTGTCATCAAAAGGTCTCGTGGAGTGCGTCAACAACTGCCGCAATATTAGTGTTCCGCGCCCACTCCTCCTGCTGCTTTCTTGTACCGCGCGTGTTACACTAGGCTGATAGTCGGCTGGTTTTTGTTGTTATCAAAAGGTCTCGTGGCTTGCGTCAACAACTGCAGGAGTATTAGTGTTCCGCGCCCACTCCTCCTGCTGCTCTCTTGTACCGCGCGTGTTAAACGAGGCTGCTAGTCGGCTGTTTTTCGTTGTTATCAAAAGGCCTCGTGGCTTGCGTCAACAACTGCAGCAGTATTAGTGTTCCGCGCCCACTCCTCCCGCTGCTCTCTTGAACCGCGCGTGTTAAATGAGGCTGCTAATCGGCTGGTTTTTTTTTTGTTATCAAAAGGTCTCGTGGTTTGCGTCAACAACTGCAGCAGTATTAGTGTTCCGCGCCCACTCCTCTTGCTGCTCTCTTGTACCGCGCGTGTTCAACGAGGCTGCTAGTCGGCTGTTTTTCGTTGTTATCAAAAGGTCTCGTGGCTTGCGTCAACAACTGCCGCAGTATTAGTGTTCCGCGCCCACTCCTCCTGCTGCTCTCTTGTACCGCGCGTGTTACACTAGGCTGATAGTCGGCTGGTTTTTGTTGTTATCAAAAGGTTTCGTGGCTTGCGTCAACAACTGCCGCAGTATTAGTGTTCCGCGCCCACTCCTCCTGCTGCTCTCTTGTACCGCGCGTGTTACACTAGGCTGATAGTCGGCTGGTTTTTGTTGTTATCAAAAGGTTTCGTGGCTTGCGTCAACAACTGCCGCAGTATTAGTGTTCCGCGCCCATTCCTCCTGCTGCTCTCTTGTACCGCGCGTGTTAAACTAGGCTGATAGTCGGCTGGTTTTTGTTGTCATCAAAAGGTCTCGTGGCTTGCGTCAACAACTGCCGCAGTATTAGTGTTCCGCGCCCACTCCTCCTGCTGCTCTCTTGTACCGCGCGTGTTAAACTAGGCTGATAGTCGGCTGGTTTTTGTTGTCATCAAAAGGTCTCGTGGCTTGCGTCAACAACTGCCGCAATATTAGTGTTCCGCGCCCACTCCTCCTGCTGCTCTCTTGTACCGCGCGTGTTACACTAGGCTGATAGTCGGCTGGTTTTTGTTGTTATCAAAAGGTTTCGTGGCTTGCGTCAACAACTGCCGCAGTATTAGTGTTCTGCGCCCACTCCTCCTGCTGCTCTCTTGTACCGCGCGTGTTACACTAGGCTGATAGTCGGCTGGTTTTTGTTGTTATCAAAAGGTTTCGTGGCTTGCGTCAACAACTGCCGCAGTATTAGTGTTCCGCGCCCATTCCTCCTGCTGCTCTCTTGTACCGCGCGTGTTAAACTAGGCTGATAGTCGGCTGGTTTTTGTTGTCATCAAAAGGTCTCGTGGCTTGCGTCAACAACTGCCGCAGTATTAGTGTTCCGCGCCCACTCCTCCTGCTGCTCTCTTGTACCGCGCGTGTTAAACTAGGCTGATAGTCGGCTGGTTTTTGTTGTCATCAAAAGGTCTCGTGGCTTGCGTCAACAACTGCCGCAGTATTAGTGTTCCGCGCCCACTCCTCCTGCTGCTCTCTTGTACCGCGCGTGTTAAACTAGGCTGATAGTCGGCTGGTTTTTGTTGTCATCAAAAGGTTTCGTGGCTTGCGGTAACAACTGCCGCAGTATTAGTGTTCCGCGCCCACTCCTCCTGCTGCTCTCTTGTACCGCGCGTGTTAAACTAGGCTGATAGTCGACTGGTTTTTGTTGTCATCGAAAGGTCTCCTGGCTTGCGTCAACGACTGCCGCAGTATTAGTGTTCCGCGCCCACTCCTCCTGCTGCTCTCTTGTACCGCGCGTGTTACACTAGGCTGATAGTCGGCTGGTTTTTGTTGTTATCAAAAGGTCTCGTGGCTTGCGTCAACAACTGCCGCAGTATTAGTGTTCCGCGCCCACTCCTCCTGCTGCTCTCTTGCTCCGCGCGAGTTAAACTAAGCTGATAGTCGGCTGGTTTTTGTTGTCATCAAAAGGTCTCGTGGCTTGCGTCAACAACTGCCGCAATATTAGTGTTCCGCGCCCACTCCTCCTGCTGCTCTCTTGTACCGCGCGTGTTACACTAGGCTGATAGTCGGCTGGTTTTTGTTGTTATCAAAAGGTCTCGTGGCTTGCGTCAACAACTGCCGCAATATTAGTGTTCCGCGCCCACTCCTCCTGCTGCTTTCTTGTACCGCGCTTGTTACACTTGGCTGATAGTCGGCTGGTTTTTGTTGTTATCAAAAGATGTCGTGGCTTGCGTCAAACTCTGCAGCAGTATTAGTGTTCCGCGCCCACTCCTCCTGCTGCTCTCTTGCTCCGCGCGTGTTAAACTAGGCTGATAGTCGGCTGGGTTTTGTTATCAAAAGGTGTCGTGGCTTGCGTCAACAACTGCCGCAGTATTAGTGTTCCCCGCCCACTCCTCCTGCTGCTCTCTTGCTCCGCGCGTGTTAAACTAGGCTGATAGTCGGCTGGTTTTTGTTATCAAAAGGTCTCGTGGCTTGCGTCAACAACTGCCGCAATATTAGTGTTCCGCGCCCACTCCTCCTGCTGCTCTCTTGTACCGCGCGTGTTAAACGATGCTGATAGTCGGCTGGTTTTTGTTGTCATCAAAAGGTCTTGTGGCTTGCGTCAAGCACTGCCGCAGTATTAGTGTTCCGCGCCCACTCCTCCTGCTGCTCTCTTGTACCACGCGTGTTACACTAGGCTCAGAGTCGGCTGGTTTTTGTTGTTATCAAAAGGTCTCGTGGCTTGCGTACACAACTGCCGCAGTATTAGTGTTCCGCCCCCACTCCTCCTGCTGCTCTCTTGCTCCGCGCGTGTTAAACTAGGCTGATAGTCGGCTAGTTTTTGTTGTTATCAAATGGTCTCGTGGTTTGTGTCAACAACTGCCGCAGTATTAGTTTTCCGCGCCTACTCTTCCTGCCGCTTTCTTGTACCGCGCGTGTTGAACGAGGCTGATAGTCGGCTAGTCATTGTTCTTATCAAGAGGTTTCGTGGTTTGCACCAACTGCTGCAGTATGAGTTTTCCGCGCCCACTCCTCCTGCCGCTATCTTGTACCGCGCGTGTTAAACGATGCTGCTAGGCAGCTGGTTTTTTGTTGTCATCAAAAGGTCTCGTGGCTTGTGTCAACAAGTGCCGCAATATTAGTGTTCCGCGCCCACTCCTCCTGCTGCTCTCTTGTACCGCGCGTGTTACACTAGGCTGATAGTCGGCTGGTTTTTGTTGTTATCAAAAGGTCTCGTGGCTTGCGTCAACAACTGCCGCAGTATTAGTGTTCCGCGCCCACTCCTCCTGCTGCTCTTTTGCTCCGCGCGTATTACACTAGGCTGATAGTCGGCTGGTTTTTGTTGTTATCAAAAGGTTTCGTGGCTTGCGTCAACAACTGCCGCAGTATTAGTGTTCCGCGCCCACTCCTCCTGCTGCTCTCTTGTACCGCGCGTGTTAAACAAGGCTGATAGTCGGCTGGTTTTTGTTGTCATCAAAAGGTTTCGTGGCTTGCGTCAACAACTGCCGCAGTATTAGTGTTTCGCGCCCACTCCTCCTGCTGCTCTCTTGTATCGCGCGTGTTAAACTAGGCTGATAGTCGGCTGGTTTTTGTTGTCATCAAAAGGTCTCGTGGCTTGCGTCAAACACTGCCGCAGTATTTGTGTTCTGCGCCCACTCCTCCTGCTGCTCTCTTGTACCACGCGTGTTACACTAGGCTCAGAATCGGCTGGTTTTTGTTGTTATCAAAAGGTCTCGTGGCTTGCGTACACAACTGCCGCAGTATTAGTGTTCCGCCCCCACTCCTCCTGCTGCTCTCTTGCTCCGCGCGTGTTAAATGAGGCTGCTAATCGGCTGGTTTTTTTTTTTTGTTATCAAAAGGTCTCGTGGTTTTCGTCAACAACTTCAGCAGTATTAGTGTTCCGCGCCCACGCCTCTTGCTGCTCTCTTGTACCGCGCGTGTTGAACGAGGCTGATAGTCGGCTAGTCATTGTTCTTATCAAGAGGTTTCGTGGTTTGCATCAACTGCTGCAGTATGAGTTTTCCGCGCCCACTCCTCCTGCCGCTATCTTGTACCGCGCGTGTTAAATGATGCTGCTAGGCAGCTGGTTTTTGTTGTCATCAAAAGGTCTCGTGGAGTGCGTCAACAACTGCCGCAATATTAGTGTTCTGCGCCCACTCCTCCTGCTGCTTTCTTGTACCGCGCGTGTTATACTAGGCTGATAGTCGGCTGGTTTTTGTTGTTATCAAAAGGTCTCGTGGCTTGCGTCAACAACTGCCGCAATATTAGTGTTCCGCGCCCACTCCTCCTGCTGTTTTCTTGTACCGCGCTTGTTACACTAGGCTGATAGTCGGCTGGTTTTTGTTGTTATCAAAAGATGTCGTGGCTTGCGTCAACAACTGCAGCAGTATTAGTGTTCCGCGCCCACTCCTCCTGCTGCTCTCTTGCTCCGCGCGTGTTAAACTAGGCTGATAGTCGGCTGGGTTTTGTTGCTATCAAAATGTCTCGTGGCTTGCGTCAACAACTGCCGCAGTATTAGTGTTCCGCGCCCACTCCTCCTGCTGCTCTCTTGCTCCGCGCGTGTTAAACTAGGCTGATAGTCGGCTGGTTTTTTGTTGTCATCAAAAGGTCTCGTGGCTTGCGTCAACAACTGCCGCAATATTAGTGTTCCGCGCCCACTCTTCCTGCCGCTCTCTTGTACCGCGCGTGTTGAACGAGGCGGATAGTCGGCTAGTTATTGTTCTTATCAAGAGGTCTCGTGGTTTGCATCAACTGCTGCAGTATGAGTTTTCCGCGCCCACTCCTCCTGCCGCTATCTTGTACCGCGCGTGTTAAACGATGCTGCTAGGCAGCTGGTTTTCGTTGTCATCAAAAGGTCTCGTGGCTTGCGTCAACAACTGCCGCAATATTAGTGTTCCGCGCCCACTCTTCCTGCTGCTCTCTTGCTCCGCGCGTGTTAAACTAGGCTGATAGTCGGCTGGTTTTTGTTGTTATCTAAAGGTCTCGTGGCTTGCGTCAAGAACTGCCGCAGTATTAGTGTTCCGCGCCCACTCCTCCTGCTGCTCTCTTGTACCGCGCGTGTTACACTAGGCTGATAGTCGGCTGGTTTTTGTTATCATCAAAAGGTCTCGTGGCATGCGTCAACAACTGCCGCAACATTAATGTTCCGCGCCCACTCCTCCTGCTGCTCTCTTGTACCGCGCGTGTTACACTAGGCTGATAGTCGGCTGGTTTTTGTTGTTATCA
Source organism: Rhipicephalus microplus (assembly GCF_043290135.1). NCBI lineage: Eukaryota > Metazoa > Arthropoda > Arachnida > Ixodida > Ixodidae > Rhipicephalus > Rhipicephalus microplus. The sequence continues at coordinate 616,636 of NW_027464621.1, forward strand.
AAAGGTTTCGTGTCTTGCGTCAACAACTGCCGCAATATTAGTGTTCCGCGCCCACTCTTCCTGCTGCTCTCTTGTACCGCGCGTGTTACACTAGGCTGAGAGTCGGCTGGTTTTTGTTGTTATCAAAAGGTCTCGTGGCTTGCGTCAACAACTGCCGCAGTATTAGTGTTCCGCGCCCACTCCTCCTGCTGCTCTCTTGTACCGCGCGTGTTACACTAGGCTGATATTCGGCTGGTTTTTTGTTATCAAAAGGTTTCGTGGCTTGCGTCAACAACTGCAGGAATATTAGTGTTCCGCGCCCACTCCTCCTGCTGCTCTCTTGTACCGCGCGTGTTAAACGAGGCTGCTAGTCGGCTGTTTTTCGTTGTTATCAAAAGGCCTCGTGGCTTGCGTCAACAACTGTACAGTATTAGTGTTCGGCGCCCACTCCTCCCACTGCTCTTTTGAACCGCGCGTGTTAAATGAGGCTGCTAATCGGCTGGTTTTTTTTTGTTATCAAAAGGTCTCCTGGCTTGCGTCAACAGCTGCCGCAGTATTAGTGTTCCGCCCCCACTCCTCCTGCTGCTCTCTTGCTCCGCGCGTGTTAAACTAGGCTGATAGTCGGCTGGTTTTTGTTGTTATCAAATGGTCTCGTGGTTTGCGTCAATAACTGCCGCAGTATTAGTTTTCCGCGCCTACTCTTCCTGCCGCTTTCTTGTACCGCGCGTGTTGAACGAGGCTGATAGTCGGCTAGTCATTGTTCTTATCAAGAGGTTTCGTGGTTTGCATCAACTGCTGCAGTATGAGTTTTCCGCGCCCACTCCTCCTGCCGCTATCTTGTACCGCGCGTGTTAAACGATGCTGCTAGGCAGCTGGTTTTTGTTGTCATCAAAAGGTCTCGTGGCTTGCGTCAACAACTGCCGCAATATTAGTATTCCGCGCCCACTCCTCCTGCTGCTCTCTTGTACCGCGCGTGTTACCCTAGGCTGATAGTCGGCTGGTTTTTGTTGTTATCAAAAGGCCTCATGGCTTGCGTCAACAACTGTACAGTATTAGTGTTCCGCGCCCACTCCTCCCACTGCTCTTTTGAACCGCGCGTGTTAAATGAGGCTGCTAATCGGCTGGGTTTTTTTTTGTTATCAAAAGGTCTCCTGGCTTGCGTCAACAGCTGCCGCAGTATTAGTCTTCCGAGCCCACTCCTCCTGCTGCTCTCTTGCTCCGCGCGTGTTAAACTAGGCTGATAGTCGGCTGGTTTTTGTTGTTATCAAAAGGTCTCGTGGCTTGCGTCAACAACTGCCGCAGTATTAGTGTTCCGCGCCCACTCTTCCTGCTGCTCTCTTGTACCGCACTTGTTACACTAGGCTGATAGTCGGCTGGGTTTTGTTGCTATCAAAATGTCTCGTGGCTTGCGTCAACAACTGCCGCAGTATTAGTGTTCCGCGCCCACTCCTCCTGCTGCTCTCTTGCTCCGCGCGTGTTAAACTAGGCTGATAGTCGGCTGGTTTTTGTTATCATCAAAAGGTCTCGTGGCATGCGTCAACAACTGCCGCAACATTAATGTTCCGCGCCCACTCCTCCTGCTGCTCTCTTGTACCGCGCGTGTTACACTAGGCTGATAGTCGGCTGGTTTTTGTTGTTATCAAAAGGTTTCGTGTCTTGCGTCAACAACTGCCGCAATATTAGTGTTCCGCGCCCACTCTTCCTGCTGCTCTCTTGTACCGCGCGTGTTACACTAGGCTGAGAGTCGGCTGGTTTTTGTTGTTATCAAAAGGTCTCGTGGCTTGCGTCAACAACTGCCGCAGTATTAGTGTTCCGCGCCCACTCCTCCTGCTGCTCTCTTGTACCGCGCGTGTTACACTAGGCTGATATTCGGCTGGTTTTTTGTTATCAAAAGGTTTCGTGGCTTGCGTCAACAACTGCAGGAATATTAGTGTTCCGCGCCCACTCCTCCTGCTGCTCTCTTGTACCGCGCGTGTTAAACGAGGCTGCTAGTCGGCTGTTTTTCGTTGTTATCAAAAGGCCTCGTGGCTTGCGTCAACAACTGTACAGTATTAGTGTTCGGCGCCCACTCCTCCCACTGCTCTTTTGAACCGCGCGTGTTAAATGAGGCTGCTAATCGGCTGGTTTTTTTTTGTTATCAAAAGGTCTCCTGGCTTGCGTCAACAGCTGCCGCAGTATTAGTGTTCCGCCCCCACTCCTCCTGCTGCTCTCTTGCTCCGCGCGTGTTAAACTAGGCTGATAGTCGGCTGGTTTTTGTTGTTATCAAATGGTCTCGTGGTTTGCGTCAATAACTGCCGCAGTATTAGTTTTCCGCGCCTACTCTTCCTGCCGCTTTCTTGTACCGCGCGTGTTGAACGAGGCTGATAGTCGGCTAGTCATTGTTCTTATCAAGAGGTTTCGTGGTTTCCATCAACTGCTGCAGTATGAGTTTTCCGCGCCCACTCCTCCTGCAGCTATCTTGTACCGCGCGTGTTAAACGATGCTGCTAGGCAGCTGGTTTTTGTTGTCATCAAAAGGTCTCGTGGCTTGCGTCAACAACTGCCGCAATATTAGTATTCCGCGCCCACTCCTCCTGCTGCTCTCTTGTACCGCGCGTGTTACACTAGGCTGATAGTCGGCTGGTTTTTGTTGTTATCAAAAGGCCTCGTGGCTTGCGTCAACAACTGTACAGTATTAGTGTTCCGCGCCCACTCCTCCCACTGCTCTTTTGAACCGCGCGTGTTAAATGAGGCTGCTAATCGGCTGGGTTTTTTTTTTGTTATCAAAAGGTCTCCTGGCTTGCGTCAACAGCTGCCGCAGTATTAGTCTTCCGAGCCCACTCCTCCTGCTGCTCTCTTGCTCCGCGCGTGTTAAACTAGGCTGATAGTCGGCTGGTTTTTGTTGTTATCAAAAGGTCTCGTGGCTTGCGTCAACAACTGCCGCAGTATTAGTGTTCCGCGCCCACTCTTCCTGCTGCTCTCTTGTACCGCACTTGTTACACTAGGCTGATAGTCGGCTGGGTTTTGTTGCTATCAAAATGTCTCGTGGCTTGCGTCAACAACTGCCGCAGTATTAGTGTTCCGCGCCCACTCCTCCTGCTGCTCTCTTGCTCCGCGCGTGTTAAACTAGGCTGATAGTCGGCTGGTTTTTGTTGTTATCAAAATGTCTCGTGGCTTGCGTCAACAACTGCCGCAATATGTGTTCCGCGCCCACTCCTCCTGCTGCTCTCTTGTACCGCGCGTGTTACACTACGCTGATAGTCGGCTGGTTTTTGTAGTTATCAAAAGGTCTCGTGGCTTGCGTCAACAACTGCCGCAGTATTAGTGTTCCGAGCCCACTCCTCCTGCTGCTCTCTTGCTCCGCGCGAGTTAAACTAGGCTGATAGTCGGCTGGTTTTTTGTTGTCATCAAAAGGTCTCGTGGCTTGCGTCAACAACTGCCGCAATATTAGTGTTCCGCGCCCACTTCTCCTGCTGCTCTCTTGTACCGCGCGTGTTACACTAGGCTGATAGTCGGCTGGTTTTTGTTGTTATCAAAAGGTCTCGTGGCTTGCGTCAACAACTGCCGCAATATTAGTGTTCCGCGCCCACTCCTCCTGCTGCTCTCTTGTACCGCGCATGTTACACTAGGCTGATAGTCGGCTGGTTTTAGTTGTTATCAAAAGATCTCGTGCCTTGCGTCAACAACTGCCGCAGTATTAGTGTTCCGCGCCCACTCCTCCTGCTGCTCTCTTGCTCCGCGCGTGTTAAACTAGGCTGATAGTCGGCTGGGTTTTGTTATCAAAAGGTGTCGTGGCTTGCGTCAACAACTGCCGCAGTATTAGTGTTCCCCGCCCACTCCTCCTGCTGCTCTCTTGCTCCGCGCGTGTTAAACTAGGCTGATAGTCGGCTGGTTTTTGTTGTTATCAAAAGGTCTCGTGGCTTGCGTCAACAACTGCCGCAATATTAGTGTTCCGCGCCCACTCCTCCTGCTGCTCTCTTGTACCGCGCGTGTTACACTAGGCTGATAGTCGGCTGGTTTTTGTTGTTATCAAAAGGTCTCGTGGCTTGCGTCAAACACTGCCGCAGTATTAGTGTTCCGCGCCAACTCCTCCTGCTGCTCTCTTGTACCGCGCGTGTTACACTAGGCTGATAGTCGGCTAGTTTTTGTTGTTATCAAAAGGTTTCGTGTCTTGCGTCAACAACTGCCGCAATATTAGTGTTCCGCGCCCACTCTTCCTGCTGCTCTCTTGTACCGCGCGTGTTACACTAGGCTGAGAGTCGGCTGGTTTTTGTTGTTATCAAAAGGTCTCGTGGCTTGCGTCAACAACTGCCGCAGTATTAGTGTTCAGCGCCCACTCCTCCTGCTGCTCTCTTGCTCCGCGCGAGTTAAACTAGGCTGATAGTCGGCTGGTTTTTTGTTGTCATCAAAAGGTCTCGTGGCTTGCGTCAACAACTGCCGCAATATTAGTGTTCCGCGCCCACTCCTCCTGCTGCTCTCTTGTACCGCGCGTGTTACACTAGGCTGATAGTCGGCTGGTTTTTGTTGTTATCAAAAGGTCTCGTGGCTTGCGTACACAACTGCCGCAATATTAGTGTTCCGCGCCCACTCCTCCTGCTGCTCTCTTGTACCGCGCATGTTACACTAGGCTGATAGTCGGCTGGTTTTAGTTGTTATCAAAAGATCTCGTGCCTTGCGTCAACAACTGCCGCAGTATTAGTGTTCCGCGCCCACTCCTCCTGCTGCTCTCTTGCTCCGCGCGTGTTAAACTAGGCTGATAGTCGGCTGGGTTTTGTTATCAAAAGGTGTCGTGGCTTGCGTCAACAACTGCCGCAGTATTAGTGTTCCCCGCCCACTCCTCCTGCTGCTCTCTTGCTCCGCGCGTGTTAAACTAGGCTGATAGTCGGCTGGTTTTTGTTGTTATCAAAAGGTCTCGTGGCTTGCGTCAACAACTGCCGCAATATTAGTGTTCCGCGCCCACTCCTCCTGCTGCTCTCTTGTACCGCGCGTGTTACACTAGGCTGATAGTCGGCTGGTTTTTGTTGTTATCAAAAGGTCTCGTGGCTTGCGTCAAACACTGCCGCAGTATTAGTGTTCCGCGCCAACTCCTCCTGCTGCTCTCTTGTACCGCGCGTGTTACACTAGGCTGATAGTCGGCTAGTTTTTGTTGTTATCAAAAGGTTTCGTGTCTTGCGTCAACAACTGCCGCAATATTAGTGTTCCGCGCCCACTCTTCCTGCTGCTCTCTTGTACCGCGCGTGTTACACTAGGCTGAGAGTCGGCTGGTTTTTGTTGTTATCAAAAGGTCTCGTGGCTTGCGTCAACAACTGCCGCAGTATTAGTGTTCAGCGCCCACTCCTCCTGCTGCTCTTTTGTACCGCGCGTGTTACACTAGGCTGATATTCGGCTGGTTTTTTGTTATCAAAAGGTTTCGTGGCTTGCGTCAACAACTGCCGCAGTATTAGTGTTCCGCGCTCACTCCTCCTGCTGCTCTCTTGTACCGCGCGTGTTACACTAGGCTGATATTCGGCTGGTTTTTGTTGTTATCAAATGGTCTCGTGGCTTGCGTCAACAACTGCAGGAATATTAGTGTTCCGCGCCCACTCCTCCTGCTGCTCTCTTGTACCGCGCGTGTTAAACGAGGCTGCTAGTCGGCTGTTTTTCGTTGTTATCAAAAGGCCTCGTGGCTTGCGTCAACAACTGTACAGTATTAGTGTTCCGCGCCCACTCCTCCCACTGCTCTTTTGAACCGCGCGTGTTAAATGAGGCTGCTAATCGGCTGGTTTTTTTTTTTGTTATCAAAAGGTCTCCTGGCTTGCGTCAACAGCTGCCGCAGTATTAGTGTTCCGCCCCCACTCCTCCTGCTGCTCTCTTGCTCCGCGCGTGTTAAACTAGGCTGATAGTCGGCTGGTTTTTGTTGTTATCAAATGGTCTCGTGGTTTGCGTCAACAACTGCTGCAGTATGAGTTTTCCGCGCCCACTCCTCCTGCCGCTATCTTGTACCGCGCGTGTTGAACGATGCTGCTAGGCAGCTGGTTTTTGTTGTCATCAAAAGGTCTCGTGGCTTGCGTCAACAACTGCCGCAATATTAGTATTCCGCGCCCACTCCTCCTGCTGCTCTCTTGTACCGCGCGTGTTACACTAGGCTGATAGTCGGCTGGTTTTTGTTGTTATCAAAAGGTCTCGTGGCTTGCGTCAACAACTGCCGCCATATTAGTGTTCCGCGCCCACTCCTCCTGCTGCTCTCTTGCTCCGCGCGTGTTAAACTAGGCTGATAGTCGGCTGGTTTTTGTTGTTATCAAAAGGTCTCGTGGCTTGCGTCAACAACTGCCGCAGTATTAGTGCTCCGCGCCCACTCCTCCTGCTGCTCTCTTGCTCCGCGCGTGTTAAACTAGGCTGATAGTCGGCTGGTTTTTGTTGTTATAAAAAGGTTTCGTGGCTTGCGTCAACAACTGCCGCAGTATTAGTGTTCCGCGCCCACTCCTCCTGCTGCTCTCTTGTACCGCGCGTGTTAAACTAGGCTGATAGTCGGCTGGTTTTTGTTGTCATCAAAAGGTTTCGTGGCTCGCGTCAACAACTGCCGCAGCATTAGTGTTCCGCGCCCACTCCTCCTGCTGCTCTCTTGTATCGCGCGTGTTAAACTAGGCTGATAGTCGGCTGGTTTTTGTTGTCATCAAAAGGTCTCGTGGCTTGCGTCAAACACTGCCGCAGTATTAGTGTTCCGCGCCCACTCCTCCTGCTGCTCTCTTGTACCACGCGTGTTACACTAGGCTCAGAATCGGCTGGTTTTTGTTGTTATCAAAAGGTCTCGTGGCTTGCGTACACAACTGCCGCAGTATTAGTGTTCCGCCCCCACTCCTCCTGCTGCTCTCTTGCTCCGCGCGTGTTAAATGAGGCTGCTAATCGGCTGGTTTTTTTTTTTTGTTATCAAAAGGTCTCGTGGTTTGCGTCAACAACTTCAGCAGTATTAGTGTTCTGCGCCCACTCCTCTTGCTGCTCTCTTGTACAGCGCGTGTTGAACGAGGCTGATAGTCGGCTAGTCATTGTTCTTATCAAGAGGTTTCGTGGTTTGCATCAACTGCTGCAGTATGAGTTTTCCGCGCCCACTCCTCCTGCCGCTATCTTGTACCGCGCGTGTTAAACGATGCTGCTAGGCAGCTGGTTTTTGTTGTCATCAAAAGGTCTCGTGGAGTGCGTCAACAACTGCCGCAATATTAGTGTTCCGCGCCCACTCCTCCTGCTGCTTTCTTGTACCGCGCGTGTTACACTAGGCTGATAGTCGGCTGGTTTTTGTTGTTATCAAAAGGTCTCGTGGCTTGCGTCAACAACTGCAGGAGTATTAGTGTTCCGCGCCCACTCCTCCTGCTGCTCTCTTGTACCGCGCGTGTTAAACGAGGCTGCTAGTCGGCTGTTTTTCGTTGTTATCAAAAGGCCTCGTGGCTTGCGTCAACAACTGCAGCAGTATTAGTGTTCCGCGCCCACTCCTCCCGCTGCTCTCTTGAACCGCGCGTGTTAAATGAGGCTGCTAATCGGCTGGTTTTTTTTTTTTTGTTATCAAAAGGTCTCGTGGTTTGCGTCAACAACTGCAGCAGTATTAGTGTTCCGCGCCCACTCCTCTTGCTGCTCTCTTGTACCGCGCGTGTTCAACGAGGCTGCTAGTCGGCTGTTTTTCGTTGTTATCAAAAGGTCTCGTGGCTTGCGTCAACAACTGCCGCAGTATTAGTGTTCCGCGCCCACTCCTCCTGCTGCTCTCTTGTACCGCGCGTGTTACACTAGGCTGATAGTCGGCTGGTTTTTGTTGTCATCAAAAGGTCTCGTGGCTTGCGTCAGCAACTGCCGCAGTATTAGTGTTCCGCGCCCACTCCTCCTGCTGCTCTCTTGTACCGCGCGTGTTACACTAGGCTGATAGTCGGCTGGTGTTTGTTGTTATCAAAAGGTTTCGTGGCTTGCGTCAACAACTGCCGCAGTATTAGTGTTCCGCGCCCACTCCTCCTGCTGCTCTCTTGTACCGCGCGTGTTAAACTAGGCTGATAGTCGGCTGGTTTTTGTTGTCATCAAAAGGTCTCGTGGCTTGCGTCAACAACTGCCGCAGTATTAGTGTTCCGAGCCCACTCCTCCTGCTGCTCTCTTGCTCCGCGCGAGTTAAACTAGGCTGATAGTCGGCTGGTTTTTTGTTGTCATCAAAAGGTCTCGTGGCTTGCGTCAACAACTGCCGCAATATTAGTGTTCCGCGCCCACTCCTCCTGCTGCTCTCTTGTACCGCGCGTGTTACACTAGGCTGATAGTCGGCTGGTTTTTGTTGTTATCAAAAGGTCTCGTGGCTTGCGTCAACAACTGCCGCAATATTAGTGTTCCGCGCCCACTCCTCCTGCTGCTCTCTTGTACCGCGCATGTTACACTAGGCTGATAGTCGGCTGGTTTTAGTTGTTATCAAAAGATCTCGTGCCTTGCGTCAACAACTGCCGCAGTATTAGTGTTCCGCGCCCACTCCTCCTGCTGCTCTCTTGCTCCGCGCGTGTTAAACTAGGCTGATAGTCGGCTGGGTTTTGTTATCAAAAGGTGTCGTGGCTTGCGTCAACAACTGCCGCAGTATTAGTGTTCCCCGCCCACTCCTCCTGCTGCTCTCTTGCTCCGCGCGTGTTAAACTAGGCTGATAGTCGGCTGGTTTTTGTTGTTATCAAAAGGTCTCGTGGCTTGCGTCAACAACTGCCGCAATATTAGTGTTCCGCGCCCACTCCTCCTGCTGCTCTCTTATACCGCGCGTGTTACACTAGGCTGATACTCGGCTGGTTTTTGTTGTTATCAAAAGGTCTCGTGGCTTGCGTCAAACACTGCCGCAGTATTAGTGTTCCGCGCCAACTCCTCCTGCTGCTCTCTTGTACCGCGCGTGTTACACTAGGCTGATAGTCGGCTAGTTTTTGTTGTTATCAAAAGGTTTCGTGTCTTGCGTCAACAACTGCCGCAATATTAGTGTTCCGCGCCCACTCTTCCTGCTGCTCTCTTGTACCGCGCGTGTTACACTAGGCTGAGAGTCGGCTGGTTTTTGTTGTTATCAAAAGGTCTCGTGGCTTGCGTCAACAACTGCCGCAGTATTAGTGTTCAGCGCCCACTCCTCCTGCTGCTCTCTTGTACCGCGCGTGTTACACTAGGCTGATATTCGGCTGGTTTTTTGTTATCAAAAGGTTTCGTGGCTTGCGTCAACAACTGCCGCAGTATTAGTGTTCCGCGCTCACTCCTCCTGCTGCTCTCTTGTACCGCGCGTGTTACACTAGGCTGATATTCGGCTGGTTTTTGTTGTTATCAAATGGTCTCGTGGCTTGCGTCAACGACTGCAGGAATATTAGTGTTCCGCGCCCACTCCTCCTGCTGCTCTCTTGTACCGCGCGTGTTAAACGAGGCTGCTAGTCGGCTGTTTTTCGTTGTTATCAAAAGGCCTCGTGGCTTGCGTCAACAACTGTACAGTATTAGTGTTCCGCGCCCACTCCTCCCACTGCTCTTTTGAACCGCGCGTGTTAAATGAGGCTGCTAATCGGCTGGTTTTTTTTTGTTATCAAAAGGTCTCCTGGCTTGCGTCAACAGCTGCCGCAGTATTAGTGTTCCGCCCCCACTCCTCCTGCTGCTCTCTTGCTCCGCGCGTGTTAAACTAGGCTGATAGTCGGCTGGTTTTTGTTGTTATCAAATGGTCTCGTGGTTTGCGTCAACAACTGCTGCAGTATGAGTTTTCCGCGCCCACTCCTCCTGCCGCTATCTTGTACCGCGCGTGTTGAACGATGCTGCTAGGCAGCTGGTTTTTGTTGTCATCAAAAGGTCTCGTGGCTTGCGTCAACAACTGCCGCAATATTAGTATTCCGCGCCCACTCCTCCTGCTGCTCTCTTGTACCGCGCGTGTTACACTAGGCTGATAGTCGGCTGGTTTTTGTTGTTATCAAAAGGTCTCGTGGCTTGCGTCAACAACTGCCGCCATATTAGTGTTCCGCGCCCACTCCTCCTGCTGCTCTCTTGCTCCGCGCGTGTTAAACTAGGCTGATAGTCGGCTGGTTTTTGTTGTTATCAAAAGGTCTCGTGGCTTGCGTCAACAACTGCCGCAGTATTAGTGCTCCGCGCCCACTCCTCCTGCTGCTCTCTTGCTCCGCGCGTGTTAAACTAGGCTGATAGTCGGCTGGTTTTTGTTGTTATAAAAAGGTTTCGTGGCTTGCGTCAACAACTGCCGCAGTATTAGTGTTCCGCGCCCACTCCTCCTGCTGCTCTCTTGTACCGCGCGTGTTAAACTAGGCTGATAGTCGGCTGGTTTTTGTTGTCATCAAAAGGTTTCGTGGCTCGCGTCAACAACTGCCGCAGCATTAGTGTTCCGCGCCCACTCCTCCTGCTGCTCTCTTGTATCGCGCGTGTTAAACTAGGCTGATAGTCGGCTGGTTTTTGTTGTCATCAAAAGGTCTCGTGGCTTGCGTCAAACACTGCCGCAGTATTAGTGTTCCGCGCCCACTCCTCCTGCTGCTCTCTTGTACCACGCGTGTTACACTAGGCTCAGAATCGGCTGGTTTTTGTTGTTATCAAAAGGTCTCGTGGCTTGCGTACACAACTGCCGCAGTATTAGTGTTCCGCCCCCACTCCTCCTGCTGCTCTCTTGCTCCGCGCGTGTTAAATGAGGCTGCTAATCGGCTGGTTTTTTTTTGTTATCAAAAGGTCTCGTGGTTTGCGTCAACAACTTCAGCAGTATTAGTGTTCTGCGCCCACTCCTCTTGCTGCTCTCTTGTACCGCGCGTGTTGAACGAGGCTGATAGTCGGCTAGTCATTGTTCTTATCAAGAGGTTTCGTGGTTTGCATCAACTGCTGCAGTATGAGTTTTCCGCGCCCACTCCTCCTGCCGCTATCTTGTACCGCGCGTGTTAAACGATGCTGCTAGGCAGCTGGTTTTTGTTGTCATCAAAAGGTCTCGTGGAGTGCGTCAACAACTGCCGCAATATTAGTGTTCCGCGCCCACTCCTCCTGCTGCTTTCTTGTACCGCGCGTGTTACACTAGGCTGATAGTCGGCTGGTTTTTGTTGTTATCAAAAGGTCTCGTGGCTTGCGTCAACAACTGCAGGAGTATTAGTGTTCCGCGCCCACTCCTCCTGCTGCTCTCTTGTACCGCGCGTGTTAAACAAGGCTGCTAGTCGGCTGTTTTTCGTTGTTATCAAAAGGCCTCGTGGCTTGCGTCAACAACTGCAGCAGTATTAGTGTTCCGCGCCCACTCCTCCCGCTGCTCTCTTGAACCGCGCGTGTTAAATGAGGCTGCTAATCGGCTGGTTTTTTTTTTTTTGTTATCAAAAGGTCTCGTGGTTTGCGTCAACAACTGCAGCAGTATTAGTGTTCCGCGCCCACTCCTCTTGCTGCTCTCTTGTACCGCGCGTGTTCAACGAGGCTGCTAGTAGGCTGTTTTTCGTTGTTATCAAAAGGTCTCGTGGCTTGCGTCAACAACTGCCGCAGTATTAGTGTTCCGCGCCCACTCCTCCTGCTGCTCTCTTGTACCGCGCGTGTTACACTAGGCTGATAGTCGGCTGGTTTTTGTTGTCATCAAAAGGTCTCGTGGCTTGCGTCAGCAACTGCCGCAGTATTAGGGTTCCGCGCCCACTCCTCCTGCTGCTCTCTTGTACCGCGCGTGTTACACTAGGCTGATAGTCGGCTGGTGTTTGTTGTTATCAAAAGGTTTCGTGGCTTGCGTCAACAACTGCCGAAGTATTAGTGTTCCGCGCCCACTCCTCCTGCTGCTCTCTTGTACCGCGCGTGTTAAACTAGGCTGATAGTCGGCTGGTTTTTGTTGTCATCAAAAGGTCTCGTGGCTTGCGTCAACAACTGACGCAGTATTAGTGTTCCGCGCCCACTCCTCCTGCTGCTCTCTTGTACCGCGCGTGTTAAACTAGGCTGATAGTCGGCTGGTTTTTGTTGTCATCAAAAGGTCTCGTGGCTTGCGTCAACAACTGCCGCAGTATTAGTGTTCCGCGCCCACTACTCCTGCTGCTCTCTTGTACCGCGCGTGTTAAACTAGGCTGATAGTCGGCTGGTTTTTGTTGTCATCAAAAGGTTTCGTGGCTTGCGGTAACAACTGCCGCAGTATTAGTGTTCCGCGCCCACTCCTCCTGCTGCTCTCTTGTACCGCGCGTGTTAAACTAGGCTGATAGTCGGCTGGTTTTTGTTGTTATCAAAAGGTTTCGTGGCTTGCGTCAACAACTGCCGCAGTATTAGTGTTCCGCGCCCACTCCTCCTGCTGCTCTCTTGTACCGCGCGTGTTAAACTAGGCTGATAGTCGGCTGGTTTTTGTTGTCATCAAAAGGTCTCGTGGCTTGCGTCAACAACTGCCGCAGTATTAGTGTTCCGCGCCCACTCCTCCTGCTGCTCTCTTGTACCGCGCGTATTAAACTAGGCTGATAGTCGGCTGGTTTTTGTTGTCATCAAAAAGTCTCGTGGCTTGCGTCAACAACTGCCGCAGTATTAGTGTTCCGCGCCCACTCCTCCTGCTGCTCTCTTGTACCGCGCGTGTTAAACTAGGCTGATAGTCGGCTGGTTTTTGTTGTCATCAAAAGGTTTCGTGGCTTGCGGTAACAACTGCCGCAGTATTAGATTTCCGCGCCCACTCCTCCTGCTGCTCTCTTGTACCGCGCGTGTTAAACTAGGCTGATAGTCGGCTGGTTTTTGTTGTCATCGAAAGGTCTCCTGGCTTGCGTCAACGACTGCCGCAGTATTAGTGTTCCGCGCCCACTCCTCCTGCTGCTCTCTTGTACCGCGCGTGTTACACTAGGCTGATAGTCGGCTGGTTTTTGTTGTTATCAAAAGGTCTCGTGGCTTGCGTCAACAACTGCCGCAGTATTAGTGTTCCGCGCCCACTCCTCCTGCTGCTCTCTTGCTCCGCGCGAGTTAAACTAAGCTGATAGTCGGCTGGTTTTTGTTGTCATCAAAAGGTCTCGTGGCTTGCGTCAACAACTGCCGCAATATTAGTGTTCCGCGCCCACTCCTCCTGCTGCTCTCTTGTACCGCGCGTGTTACACTAGGCTGATAGTCGGCTGGTTTTTGTTGTTATCAAAAGGTCTCGTGGCTTGCGTCAACAACTGCCGCAATATTAGTGTTCCGCGCCCACTCCTCCTGCTGCTTTCTTGTACCGCGCTTGTTACACTAGGCTGATAGTCGGCTGGTTTTTGTTGTTTTCAAAAGATGTCGTGGCTTGCGTCAACAACTGCAGCAGTATTAGTGTTCCGCGCCCACTCCTCCTGCTGCTCTCTTGCTCCGCGCGTGTTAAACTAGGCTGATAGTCGGCTGGGTTTTGTTATCAAAAGGTGTCGTGGCTTGCGTCAACAACTGCCGCAGTATTAGTGTTCCCCACCCACTCCTCCTGCTGCTCTCTTGCTCCGCGCGTGTTAAACTAGGCTGATAGTCGGCTGGTTTTTGTTATCAAAAGGTCTCGTGGCTTGCGTCAACAACTGCCGCAATATTAGTGTTCCGCGCCCACTCCTCCTGCTGCTCTCTTGTACCGCGCGTGTTAAACGATGCTGATAGTCGGCTGGTTTTTGTTGTCATCAAAAGGTCTTGTGGCTTGCGTCAAACACTGCCGCAGTATTAGTGTTCCGCGCCCACTCCTCCTGCTGCTCTCTTGTACCACGCGTGTTACACTAGGCTCAGAGTCGGCTGGTTTTTGTTATTATCAAAAGGTCTCGTGGCTTGCGTACACAACTGCCGCAGTATTAGTGTTCCGCCCCCACTCCTCCTGCTGCTCTCTTGCTCCGCGCGTGTTAAACTAGGCTGATAGTCGGCTGGTTTTTGTTGTTATCAAATGGTCTCGTGGTTTGTGTCAACAACTGCCGCAGTATTAGTTTTCCGCGCCTACTCTTCCTGCCGCTTTCTTGTACCGCGCGTGTTGAACGAGGCTGATAGTCGGCTAGTCATTGTTCTTATCAAGAGGTTTCGTGGTTTGCACCAACTGCTGCAGTATGAGTTTTCCGCGCCCACTCCTCCTGCCGCTATCTTGTACCGCGCGTGTTAAACGATGCTGCTAGGCAGCTGGTTTTTTGTTGTCATCAAAAGGTCTCGTGGCTTGTGTCAACAAGTGCCGCAATATTAGTGTTCCGCGCCCACTCCTCCTGCTGCTCTCTTGTACCGCGCGTGTTACACTAGGCTGATAGTCGGCTGGTTTTTGTTGTTATCAAAAGGTCTCGTGGCTTGCGTCAACAACTGCCGCAGTATTAGTGTTCCGCGCCCACTCCTCCTGCTGCTCTTTTGCTCCGCGCGTATTACACTAGGCTGATAGTCGGCTGGTTTTTGTTGTTATCAAAAGGTTTCGTGGCTTGCGTCAACAACTGCCGCAGTATTAGTGTTCCGCGCCCACTCCTCCTGCTGCTCTCTTGTACCGCGCGTGTTAAACAAGGCTGATAGTCGGCTGGTTTTTGTTGTCATCAAAAGGTTTCGTGGCTTGCGTCAACAACTGCCGCAGTATTAGTGTTTCGCGCCCACTCCTCCTGCTGCTCTCTTGTATCGCGCGTGTTAAACTAGGCTGACAGTCGGCTGGTTTTTGTTGTCATCAAAAGGTCTTCTGGCTTGCGTCAACAACTGCCGCAGTATTATAGTGTTCCGCGCCCACTCCTCCTGCTGCTCTCTTGTACCGCGCGTGTTACACTAAGCTCAGAGTCGGCTGGTTTTTGTTGTTATCAAAAGGTCTCGTGGCTTGCGTACACAACTGCCGCAGTATTAGTGTTCCGCTTCCACTCCTCCTGCTGCTCTCTTGCTCCGCGCGTGTTAAACTAGGCTGATAGTCGGCTGGTTTTTGTTGTTATCAAGTGGTCTCGTGGTTTGCGTCAACAACTGCCGCAGTATTAGTTTTCCGCGCCTACTCTTCCTGCCGCTTTCTTGTACCGCGCGTGTTGAACGAGGCTGATAGTCGGCTAGTCATTGTTCTTATCAAGAGGTTTCGTGGTTTGCATCAACTGCTGCAGTATGAGTTTCCGCGCCCACTCCTCCTGCCGCTATCTTGTACCGCGCGTGTTAAACGATGCTGCTAGGCAGCTGGTTTTTTGTTGTCATCAAAAGGTCTCGTGGCTTGCGTCAACAACTGCCGCAGTATTAGTTTTCCGCGCCCACTCATCCTGCCGCTCTCTTGTACCACGCGTGTTGAACGAGGCTGAACGTCGGCTAGTTATTGTTCTTATTAAGAGGTCTCGTGGTTTGCATCAACTGCTGTATGAGTTTTCCGCGCCCACTCCTCCTACCGCTATCTTGTACCACGCGTGTTAAACGATGCTGCTAGGCAGCTGGTTTTTGTTGTCATCAAAAGGTCTCGTGGAGTGCGTCAACAACTGCCGCAATATTAGTGTTCCGCGCCCACTCCTCCTGCTGCTCTCTTGTACCGCGCGTGTTAAACGAGGCTGCTAGTCGGCTGTTTTTCATTGTTATCAAAAGGCCTCGTGGCTTGCGTCAACAACTGCAGCAGTATTAGTGTTCCGCGCCCACTCCTCCCGCTGCTCTCTTGAACCGCGCGTGTTAAATGAGGCTGCTAATCGGCTGTTTTTTTTTTTGTTATCAAAAGGTCTCGTGGTTTGCGTCAACAACTGCAGCAGTATTAGTGTTCCGCGCCCACTCCTCCTGCTGCTCTCTTGTACCGCGCGTGTTACACTAGGCTGATAGTCGAGTGGTTTTTGTTGTTATCAAAAGGTCTCGTGGCTTGCGTCAACAACTGCCGCAGTATTAGTGTTCCGCGCCCACTCCTCCTGCTGCTTTCTTGTACCGCGCGTGTTAAAATAGGCTAATAGTCGGCTGGTTTTTGTTGTTATCAAAAGGTCTCGTGGCTTGCGTCAAGAACTGCCGCAGTATTAGTGTTCCGCGCCCACTCCTCCTGCTGCTCTCTTGCTCCGCGCGTCTTAAACTAGGCTGATAGTCGGCTGGTTTTTGTTGTCATCAAAAGGTCTCGTGGCTTGCGTCAACAACTGCCGCCATATTAGTGTTCCGCGCCCACTTTTCCTGCTGCTTTCTTGTACCGCGCGTGTTACACTAGGCTGATAGTCGGCTGGTTTTTGTTGTTATCAAAAGGTCTCGTGGCTTGCGTCAACAACTGCCGCAGTATTAGTGTTCCGCGCCCACTCCTCCTGCTGCTCTCTTGCTCCGCGCGTGTTAAACTAGGCTGATAGTCGGCTGGTTTTTGTTGTTATCAAAAGGTCTCATGGTTTGCGTCAACAACTGCAGCAGTATTAGTGTTCCGCGCCCACTCCTCTTGCTGCTCTCTTGTACCGCGCGTGTTCAACGAGGCTGCTAGTCGGCTGTTTTTCGTTGTTATCAAAAGGTCTCGTGGCTTGCGTCAACAACTGCCGCAGTATTAGTGTTCCGCGCACACTCCTCCTGCTGCTCTCTTGTACCGCGCGTGTTACACTAGGCTGATAGTCGGCTGGTTTTTGTTGTTATCAAAAGGTTTCGTGGCTTGCGTCAACAACTGCCGCAGTATTAGTGTTCCGCGCCCACTCCTCCTGCTGCTCTCTTGTACCGCGCGTGTTACACTAGGCTGATAGTCGGCTGGTTTTTGTTGTTATCAAAAGGTTTCGTGGCTTGCGTCAACAACTGCCGCCGTATTAGTGTTCCGCGCCCACTCCTCCTGCTGCTCTCTTGTACCGCGCGTGTTAAACTAGGCTGATAGTCGGCTGGTTTTTGTTGTTATCAAATGGTCTCGTGGTTTGTGTCAACAACTGCCGCAGTATTAGTTTTCCGCGCCTACTCTTCCTGCCGCTTTCTTGTACCGCGCGTGTTGAACGAGGCTGATAGTCGGCTAGTCATTGTTCTTATCAAGAGGTTTCGTGGTTTGCACCAACTGCTGCAGTATGAGTTTTCCGCGCCCACTCCTCCTGCCGCTATCTTGTACCGCGCGTGTTAAACGATGCTGCTAGGCAGCTGGTTTTTTGTTGTCATCAAAAGGTCTCGTGGCTTGTGTCAACAAGTGCCGCAATATTAGTGTTCCGCGCCCACTCCTCCTGCTGCTCTCTTGTACCGCGCGTGTTACACTAGGCTGATAGTCGGCTGGTTTTTGTTGTTATCAAAAGGTTTCGTGGCTTGCGTAAACAACTGCCGCAGTATTAGTGTTCCGCGCCCACTCCTCCTGCTGTTCTCTTGTACCGCGCGTGTTAAACAAGGCTGATAGTCGGCTGGTTTTTGTTGTCATCAAAAGGTTTCGTGGCTTGCGTCAACAACTGCCGCAGTATTAGTGTTTCGCGCCCACTCCTCCTGCTGCTCTCTTGTATCGCGCGTGTTAAACTAGGCTGATAGTCGGCTGGTTTTTGTTGTCATCAAAAGGTCTCCTGGCTTGCGTCAACAACTGCCGCAGTATTAGTGTTCCGCGCCCACTCCTCCTGCTGCTCTCTTGTACCGCGCGTGTTAAACTAAGCTCAGAGTCGGCTGGTTTTTGTTGTTATCAAAAGGTCTCGTGGCTTGCGTCAACAACTGCCGCAGTATTAGTGTTCCGCGCCCACTCCTCCTGCTGCTCTTTTGCTCCGCGCGTATTACACTAGGCCGATAGTCGGCTGGTTTTTGTTGTTATCAAAAGGTCTCGTGGCTTGCGTAAACAACTGCCGCAGTATTAGTGTTCCGCGCCCACTCTTCCTGCCGCTCTCTTGTACCGCGCGTGTTGAACGAGGCTGATAGTCGGCTAGTTATTGTTCTTATCAAGAGGTCTCGTGGTTTGCATGAACTGCTGCAGTATGAGTTTTCCGCGCCCACTCCTCCTGCCGCAATCTTGTACCGCGCGTGTTAAACGAAGCTGCTAGGCAGCTAGTTTTTGTTGTCATCAAAAGGTCTCGTGGCTTGCGTCAACAACTGCCGCAATATTAGTGTTCCGCGCCCACTCTTCCTGCTGCTCTCTTGCTCCGCGCGTGTTAAACTAGGCTGATAGTCGGCTGCTTTTTGTTGTTATCAAAAGGTCTCGTGGCTTGCGTCAAGAACTGCCGCAGTATTAGTGTTCCGCGCCAACTCCTCCTGCTGCTCTCTTGCTCCGCACGTGTTAAACTAGGCTGATAGTCGGCTGGTTTTTGTTGTCATCAAAAGGTCTCGTGGCTTGCGTCAACAACTGCCGCCATATTAGTGTTCCGCGCCCACTTCTCCTGCTGCTCTCTTGTACCGCGCGTGTTACACGAGGCTGATAGTCGGCTGGTTTTTGTTGTTATCAAAAGGTCTCGTGGCTTGCGTCAAGAACTGCCGCAGTATTAGTGTTCCGCGCCCACTCCTCCTGCTGCTCTCTTGCTCCGTGCGTGTTAAACTAGGCTGATAGTCGGCTTGTTTTTGTTGTCATCAAAAGCTCTCGTGGCTTGCGTCAACAACTGCTGCCATATTAGTGTTCCGCGCCCACTCCTCCTGCTGCTCTCTTGTACCGCGCTTGTTACACTAGGCTGATAGTCCGCTGGTTTTTGTTGTTATCAAAAGGTCTCGTGGCTTGCGTCAACAACTGCCGCAGTATTAGTGTTCCGAGCCCACTCCTCCTGCTGCTCTCTTGCTCCGCGCGTGTTAAACTAGGCTGATAGTCGGCTGGTTTTTGTTGTTATCAAAAGGTCTCGTGGCTTGCGTCAACAACTGCCGCAGTATTAGTGTTCCACGCCCACTCTTCCTGCTGCTCTCTTGTACCGCACGTGTTACACTAGGCTGATAGTCGGCTGGGTTTTGTTGCTATCAAAATGTCTCGTGGCTTGCGTCAACAACTGCCGCAGTATTAGTGTTCCGCGCCCACTCCTCCTGCTGCTCTCTTGCTCCGCGCGTGTTAAACTAGGCTGATAGTCGGCTGGTTTTTGTTGTTATCAAAAGGTCTCGTGGCTTGCGTCAACAACTGCCGCAATATAAGTGTTCCGCGCCCACTCCTCCTGCTGCTCTCTTGTACCGCGCGTGTTACACTAGGCTGATAGTCGGCTGGTTTTTGTAGTTATCAAAAGGTCTTGTGGCTTGCGTCAACAACTGCCGCAGTATTAGTGTTCCGCGCCCACTCCTCCTGCTGCTCTCTTGCTCCGCGCGAGTTAAACTAGGCTGATAGTCGGCTGGTTTTTTGTTGTCATCAAAAGGTCTCGTGGCTTGCGTCAACAACTGCCGCAATATTAGTGTTCCGCGCCCACTCCTCCTGCTGCTCTCTTGTACCGCGCGTGTTCAACGAGGCTGCTAGTCGGCTGTTTTTCGTTGTTATCAAAAGGTCTCGTGGCTTGCGTCAACAACTGCCGCAGTATTAGTGTTCCGCGCCCACTCCTCCTGCTGCTCTCTTGTACCGCGCGTGTTACACTAGGCTGATAGTCGGCTGGTTTTTGTTGTTATCAAAAGGTTTCGTGGCTTGCGTCAACAACTGCCGCAGTATTAGTGTTCCGCGCCCACTCCTCCTGCTGCTCTCTTGTACCGCGCGTGTTACACTAGGCTGATAGTCGGCTGGTTTTTGTTGTTATCAAAAGGTTTCGTGGCTTGCGTCAACAACTGCCGCCGTATTAGTGTTCCGCGCCCACTCCTCCTGCTGCTCTCTTGTACCGCGCGTGTTAAACTAGGCTGATAGTCGGCTGGTTTTTGTTGTTATCAAATGGTCTCGTGGTTTGTGTCAACAACTGCCGCAGTATTAGTTTTCCGCGCCTACTCTTCCTGCCGCTTTCTTGTACCGCGCGTGTTGAACGAGGCTGATAGTCGGCTAGTCATTGTTCTTATCAAGAGGTTTCGTGGTTTGCACCAACTGCTGCAGTATGAGTTTTCCGCGCCCACTCCTCCTGCCGCTATCTTGTACCGCGCGTGTTAAACGATGCTGCTAGGCAGCTGGTTTTTTGTTGTCACCAAAAGGTCTCGTGGCTTGTGTCAACAAGTGCCGCAATATTAGTGTTCCGCGCCCACTCCTCCTGCTGCTCTCTTGTACCGCGCGTGTTACACTAGGCTGATAGTCGGCTGGTTTTTGTTGTTATCAAAAGGTTTCGTGGCTTGCGTCAACAACTGCCGCAGTATTAGTGTTCCGCGCCCACTCCTCCTGCTGTTCTCTTGTACCGCGCGTGTTAAACAAGGCTGATAGTCGGCTGGTTTTTGTTGTCATCAAAAGGTTTCGTGGCTTGCGTCAACAACTGCCGCAGTATTAGTGTTTCGCGCCCACTCCTCCTGCTGCTCTCTTGTATCGCGCGTGTTAAACTAGGCTGATAGTCGGCTGGTTTTTGTTGTCATCAAAAGGTCTCCTGGCTTGCGTCAACAACTGCCGCAGTATTAGTGTTCCGCGCCCACTCCTCCTGCTGCTCTCTTGTACCGCGCGTGTTAAACTAAGCTCAGAGTCGGCTGGTTTTTGTTGTTATCAAAAGGTCTCGTGGCTTGCGTCAACAACTGCCGCAGTATTAGTGTTCCGCGCCCACTCCTCCTGCTGCTCTTTTGCTCCGCGCGTATTACACTAGGCCGATAGTCGGCTGGTTTTTGTTGTTATCAAAAGGTTTCGTGGCTTGCGTCAACAACTGCCGCAGTATTAGTGTTCCGCGCCCACTCCTCCTGCTGCTCTCTTGTACCGCGCGTGTTAAACAAGGCTGATAGTCGGCTGGTTTTTGTTGTCATCAAAAGGTTTCGTGGCTTGCGTCAACAACTGCCGCAGTATTAGTGTTTCGCGCCCACTCCTCCTGCTGCTCTCTTGTATCGCGCGTGTTAAACTAGGCTGATAGTCGGCTGGTTTTTGTTGTCATCAAAAGGTCTCGTGGCTTGCGTCAAGAACTGCCGCAGTATTAGTGTTCCGCGCCCACTCCTCCTGCTGCTCTCTTGCTCCGTGCGTGTTAAACTAGGCTGATAGTCGGCTTGTTTTTGTTGTCATCAAAAGCTCTCGTGGCTTGCGTCAACAACTGCTGCCATATTAGTGTTCCGCGCCCACTCCTCCTGCTGCTCTCTTGTACCGCGCTTGTTACACTAGGCTGATAGTCCGCTGGTTTTTGTTGTTATCAAAAGGTCTCGTGGCTTGCGTCAACAACTGCCGCAGTATTAGTGTTCCGAGCCCACTCCTCCTGCTGCTCTCTTGCTCCGCGCGTGTTAAACTAGGCTGATAGTCGGCTGGTTTTTGTTGTTATCAAAAGGTCTCGTGGCTTGCGTCAACAACTGCCGCAGTATTAGTGTTCCACGCCCACTCTTCCTGCTGCTCTCTTGTACCGCACGTGTTACACTAGGCTGATAGTCGGCTGGGTTTTGTTGCTATCAAAATGTCTCGTGGCTTGCGTCAACAACTGCCGCAGTATTAGTGTTCCGCGCCCACTCCTCCTGCTGCTCTCTTGCTCCGCGCGTGTTAAACTAGGCTGATAGTCGGCTGGTTTTTGTTGTTATCAAAAGGTCTCGTGGCTTGCGTCAACAACTGCCGCAATATAAGTGTTCCGCGCCCACTCCTCCTGCTGCTCTCTTGTACCGCGCGTGTTACACTAGGCTGATAGTCGGCTGGTTTTTGTAGTTATCAAAAAGTCTTGTGGCTTGCGTCAACAACTGCCGCAGTATTAGTGTTCCGCGCCCACTCCTCCTGCTGCTCTCTTGCTCCGCGCGAGTTAAACTAGGCTGATAGTCGGCTGGTTTTTTGTTGTCATCAAAAGGTCTCGTGGCTTGCGTCAACAACTGCCGCAATATTAGTGTTCCGCGCCCACTCCTCCTGCTGCTCTCTTGTACCGCGCGTGTTCAACGAGGCTGCTAGTCGGCTGTTTTTCGTTGTTATCAAAAGGTCTCGTGGCTTGCGTCAACAACTGCCGCAGTATTAGTGTTCCGCGCCCACTCCTCCTGCTGCTCTCTTGTACCGCGCGTGTTACACTAGGCTGATAGTCGGCTGGTTTTTGTTGTTATCAAAAGGTTTCGTGGCTTGCGTCAACAACTGCCGCAGTATTAGTGTTCCGCGCCCACTCCTCCTGCTGCTCTCTTGTACCGCGCGTGTTACACTAGGCTGATAGTCGGCTGGTTTTTGTTGTTATCAAAAGGTTTCGTGGCTTGCGTCAACAACTGCCGCCGTATTAGTGTTCCGCGCCCACTCCTCCTGCTGCTCTCTTGTACCGCGCGTGTTAAACTAGGCTGATAGTCGGCTGGTTTTTGTTGTTATCAAATGGTCTCGTGGTTTGTGTCAACAACTGCCGCAGTATTAGTTTTCCGCGCCTACTCTTCCTGCCGCTTTCTTGTACCGCGCGTGTTGAACGAGGCTGATAGTCGGCTAGTCATTGTTCTTATCAAGAGGTTTCGTGGTTTGCACCAACTGCTGCAGTATGAGTTTTCCGCGCCCACTCCTCCTGCCGCTATCTTGTACCGCGCGTGTTAAACGATGCTGCTAGGCAGCTGGTTTTTTGTTGTCATCAAAAGGTCTCGTGGCTTGTGTCAACAAGTGCCGCAATATTAGTGTTCCGCGCCCACTCCTCCTGCTGCTCTCTTGTACCGCGCGTGTTACACTAGGCTGATAGTCGGCTGGTTTTTGTTGTTATCAAAAGGTTTCGTGGCTTGCGTCAACAACTGCCGCAGTATTAGTGTTCCGCGCCCACTCCTCCTGCTGTTCTCTTGTACCGCGCGTGTTAAACAAGGCTGATAGTCGGCTGGTTTTTGTTGTCATCAAAAGGTTTCGTGGCTTGCGTCAACAACTGCCGCAGTATTAGTGTTTCGCGCCCACTCCTCCTGCTGCTCTCTTGTATCGCGCGTGTTAAACTAGGCTGATAGTCGGCTGGTTTTTGTTGTCATCAAAAGGTCTCCTGGCTTGCGTCAACAACTGCCGCAGTATTAGTGTTCCGCGCCCACTCCTCCTGCTGCTCTCTTGTACCGCGCGTGTTAAACTAAGCTCAGAGTCGGCTGGTTTTTGTTGTTATCAAAAGGTCTCGTGGCTTGCGTCAACAACTGCCGCAGTATTAGTGTTCCGCGCCCACTCCTCCTGCTGCTCTTTTGCTCCGCGCGTATTACACTAGGCCGATAGTCGGCTGGTTTTTGTTGTTATCAAAAGGTTTCGTGGCTTGCGTCAACAACTGCCGCAGTATTAGTGTTCCGCGCCCACTCCTCCTGCTGCTCTCTTGTACCGCGCGTGTTAAACAAGGCTGATAGTCGGCTGGTTTTTGTTGTCATCAAAAGGTTTCGTGGCTTGCGTCAACAACTGCCGCAGTATTAGTGTTTCGCGCCCACTCCTCCTGCTGCTCTCTTGTATCGCGCGTGTTAAACTAGGCTGATAGTCGGCTGGTTTTTGTTGTCATCAAAAGGTCTCCTGGCTTGCGTCAACAACTGCCGCAGTATTAGTGTTCCGCGCCCACTCCTCCTGCTGCTCTCTTGTACCACGCGTGTTACACTAAGCTCAGAGTCGGCTGGTTTTTGTTGTTATCAAAAGGTCTCGTGGCTTGCGTACACAACTGCCGCAGTATTAGTGTTCCGCCCCCACTCCTCCTGCTGCTCTCTTGCTCCGCGCGTGTTAAACTAGGCTGATAGTCGGCTGGTTTTTGTTGTTATCAAATGGTCTCGTGGTTTGCGTCAACAAGTGCCGCAGTATTAGTTTTCCGCGCCTACTCTTCCTGCCGCTTTCTTGTACCGCGCGTGTTGAACGAGGCTGATAGTCGGCTAGTCATTGTTCTTATCAAGAGGTTTCGTGGTTTGCATCAACTGCTGCAGTATGAGTTTCCGCGCCCACTCCTCCTGCCGCTATCTTGTACCGCGCGTGTTAAACGATGCTGCTAGGCAGCTGGTTTTTTGTTGTCATCAAAAGGTCTCGTGGCTGGCGTCAACAACTGCCGCAATATTAGTGTTCCGCGCCCACTCCTCCTGCTGCTCTCTTGTACCGCGCGTGTTAAACGAGGCTGCTAGTCGGCTGTTTTTCATTGTTATCAAAAGGCCTCGTGGCTTGCGTCAACAACTGCAGCAGTATTAGTGTTCCGCGCCCACTCCTCCCGCTGCTCTCTTGAACCGCGCGTGTTAAATGAGGCTGCTAATCGGCTGGTTTTTTTTTTGTTATCAAAAGGTCTCGTGGTTTGCGTCAACAACTGCAGCAGTATTAGTGTTCCGCGCCCACTCCTCCTGCTGCTCTCTTGTACCGCGCGTGTTACACTAGGCTGATAGTCGGGTGGTTTTTGTTGTTATCAAAAGGTCTCGTGGCTTGCGTCAACAACTGCCGCAGTATTAGTGTTCCGCGCCCACTCCTCCTGCTGCTTTCTTGTACCGCGCGTGTTAAAATAGGCTAATAGTCGGCTGGTTTTTGTTGTTATCAAAAGGTCTCGTGGCTTGCGTCAAGAACTGCCGCAGTATTAGTGTTCCGCGCCCACTCCTCCTGCTGCTCTCTTGCTCCGCGCGTCTTAAACTAGGCTGATAGTCGGCTGGTTTTTGTTGTCATCAAAAGGTCTCGTGGCTTGCGTCAACAACTGCCGCCATATTAGTGTTCCGCGCCCACTTTTCCTGCTGCTTTCTTGTACCGCGCGTGTTACACTAGGCTGATAGTCCGCTGGTTTTTGTTGTTATCAAAAGGTCTCGTGGCTTGCGTCAACAACTGCCGCAGTATTAGTGTTCCGCGCCCACTCCTCCTGCTGCTCTCTTGCTCCGCGCGTGTTAAACTAGGCTGATAGTCGGCTGGTTTTTGTTGTTATCAAAAGGTCTCGTGGGTTGCGTCAACAACTGCCGCAATATTAATGTTCCGCGCCCACTCCTCCTGCTGCTCTCTTGTACCGCGCGTGTTACACTAGGCTGATAGTCGGCTGGTTTTTGTTGTCATCAAAAGGTCTCGTGGCTTGCGTCAACAACTGCCGCCATATTAGTGTTCCGCGCCCACTTCTCCTGCTGCTCTCTTGTACCGCGCGTGTTACACTAGGCTGATAGTCGGCTGGTTTTTGTTGTTATCAAAAGGTCTCGTGGCTTGCGTAAACAACTGCCGAAGTATTAGTGTTCCGCGCCCACTCTTCCTGCCGCTCTCTTGTACCGCGCGTGTTGAACGAGGCTGATAGTCGGCTAGTTATTGTTCTTATCAAGAGGTCTCGTGGTTTGCATGAACTGCTGCAGTATGAGTTTTCCCCACCCACTCCTCCTGCCGCAATCTTGTACCGCGCGTGTTAAACGATGCTGCTAGGCAGCTGGTTTTTGTTGTCATCAAAAGGTCTCGTGGCTTGCGTCAACAACTGCCGCCATATTAGTGTTCCGCGGCCACTTCTGCTGCTGCTCTCTTGTACCGCGCGTGTTACACTAGGCTGATGGTCGGCTGGTTTTTGTTGTTATCAAAAGGTCTCGTGGCTTGCGTAAACAACTGCCGCAGTATTAGTGTTCCGCGCCCACTCTTCCTGCCGCTCTCTTGTACCGCGCGTGTTGAACGAGGCTGATAGTCGGCTAGTTATTGTTCTTATCAAGAGGTCTCGTGGTTTGCATGAACTGCTGCAGTATGAGTTTTCCGCGCCCACTCCTCCTGCCGCAATCTTGTACCGCGCGTGTTAAACGAAGCTGCTAGGCAGCTAGTTTTTGTTGTCATCAAAAGGTCTCGTGGCTTGCGTCAACAACTGCCGCAATATTAGTGTTCCGCGCCCACTCTTCCTGCTGCTCTCTTGCTCCGCGCGTGTTAAACTAGGCTGATAGTCGGCTGGTTTTTGTTGTCATCAAAAGGTCTCGTGGCTTGCGTCAAGAACTGCCGCAGTATTAGTGTTCCGCGCCCACTCCTCCTGCTGCTCTCTTGCTCCGTGCGTGTTAAACTAGGCTGATAGTCGGCTTGTTTTTGTTGTCATCAAAAGCTCTCGTGGCTTGCGTCAACAACTGCTGCCATATTAGTGTTCCGCGCCCACTCCTCCTGCTGCTCTCTTGTACCGCGCTTGTTACACTAGGCTGATAGTCCGCTGGTTTTTGTTGTTATCAAAAGGTCTCGTGGCTTGCGTCAACAACTGCCGCAGTATTAAAGGCTGGTGCACACCGGCGACTAGCAGCGGTCGCGCGACCATTCGCGACTGGCGACCAAAAAGCGACTGATGTTCACACCGACAGAGGCTGCATGCGAGCGACCGGAAGTCGCAAAACCGGAGAGTCACGTCCGGATCTCGTTAACAGCGAGAACTCCTGAGACCGGCGCGATCAGCTGATCGCCGCCAGCTGAGTCCGTTCTCGCACAGCGTTCCCAACAGCGTCAAGTTCGATTCTAGCGAAGAACAAGACAATTTCATGGTGCTGATGCACTGTGCCATGGTGTCAGCGCTGGCATCACAGATGCCTCCAAAGAAAAAAAAAAGCCGGTAGTGGATGTGACCATCCTTTCGATCGCGGGAGTTGACCGGCCATGCAAGCCGCCTGCCTTCAGAGCTTCGCTGACACGACGAGGAGTATTTCCGAGAGTCGTACGTATTCAGAAACCATCCTTGAATTTCCCTTGACTTGCCACAGCCTACAATGCAGCACAAATGTGTCTCGAACGTGGAGTCTTAAGTCGTTGCCAAGGCATGAAGTACAAACGCCTTCCAAACACGCTGCGTTGAATGCGCTGACAAGTCAAGTGTAAGACAAAAAAAAGTTTCCGAATACGGGGAAAAGACAGTGCACAATTTATTTTCTTTTACTTTGACGGTGTTTAGCTTCTTGCGAATGCCACCACGTAAATTCGACACTTTGCTCGAGTTGCTGCGGCCCGCCATCTCCAAGCCAAGTATTCCGTGGTGGCCATGGTGCCACAGACCCAGAGGAACGCACTCGTTTGTATCTGGCGGCAGGAAGCCAGCGCAATGAAAAAAAAAATTGAGCATCGCTGATTGGTTAAGCAGCTTTGCGACTGCAGTCGCGCGACTGAAAAATCGGTCAAGAAGCGACTGGCCAACGCAGTCGCTTTGCGACAGTTTGCGACCGTTCGCGACTGGTAGCGACCAGTCGCAAATGGTCGCGCGACCGCTGCTAGTCGCCGGTGTGCACCAGCCTTTAGTGTTCCGCGCCCACTTCTCCTGCTGCTCTCTTGTACCGCGCGTGTTACACGAGGCTGATAGTCGGCTGGTTTTTGTTGTTATCAAAAGGTCTCGTGGCTTGCGTCAAGAACTGCCGCAGTATTAGTGTTCCGCGCCCACTCCTCCTGCTGCTCTCTTGCTCCGTGCGTGTTAAACTAGGCTGATAGTCGGCTTGTTTTTGTTGTCATCAAAAGCTCTCGTGGCTTGCGTCAACAACTGCTGCCATATTAGTGTTCCGCGCCCACTCCTCCTGCTGCTCTCTTGAACCGCGCGTGTTACACTAGGCTGATAGTCCGCTGGTTTTTGTTGTTATCAAAAGGTCTCGTGGCTTGCGTCAACAACTGCCGCAGTATTAGTGTTCCGAGCCCACTCCTCCTGCTGCTCTCTTGCTCCGCGCGTGTTAAACTAGGCTGATAGTCGGCTGGATTTTGTTGTTATCAAAAGGTCTCGTGGCTTGCGTCAACAACTGCCGCAGTATTAGTGTTCCACGCCCACTCTTCCTGCTGCTCTCTTGTACCGCACGTGTTACACTAGGCTGATAGTCGGCTGGGTTTTGTTGCTATCAAAATGTCTCGTGGCTTGCGTCAACAACTGCCGCAGTATTAGTGTTCCGCGCCCACTCCTCCTGCTGCTCTCTTGTACCGCGCGTGTTACACTAGGCTGATAGTCGGGTGGTTTTTGTTGTTATCAAAAGGTCTCGTGGCTTGCGTCAACAACTGCCGCAGTATTAGTGTTCCACGCCCACTCTTCCTGCTGCTCTCTTGTACCGCACGTGTTACACTAGGCTGATAGTCGGCTGGGTTTTGTTGCTATCAAAATGTCTCGTGGCTTGCGTCAACAACTGCCGCAGTATTAGTGTTCCGAGCCCACTCCTCCTGCTGCTCTCTTGCTCCGCGCGTGTTAAACTAGGCTGATAGTCGGCTGGATTTTGTTGTTATCAAAAGGTCTCGTGGCTTGCGTCAACAACTGCCGCAGTATTAGTGTTCCACGCCCACTCTTCCGGCTGCTCTCTTGTACCGCACGTGTTACACTAGGCTGATAGTCGGCTGGGTTTTGTTGCTATCAAAATGTCTCGTGGCTTGCGTCAACAACTGCCGCAGTATTAGTGTTCCGCGCCCACTCCTCCTGCTGCTCTCTTGTACCGCGCGTGTTACACTAGGCTGATAGTCGGGTGGTTTTTGTTGTTATCAAAAGGTCTCGTGGCTTGCGTCAAGAACTGCCGCAGTATTAGTGTTCCGCGCCCACTCCTCCTGCTGCTCTCTTGCTCCGCGCGTCTTAAACTAGGCTGATAGTCGGCTGGTTTTTGTTGTCATCAAAAGGTCTCGTGGCTTGCGTCAACAACTGCCGCCATATTAGTGTTCCGCGCCCACTTTTCTTGCTGCTTTCTTGTACCGCGCGTGTTACACTAGGCTGATAGTCCGCTGGTTTTTGTTGTTATCAAAAGGTCTCGTGGCTTGCGTCAACAACTGCCGCAGTATTAGTGTTCCGCGCCCACTCCTCCTGCTGCTCTCTTGCTCCGCGCGTGTTAAACTAGGCTGATAGTCGGCTGGTTTTTGTTGTTATCAAAAGGTCTCGTGGGTTGCGTCAACAACTGCCGCAATATTAGTGTTCCGCGCCCACTCCTCCTGCTGCTCTCTTGTACCGCGCGTGTTACACTAGGCTGATAGTCGGCTGGTTTTTGTTGTCATCAAAAGGTCTCGTGGCTTGCGTCAACAACTGCCGCCATATTAGTGTTCCGCGCCCACTTCTCCTGCTGCTCTCTTGTACCGCGCGTGTTACACTAGGCTGATAGTCGGCTGGTTTTTGTTGTTATCAAAAGGTCTCGTGGCTTGCGTAAACAACTGCCGAAGTATTAGTGTTCCGCGCCCACTCTTCCTGCCGCTCTCTTGTACCGCGCGTGTTGAACGAGGCTGATAGTCGGCTAGTTATTGTTCTTATCAAGAGGTCTCGTGGTTTGCATGAACTGCTGCAGTATGAGTTTTCCCCGCCCACTCCTCCTGCCGCAATCTTGTACCGCGCGTGTTAAACGATGCTGCTAGGCAGCTGGTTTTTGTTGTCATCAAAAGGTCTCGTGGCTTGCGTCAACAACTGCCGCCATATTAGTGTTCCGCGGCCACTTCTGCTGCTGCTCTCTTGTACCGCGCGTGTTACACTAGGCTGATGGTCGGCGTGTTTTTGTTGTTATCAAAAGGTCTCGTGGCTTGCGTAAACAACTGCCGCAGTATTAGTGTTCCGCGCCCACTCTTCCTGCCGCTCTCTTGTACCGCGCGTGTTGAACGAGGCTGATAGTCGGCTAGTTATTGTTCTTATCAAGAGGTCTCGTGGTTTGCATGAACTGCTGCAGTATGAGTTTTCCGCGCCCACTCCTCCTGCCGCAATCTTGTACCGCGCGTGTTAAACGATGCTGCTAGGCAGCTGGATTTTGTTGTCATCAAAAGGTCTCGTGGCTTGCGTCAACAACTGCCGCCATATTAGTGTTCCGCGGCCACTTCTGCTGCTGCTCTCTTGTACCGCGCGTGTTACACTAGGCTGATAGTCGGCTGGTTTTTGTTGTTATCAAAAGGTCTCGTGGCTTGCGTAAACAACTGCCGCAGTATTAGTGTTCCGCGCCCACTCTTCCTGCCGCTCTCTTGTACCGCGCGTGTTGAACGAGGCTGATAGTCGGCTAGTTATTGTTCTTATCAAGAGGTCTCGTGGTTTGCATGA
Source organism: Rhipicephalus microplus (assembly GCF_043290135.1). Taxonomy (NCBI): domain Eukaryota; kingdom Metazoa; phylum Arthropoda; class Arachnida; order Ixodida; family Ixodidae; genus Rhipicephalus; species Rhipicephalus microplus. The sequence goes on from NW_027464621.1 coordinate 646,124, forward strand.
ACTGCTGCAGTATGAGTTTTCCGCGCCCACTCCTCCTGCCGCAATCTTGTACCGCGCGTGTTAAACGAAGCTGCTAGGCAGCTAGTTTTTGTTGTCATCAAAAGGTCTCGTGGCTTGCGTCAACAACTGCCGCAATATTAGTGTTCCGCGCCCACTCTTCCTGCTGCTCTCTTGCTCCGCGCGTGTTAAACTAGGCTGATAGTCGGCTGCTTTTTGTTGTTATCAAAAGGTCTCGTGGCTTGCGTCAAGAACTGCCGCAGTATTAGTGTTCCGCGCCAACTCCTCCTGCTGCTCTCTTGCTCCGCACGTGTTAAACTAGGCTGATAGTCGGCTGGTTTTTGTTGTCATCAAAAGGTCTCGTGGCTTGCGTCAACAACTGCCGCCATATTAGTGTTCCGCACCCACTTCTCCTGCTGCTCTCTTGTACTGCGCGTGTTACACTAGGCTGATAGTCGGCTGGTTTTTGTTGTTATCAAAAGGTCTCGTGGCTTGCGTCAACAACTGCCGCAGTATTAAGGCTGGTGCACACCGGCGACTAGCAGCGGTCGCGCGACCATTCGCGACTGGCGACCAAAAAGCGACTGATGTTCACACCGACAGAGGCTGCATGCGAGCGACCGGAAGTCGCAAAACCGGAGAGTCACGTCCGGATCTCGTTAACAGCGAGAACTCCTGAGACCGGCGCGATCAGCTGATCGCCGCCAGCTGAGTCCGTTCTCGCACAGCGTTCCCAACAGCGTCAAGTTCGATTCTAGCGAAGAACAAGACAATTTCATGGTGCTGATGCACTGTGCCATGGTGTCAGCGCTGGCATCACAGATGCCTCCAAAGAAAAAAAAAAGCCGGTAGTGGATGTGACCATCCTTTCGATCGCGGGAGTTGACCGGCCATGCAAGCCGCCTGCCTTCAGAGCTTCGCTGACACGACGAGGAGTATTTCCGAGAGTCGTACGTATTCAGAAACCATCCTTGAATTTCCCTTGACTTGCCACAGCCTACAATGCAGCACAAATGTGTCTCGAACGTGGAGTCTTAAGTCGTTGCCAAGGCATGAAGTACAAACGCCTTCCAAACACGCTGCGTTGAATGCGCTGACAAGTCAAGTGTAAGACAAAAAAAAGTTTCTGAATACGGGGAAAAGACAGTGCACAATTTATTTTCTTTTACTTTGACGGTGTTTAGCTTCTTGCGAATGCCACCACGTAAATTCGACACTTTGCTCGAGTTGCTGCGGCCCGCCATCTCCAAGCCAAGTATTCCGTGGTGGCCATGGTGCCACAGACCCAGAGGAACGCACTCGTTTGTATCTGGCGGCAGGAAGCCAGCGCAATGAAAAAAAAAATTGAGCATCGCTGATTGGTTAAGCAGCTTTGCGACTGCAGTCGCGCGACTGAAAAATCGGTCAAGAAGCGACTGGCCAACGCAGTCGCTTTGCGACAGTTTGCGACCGTTCGCGACTGGTAGCGACCAGTCGCAAATGGTCGCGCGACCGCTGCTAGTCGCCGGTGTGCACCAGCCTTTAGTGTTCCGCGCCCACTTCTCCTGCTGCTCTCTTGTACCGCGCGTGTTACACGAGGCTGATAGTCGGCTGGTTTTTGTTGTTATCAAAAGGTCTCGTGGCTTGCGTCAAGAACTGCCGCAGTATTAGTGTTCCGCGCCCACTCCTCCTGCTGCTCTCTTGCTCCGTGCGTGTTAAACTAGGCTGATAGTCGGCTTGTTTTTGTTGTCATCAAAAGCTCTCGTGGCTTGCGTCAACAACTGCTGCCATATTAGTGTTCCGCGCCCACTCCTCCTGCTGCTCTCTTGTACCGCGCTTGTTACACTAGGCTGATAGTCCGCTGGTTTTTGTTGTTATCAAAAGGTCTCGTGGCTTGCGTCAACAACTGCCGCAGTATTAGTGTTCCGAGCCCACTCCTCCTGCTGCTCTCTTGCTCCGCGCGTGTTAAACTAGGCTGATAGTCGGCTGGTTTTTGTTGTTATCAAAAGGTCTCGTGGCTTGCGTCAACAACTGCCGCAGTATTAGTGTTCCACGCCCACTCTTCCTGCTGCTCTCTTGTACCGCACGTGTTACACTAGGCTGATAGTCGGCTGGGTTTTGTTGCTATCAAAATGTCTCGTGGCTTGCGTCAACAACTGCCGCAGTATTAGTGTTCCGCGCCCACTCCTCCTGCTGCTCTCTTGCTCCGCGCGTGTTAAACTAGGCTGATAGTCGGCTGGTTTTTGTTGTTATCAAAAGGTCTCGTGGCTTGCGTCAACAACTGCCGCAATATAAGTGTTCCGCGCCCACTCCTCCTGCTGCTCTCTTGTACCGCGCGTGTTACACTAGGCTGATAGTCGGCTGGTTTTTGTAGTTATCAAAAGGTCTTGTGGCTTGCGTCAACAACTGCCGCAGTATTAGTGTTCCGCGCCCACTCCTCCTGCTGCTCTCTTGCTCCGCGCGAGTTAAACTAGGCTGATAGTCGGCTGGTTTTTTGTTGTCATCAAAAGGTCTCGTGGCTTGCGTCAACAACTGCCGCAATATTAGTGTTCCGCGCCCACTCCTCCTGCTGCTCTCTTGTACCGCGCGTGTTACACTAGGCTGATAGTCGACTGGTTTTTGTTGTTATCAAAAGGTCTCGTGGCTTGCGTCAACAACTGCCGCAATATTAGTGTTCCGCGCCCACTCCTCCTGCTGCTCTCTTGTACCGCGCATGTTACACTAGGCTGATAGTCGGCTGGTTTTTGTTGTTATCAAAAGATCTCGTGGCTTGCGTCAACAACTGCCGCAGTATTAGTGTTCCGCGCCCACTCCTCCTGCTGCTCTCTTGCTCCGCGCGTGTTAAACTAGGCTGATAGTCGGCTGGGTTTTGTTATCAAAAGGTGTCGTGGCTTGCGTCAACAACTGCCGCAGTATTAGTGTTCCCCGCCCACTCCTCCTGCTGCTCTCTTGCGCCGCGCGTGTTAAACTAGGCTGATAGTCGGCTGGGTTTTGTTATCAAAGGTCTCGTGGCTTGCGTCAAACACTGCCGCAGTATTATTGTTCCGCGCCAACTCCTCCTGCTACTCTCTTGTACCGCGCGTGTTACACTAGGCTGATAGTCGGCTAGTTTTTGTTGTTATCAAAAGGTTTCGTGTCTTGCGTCAACAACTGCCGCAATATAAGTGTTCCGCGCCCACGCTTCCTGCTGCTCTCTTGTACCGCGCGTGTTACACTAGGCTGAGAGTCGGCTGGTTTTTGTTGTTATCAAAAGGTCTCGTGGCTTGCGTAAACAACTGCCGCAGTATTAGTGTTCCGCGCCCACTCCTCCTGCTGCTCTCTTGTACCGCGCGTGTTACACTAGGCTGATATTCGGCTGGTTTTTTGTTATCAAAAGGTTTCGTGGCTTGCGTCAACAACTGCCGCAGTATTAGTGTTCCGCGCTCACTCCTCCTGCTGCTCTCTTGTACCGCGCGTGTTACACTAGGCTGATATTCGGCTGGTTTTTGTTGTTATCAAATGGTCTCGTGGCTTGCGTCAACAACTGCAGGAGTATTAGTGTTCCGCGCCCACTCCTCCTGCTGCTCTCTTGTACCGCGCGTGTTAAACGAGGCTGCTAGTCGGCTGTTTTTCGTTGTTATCAAAAGGCCTCGTGGCTTGCGTCAACAACTGTACAGTATTAGTGTTCCGCGCCCACTCCTCCCACTGTTCTTTTGAACCGCGCGTGTTTAATGAGGCTGCTAATCGGCTGGTTTTTTTTGTTATCAAAAGGTCTCGTGGTTTGCGTCAACAGCTGCCGCAGTATTAGTGTTCCGCCCCCACTCCTCCTGCTGCTCTCTTGCTCCGCGCGTGTTAAACTAGGCTGATAGTCGGCTGGTTTTTGTTGTTATCAAATGGTCTCGTGGTTTGCGTCAACAACTGCCGCAGTATTAGTTTTCCGCGCCTACTCTTCCTGCCGCTTTCTTGTACCGCGCGTGTTGAACGAGGCTGATAGTCGGCTAGTCATTGTTCTTATCAAGAGGTTTCGTGGTTTGCATCAACTGCTGCAGTATGAGTTTTCCGCGCCCACTCCTCCTGCCGCTATCTTGTACCGCGCGTGTTAAACGATGCTGCGAGGCAGCTGGTTTTTGTTGTCATCAAAAGGTCTCGTGGCTTGCGTCAACAACTGCCGCAATATTAGTGTTCCGCGCCCACTCTTCCTGCTGCTCTCTTGCTCCGCGCGTGTTAAACTAGGCTGATAGTCGGCTGGTTTTTGTTGTCATCAAAAGGTCTCGTGGCTTGCGTCAAGAACTGCCGCAGTATTAGTGTTCCGCGCCCACTCCTCCTGCTGCTCTCTTGCTCCGCGCGTGTTAAACTAGGCTGATAGTCGGCTTGTTTTTGTTGTCATCAAAAGCTCTCGTGGCTTGCGTCAACAACTGCTGCCATATTAGTGTTCCGCGCCCACTCCTCCTGCTGCTCTCTTGTACCGCGCTTGTTACACTAGGCTGATAGTCCGCTGGTTTTTGTTGTTATCAAAAGGTCTCGTGGCTTGCGTCAACAACTGCCGCAGTATTAGTTTTCCGCGCCTACTCTTCCTGCCGCTTTCTTGTACCGCGCGTGTTGAACGAGGCTGATAGTCGGCTAGTCATTGTTCTTATCAAGAGGTTTCGTGGTTTGCATCAACTGCTGCAGTATGAGTTTTCCGCGCCCACTCCTCCTGCCGCTATCTTGTACCGCGCGTGTTAAACGATGCTGCGAGGCAGCTGGTTTTTGTTGTCATCAAAAGGTCTCGTGGCTTGCGTCAACAACTGCCGCAATATTAGTGTTCCGCGCCCACTCTTCCTGCTGCTCTCTTGCTCCGCGCGTGTTAAACTAGGCTGATAGTCGGCTGGTTTTTGTTGTTATCAAAAGGTCTCGTGGCTTGCGTCAAGAACTGCCGCAGTATTAGTGTTCCGCGCCCACTCCTCCTGCTGCTCTCTTGCTCCGTGCGTGTTAAACTAGGCTGATAGTCGGCTTGTTTTTGTTGTCATCAAAAGCTCTCGTGGCTTGCGTCAACAACTGCTGCCATATTAGTGTTCCGCGCCCACTCCTCCTGCTGCTCTCTTGTACCGCGCTTGTTACACTAGGCTGATAGTCCGCTGGTTTTTGTTGTTATCAAAAGGTCTCGTGGCTTGCGTCAACAACTGCCGCAGTATTAGTGTTCCGAGCCCACTCCTCCTGCTGCTCTCTTGCTCCGCGCGTGTTAAACTAGGCTGATAGTCGGCTGGTTTTTGTTGTTATCAAAAGGTCTCGTGGCTTGCGTCAACAACTGCCGCAGTATTAGTGTTCCACGCCCACTCTTCCTGCTGCTCTCTTGCTCCGCGCGTGTTAAACTAGGCTGATAGTCGGCTGGTTTTTGTTGTTATCAAAAGGTCTCGTGGCTTGCGTCAACAACTGCCGCAGTATTAGTGTTCCGCGCCCACTCCTCCTGCTGCTCTCTTGCTCCGCGCGTGTTAAACTAGGCTGATAGTCGGCTGGTTTTTGTTGTTATCAAAAGGTTTCGTGGCTTGCGTCAACAACTGCCGCAGTATTAGTGTTCCGCGCCCACTCCTCCTGCTGCTCTCTTGTACCGCGCGTGTTAAACTAGGCTGATAGTCGGCTGGTTTTTGTTGTCATCAAAAGGTTTCGTGGCTTGCGTCAACAACTGCCGCAGTATTAGTGTTCCGCGCCCACTCCTCCTGCTGCTCTCTTGTATCGCGCGTGTTAAACTAGGCTGATAGTCGGCTGGTTTTTGTTGTCATCAAAAGGTCTCGTGGCTTGCGTCAAACACTGCCGCAGTATTAGTGTTCTGCGCCCACTCCTCCTGCTCTCTTGTACCACGCGTGTTACACTAGGCTCAGAGTCGGCTGGTTTTTGTTGTTATCAAAAGGTCTCGTAGCTTGCGTACACAACTGCCGCAGTATTAGTGTTCCGCCCCCACTCCTCCTGCTGCTCTCTTGCTCCGCGCGTGTTAAATGAGGCTGCTAATCGGCTGGTTTTTTTTGTTATCAAAAGGTCTCGTGGTTTGCGTCAACAACTGCAGCAGTATTAGTGTTCCGCGCCCACTCCTCTTGCTGCTCTCTTGTACCGCGCGTGTTGAACGAGGCTGATAGTCGGCTAGTCATTGTTCTTATCAAAGGGTTTCGTGGTTTGCATCAACTGCTGCAGTATGAGTTTTCCGCGCCCACTCCTCCTGCCGCTATCTTGTACCGCGCGTGTTAAACGATGCTGCTAGGCAGCTGGTTTTTGTTGTCATCAAAAGGTCTCGTGGAGTGCGTCAACAACTGCCGCAATATTAGTGTTCCGCGCCCACTCCTCCTGCTGGTTTCTTGTACCGCGCGTGTTACACTAGGCTGATAGTCGGCTGGTTTTTGTTGTCATCAAAAGGTCTCGTGGCTTGCGTCAACAACTGCAGGAGTATTAGTGTTCCGCGCACACTCCTCCTGCTGCTCTCTTGTATCGCGCGTGTTAAACTAGGCTGATAGTCGGCTGGTTTTTGTTGTCATCAAAAGGTCTCGTGGCTTGCGTCAAACACTGCCGCAGTATTAGTGTTCCGCGCCCACTCCTCCTGCTCTCTTGTACCACGCGTGTTACACTAGGCTCAGAGTCGGCTGGTTTTTGTTGTTATCAAAAGGTCTCGTGGCTTGCGTACACAACTGCCGCAGTATTAGTGTTCCGCCCCCACTCCTCCTGCTGCTCTCTTGCTCCGCGCGTGTTAAATGAGGCTGCTAATCGGCTGGTTTTTTTTTTTGTTATCAAAAGGTCTCGTGGTTTGCGTCAACAACTGCAGCAGTATTAGTGTTCCGCGCCCACTCCTCTTGCTGCTCTCTTGTACCACGCGTGTTGAACGAGGCTGATAGTCGGCTAGTCATTGTTCTTATCAAGAGGTTTCGTGGTTTGCATCAACTGCTGCAGTATGAGTTTTCCGCGCCCACTCCTCCTGCCGCTATCTTGTACCGCGCGTGTTAAACGATGCTGCTAGGCAGCTGGTTTTTGTTGTCATCAAAAGGTCTCGTGGAGTGCGTCAACAACTGCCGCAATATTAGTCTTCCGCGCCCACTCCTCCTGCTGCTCTCTTGTACCGCGCGTGTTACACTAGGCTGATAGTCGACTGGTTTTTGTTGTTATCAAAAGGTCTCGTGGCTTGCGTCAACAACTGCCGCAATATTAGTGTTCCGCGCCCACTCCTCCTGCTGCTCTCTTGTACCGCGCATGTTACACTAGGCTGATAGTCGGCTGGTTTTTGTTGTTATCAAAAGATCTCGTGGCTTGCGTCAACAACTGCCGCAGTATTAGTGTTCCGCGCCCACTCCTCCTGCTGCTCTCTTGCTCCGCGCGTGTTAAACTAGGCTGATAGTCGGCTGGGTTTTGTTATCAAAAGGTGTCGTGGCTTGCGTCAACAACTGCCGCAGTATTAGTGTTCCCCGCCCACTCCTCCTGCTGCTCTCTTGCTCCGCGCGGGTTAAACTAGGCTGATAGTCGGCTGGTTTTTGTTCACAGAAGTTAAAAAACAGCGCTAAAAAGACGGGACAAGAAAAGAAAGGACAACAGGACAGGGCGCTGACTAGCAACCAAATATGTTTATTTCTTCAGTCAGCATACATATATACCACAGCACTATCGCAAAAAACAGCCTACGCAGCGTAACGTAAATAAACATAAACTACGCAGCGTAAATAAACATATTTGGTTGCTAGTCAGCGCCCTGTCCTGTTGTCCTTTCTTTTCTTGTCCCGTCTTTTTAGCGCTGTTTTTTAACTTCTGTGAACATGAACCAACCAGCCCAAATGCGTACGCTTCTGTGGTTTTTGTTGTTATCAAAAGGTCTCGTGGCTTGCGTCAACAACTGCCGCAATATTAGTGTTCCGCGCCCACTCCTCCTGCTGCTCTCTTGTACCGCGCGTGTTACACTAGGCTGATAGTCGGCTGGTTTTTGTTGTTATCAAAAGGTCTCGTGGCTTGCGTCAAACACTGCCGCAGTATTATTGTTCCGCGCCAACTCCTCCTGCTGCTCTCTTGTACCGCGCGTGTTACACTAGGCTGATAGTCGGCTAGTTTTTGTTGTTATCAAAAGGTTTCGTGTCTTGCGTCAACAACTGCCGCAATATTAGTGTTCCGCGCCCACTCTTCCTGCTGCTCTCTTGTACCGCGCGTGTTACACTAGGCTGAGAGTCGGCTGGTTTTTGTTGTTATCAAAAGGTCTCGTGGCTTGCGTAAACAACTGCCGCAGTATTAGTGTTCCGCGCCCACTCCTCCTGCTGCTCTCTTGTACCGCGCGTGTTACACTAGGCTGATATTCGGCTGGTTTTTTGTTATCAAAAGGTTTCGTGGCTTGCGTCAACAACTGCCGCAGTATTAGTGTTCCGCGCTCACTCCTCCTGCTGCTCTCTTGTACCGCGCGTGTTACACTAGGCTGATATTCGGCTGGTTTTTGTTGTTATCAAATGGTCTCGTGGCTTGCGTCAACAACTGCAGGAGTATTAGTGTTCCGCGCCCACTCCTCCTGCTGCTCTCTTGCTCCGCACGTGTTAAACTAGGCTGATAGTCGGCTGGTTTTTGTTGTTATCAAATGGTCTCGTGGTTTGCGTCAACAACTGCCGCAGTATTAGTTTTCCGCGCCTACTCTTCCTGCCGCTTTCTTGTACCGCGCGTGTTGAACGAGGCTGATAGTCGGCTAGTCATTGTTCTTATCAAGAGGTTTCGTGGTTTGCATCAACTGCTGCAGTATGAGTTTTCCGCGCCCACTCCTCCTGCCGCTATCTTGTACCGCGCGTGTTAAACGATGCTGCTAGGCAGCTGGTTTTTGTTGTCATCAAAAGGTCTCGTGGCTTGCGTCAACAACTGCCGCAATATTAGTATTCCGCGCCCACTCCTCCTGCTGCTCTCTTGTACCGCGCGTGTTACACTAGGCTGATAGTCGGCTGGTTTTTGTTGTTATCAAAAGGTCTCGTGGCTTGCGTCAACAACTGCCGCCATATTAGTGTTCCGCGCCCACTCCTCCTGCTGCTCTCTTGCTCCGCGCGTGTTAAACTAGGCTGATAGTCGGCTGGTTTTTGTTGTTATCAAAAGGTCTCGTGGCTTGCGTCAACAACTGCCGCAGTATTAGTGTTCCGCGCCCACTCCTCCTGCTGCTCTCTTGCTCCGCGCGTGTTAAACTAGGCTGATAGTCGGCTGGTTTTTGTTGTTATCAAAAGGTTTCGTGGCTTGCGTCAACAACTGCCGCAGTATTAGTGTTCCGCGCCCACTCCTCCTGCTGCTCTCTTGTACCGCGCGTGTTAAACTAGGCTGATAGTCGGCTGGTTTTTGTTGTCATCAAAAGGTTTCGTGGCTTGCGTCAACAACTGCCGCAGTATTAGTGTTCCGCGCCCACTCCTCCTGCTGCTCTCTTGTATCGCGCGTGTTAAACTAGGCTGATAGTCGGCTGGTTTTTGTTGTCATCAAAAGGTCTCGTGGCTTGCGTCAAACACTGCCGCAGTATTAGTGTTCTGCGCCCACTCCTCCTGCTCTCTTGTACCACGCGTGTTACACTAGGCTCAGAGTCGGCTGGTTTTTGTTGTTATCAAAAGGTCTCGTAGCTTGCGTACACAACTGCCGCAGTATTAGTGTTCCGCCCCCACTCCTCCTGCTGCTCTCTTGCTCCGCGCGTGTTAAATGAGGCTGCTAATCGGCTGGTTTTTTTTTTGTTATCAAAAGGTCTCGTGGTTTGCGTCAACAACTGCAGCAGTATTAGTGTTCCGCGCCCACTCCTCTTGCTGCTCTCTTGTACCGCGCGTGTTGAACGAGGCTGATAGTCGGCTAGTCATTGTTCTTATCAAAGGGTTTCGTGGTTTGCATCAACTGCTGCAGTATGAGTTTTCCGCGCCCACTCCTCCTGCCGCTATCTTGTACCGCGCGTGTTAAACGATGCTGCTAGGCAGCTGGTTTTTGTTGTCATCAAAAGGTCTCGTGGAGTGCGTCAACAACTGCCGCAATATTAGTGTTCCGCGCCCACTCCTCCTGCTGGTTTCTTGTACCGCGCGTGTTACACTAGGCTGATAGTCGGCTGGTTTTTGTTGTCATCAAAAGGTCTCGTGGCTTGCGTCAACAACTGCAGGAGTATTAGTGTTCCTCGCCCACTCCTCCTGCTGCTCTCTTGTACCGCGCGTGTTAAACGAGGCTGCTAGTCGGCTGTTTTTCGTTGTTATCAAAAGGCCTCGTGGCTTGCGTCAACAACTGCAGCAGTATTAGTGTTCCGCGACCACTCCTCCCGCTGCTCTCTTGAACCGCGCGTGTTAAATGAGGCTGCTAATCGGCTGGTTTTTTTTTGTTATCAAAAGGTCTCGTGGTTTGCGTCAACAACTGCAGCAGTATTAGTGTTCCGCGCCCACTCCTCTTGCTGCTCTCTTGTACCGCGCGTGTTCAACGAGGCTGCTAGTCGGCTGTTTTTCGTTATCAAAAGGTCTCGTGGCTTGCGTCAACAACTGCCGCAGTATTAGTGTTCCGCGCCCACTCCTCCTGCTGCTCTCTTGTACCGCGCGTGTTACACTAGGCTGATAGTCGGCTGGTTTTTGTTGTTATCAAAAGGTTTCGTGGCTTGCGTCAACAACTGCCGCAGTATTAGTGTTCCGCGCCCACTCCTCCTGCTGCTCTCTTGTACCGCGCGTGTTACACTAGGCTGATAGTCGGCTGGTTTTTGTTGTTATCAAAAGGTTTCGTGGCTTGCGTCAACAACTGCCGCAGTATTAGTGTTCCGCGCCCACTCCTCCTGCTGCTCTCTTGTACCGCGCGTGTTAAACTAGGCTGATAGTCAGCTGGTTTTTGTTGTCATCAAAAGGTCTCGTGGCTTGCGTCAACAACTGCCGCAGTATTAGTGTTCCGCGCCCACTCCTCCTGCTGCTCTCTTGTACCGCGCGTGTTAAACTAGGCTGATAGTCGGCTCGTTTTTGTTGTCATCAAAAGGTCTCGTGGCTTGCGTCAACAACTGCCGCAGTATTAGTGTTCCGCGCCCACTCCTCCTGCTGCTCTCTTGTACCGCGCGTGTTAAACTAGGCTGATAGTCGGCTGGTTTTTGTTGTCATCAAAAGGTTTCGTGGCTTGCGGTAACAACTGCCGCAGTATTAGTGTTCCGCGCCCACTCCTCCTGCTGCTCTCTTGCTCCGCGCGTGTTAAACTAGGCTGATAGTCGGCTGGTTTTTGTTGTCATCAAAAGGTTTCGTGGCTTGCGTCAACAACTGCCGCAGTATTAGTGTTCCGCGCCCACTCCTCCTGCTGCTCTCTTGCTCCGCGCGTGTTAAACTAGCCTGATAGTCGGCTGGGTTTTGTTATCAAAAGGTGTCGTGGCTTGCGTCAACAACTGCCGCAGTATTAGTGTTCCCCGCCCACTCCTCCTGCTGCTCTCTTGCGCCGCGCGTGTTAAACTAGGCTGATAGTCGGCTGGGTTTTGTTATCAAAGGTCTCGTGGCTTGCGTCAAACACTGCCGCAGTATTATTGTTCCGCGCCAACTCCTCCTGCTGCTCTCTTGTACCGCGCGTGTTACACTAGGCTGATAGTCGGCTAGTTTTTGTTGTTATCAAAAGGTTTCGTGTCTTGCGTCAACAACTGCCGCAATATAAGTGTTCCGCGCCCACGCTTCCTGCTGCTCTCTTGTACCGCGCGTGTTACACTAGGCTGAGAGTCGGCTGGTTTTTGTTGTTATCAAAAGGTCTCGTGGCTTGCGTAAACAACTGCCGCAGTATTAGTGTTCCGCGCCCACTCCTCCTGCTGCTCTCTTGTACCGCGCGTGTTACACTAGGCTGATATTCGGCTGGTTTTTTGTTATCAAAAGGTTTCGTGGCTTGCGTCAACAACTGCCGCAGTATTAGTGTTCCGCGCTCACTCCTCCTGCTGCTCTCTTGTACCGCGCGTGTTACACTAGGCTGATATTCGGCTGGTTTTTGTTGTTATCAAATGGTCTCGTGGCTTGCGTCAACAACTGCAGGAGTATTAGTGTTCCGCGCCCACTCCTCCTGCTGCTCTCTTGTACCGCGCGTGTTAAACGAGGCTGCTAGTCGGCTGTTTTTCGTTGTTATCAAAAGGCCTCGTGGCTTGCGTCAACAACTGTACAGTATTAGTGTTCCGCGCCCACTCCTCCCACTGTTCTTTTGAACCGCGCGTGTTTAATGAGGCTGCTAATCGGCTGGTTTTTTTTGTTATCAAAAGGTCTCGTGGTTTGCGTCAACAGCTGCCGCAGTATTAGTGTTCCGCCCCCACTCCTCCTGCTGCTCTCTTGCTCCGCGCGTGTTAAACTAGGCTGATAGTCGGCTGGTTTTTGTTGTTATCAAATGGTCTCGTGGTTTGCGTCAACAACTGCCGCAGTATTAGTTTTCCGCGCCTACTCTTCCTGCCGCTTTCTTGTACCGCGCGTGTTGAACGAGGCTGATAGTCGGCTAGTCATTGTTCTTATCAAGAGGTTTCGTGGTTTGCATCAACTGCTGCAGTATGAGTTTTCCGCGCCCACTCCTCCTGCCGCTATCTTGTACCGCGCGTGTTAAACGATGCTGCGAGGCAGCTGGTTTTTGTTGTCATCAAAAGGTCTCGTGGCTTGCGTCAACAACTGCCGCAATATTAGTATTCCGCGCCCACTCCTCCTGCTGCTCTCTTGTACCGCGCGTGTTACACTAGGCTGATAGTCGGCTGGTTTTTGTTGTTATCAAAAGGTCTCGTGGCTTGCGTCAACAACTGCCGCCATATTAGTGTTCCGCGCCCACTCCTCCTGCTGCTCTCTTGCTCCGCGCGTGTTAAACTAGGCTGATAGTCGGCTGGTTTTTGTTGTTATCAAAAGGTCTCGTGGCTTGCGTCAACAACTGCCGCAGTATTAGTGTTCCGCGCCCACTCCTCCTGCTGCTCTCTTGTACCGCGCGTGTTAAACTAGGCTGATAGTCGGCTGGTTTTTGTTGTCATCAAAAGGTTTCGTGGCTTGCGTCAACAACTGCCGCAGTATTAGTGTTCCGCGCACACTCCTCCTGCTGCTCTCTTGTATCGCGCGTGTTAAACTAGGCTGATAGTCGGCTGGTTTTTGTTGTCATCAAAAGGTCTCGTGGCTTGCGTCAAACACTGCCGCAGTATAAGTGTTCCGCGCCCACTCCTCCTGCTCTCTTGTACCACGCGTGTTACACTAGGCTCAGAGTCGGCTGGTTTTTGTTGTTATCAAAAGGTCTCGTGGCTTGCGTACACAACTGCCGCAGTATTAGTGTTCCGCCCCCACTCCTCCTGCTGCTCTCTTGCTCCGCGCGGGTTAAATGAGGCTGCTAATCGGCTGGTTTTTTTTTTTGTTATCAAAAGGTCTCGTGGTTTGCGTCAACAACTGCAGCAGTATTAGTGTTCCGCGCCCACTCCTCTTGCTGCTCTCTTGTACCACGCGTGTTGAACGAGGCTGATAGTCGGCTAGTCATTGTTCTTATCAAGAGGTTTCGTGGTTTGCATCAACTGCTGCAGTATGAGTTTTCCGCGCCCACTCCTCCTGCCGCTATCTTGTACCGCGCGTGTTAAACGATGCTGCTAGGCAGTTGGTTTTTGTTGTCATCAAAAGGTCTCGTGGAGTGCGTCAACAACTGCCGATTATATTAGTGTTCCGCGCCCACTCCTCCTGCTGCTCTCTTGTACCGCGCGTGTTACACTAGGCTGATAGTCGACTGGTTTTTGTTGTTATCAAAAGGTCTCGTGGCTTGCGTCAACAACTGCCGCAATATTAGTGTTCCGCGCCCACTCCTCCTGCTGCTCTCTTGTACCGCGCATGTTACACTAGGCTGATAGTCGGCTGGTTTTTGTTGTTATCAAAAGATCTCGTGGCTTGCGTCAACAACTGCCGCAGTATTAGTGTTCCGCGCCCACTCCTCCTGCTGCTCTCTTGCTCCGCGCGTGTTAAACTAGGCTGATAGTCGGCTGGGTTTTGTTATCAAAAGGTGTCGTGGCTTGCGTCAACAACTGCCGCAGTATTAGTGTTCCCCGCCCACTCCTCCTGCTGCTCTCTTGCTCCGCGCGGGTTAAACTAGGCTGATAGTCGGCTGGTTTTTGTTGTTATCAAAAGGTCTCGTGGCTTGCGTCAACAACTGCCGCAATATTAGTGTTCCGCGCCCACTCCTCCTGCTGCTCTCTTGTACCGCGCGTGTTACACTAGGCTGATAGTCGGCTGGTTTTTGTTGTTATCAAAAGGTCTCGTGGCTTGCGTCAAACACTGCCGCAGTATTATTGTTCCGCGCCAACTCCTCCTGCTGCTCTCTTGTACCGCGCGTGTTACACTAGGCTGATAGTCGGCTAGTTTTTGTTGTTATCAAAAGGTTTCGTGTCTTGCGTCAACAACTGCCGCAATATTAGTGTTCCGCGCCCACTCTTCCTGCTGCTCTCTTGTACCGCGCGTGTTACACTAGGCTGAGAGTCGGCTGGTTTTTGTTGTTATCAAAAGGTCTCGTGGCTTGCGTAAACAACTGCCGCAGTATTAGTGTTCCGCGCCCACTCCTCCTGCTGCTCTCTTGTACCGCGCGTGTTACACTAGGCTGATATTCGGCTGGTTTTTTGTTATCAAAAGGTTTCGTGGCTTGCGTCAACAACTGCCGCAGTATTAGTGTTCCGCGCTCACTCCTCCTGCTGCTCTCTTGTACCGCGCGTGTTACACTAGGCTGATATTCGGCTGGTTTTTGTTGTTATCAAATGGTCTCGTGGCTTGCGTCAACAACTGCAGGAGTATTAGTGTTCCGCGCCCACTCCTCCTGCTGCTCTCTTGCTCCGCACGTGTTAAACTAGGCTGATAGTCGGCTGGTTTTTGTTGTTATCAAATGGTCTCGTGGTTTGCGTCAACAACTGCCGCAGTATTAGTTTTCCGCGCCTACTCTTCCTGCCGCTTTCTTGTACCGCGCGTGTTGAACGAGGCTGATAGTCGGCTAGTCATTGTTCTTATCAAGAGGTTTCGTGGTTTGCATCAACTGCTGCAGTATGAGTTTTCCGCGCCCACTCCTCCTGCCGCTATCTTGTACCGCGCGTGTTAAACGATGCTGCTAGGCAGCTGGTTTTTGTTGTCATCAAAAGGTCTCGTGGCTTGCGTCAACAACTGCCGCAATATTAGTATTCCGCGCCCACTCCTCCTGCTGCTCTCTTGTACCGCGCGTGTTACACTAGGCTGATAGTCGGCTGGTTTTTGTTGTTATCAAAAGGTCTCGTGGCTTGCGTCAACAACTGCCGCCATATTAGTGTTCCGCGCCCACTCCTCCTGCTGCTCTCTTGCTCCGCGCGTGTTAAACTAGGCTGATAGTCGGCTGGTTTTTGTTGTTATCAAAAGGTCTCGTGGCTTGCGTCAACAACTGCCGCAGTATTAGTGTTCCGCGCCCACTCCTCCTGCTGCTCTCTTGCTCCGCGCGTGTTAAACTAGGCTGATAGTCGGCTGGTTTTTGTTGTTATCAAAAGGTTTCGTGGCTTGCGTCAACAACTGCCGCAGTATTAGTGTTCCGCGCCCACTCCTCCTGCTGCTCTCTTGTACCGCGCGTGTTAAACTAGGCTGATAGTCGGCTGGTTTTTGTTGTCATCAAAAGGTTTCGTGGCTTGCGTCAACAACTGCCGCAGTATTAGTGTTCCGCGCCCACTCCTCCTGCTGCTCTCTTGTATCGCGCGTGTTAAACTAGGCTGATAGTCGGCTGGTTTTTGTTGTCATCAAAAGGTCTCGTGGCTTGCGTCAAACACTGCCGCAGTATTAGTGTTCTGCGCCCACTCCTCCTGCTCTCTTGTACCACGCGTGTTACACTAGGCTCAGAGTCGGCTGGTTTTTGTTGTTATCAAAAGGTCTCGTAGCTTGCGTACACAACTGCCGCAGTATTAGTGTTCCGCCCCCACTCCTCCTGCTGCTCTCTTGCTCCGCGCGTGTTAAATGAGGCTGCTAATCGGCTGGTTTTTTTTTGTTATCAAAAGGTCTCGTGGTTTGCGTCAACAACTGCAGCAGTATTAGTGTTCCGCGCCCACTCCTCTTGCTGCTCTCTTGTACCGCGCGTGTTGAACGAGGCTGATAGTCGGCTAGTCATTGTTCTTATCAAAGGGTTTCGTGGTTTGCATCAACTGCTGCAGTATGAGTTTTCCGCGCCCACTCCTCCTGCCGCTATCTTGTACCGCGCGTGTTAAACGATGCTGCTAGGCAGCTGGTTTTTGTTGTCATCAAAAGGTCTCGTGGAGTGCGTCAACAACTGCCGCAATATTAGTGTTCCGCGCCCACTCCTCCTGCTGGTTTCTTGTACCGCGCGTGTTACACTAGGCTGATAGTCGGCTGGTTTTTGTTGTCATCAAAAGGTCTCGTGGCTTGCGTCAACAACTGCAGGAGTATTAGTGTTCCTCGCCCACTCCTCCTGCTGCTCTCTTGTACCGCGCGTGTTAAACGAGGCTGCTAGTCGGCTGTTTTTCGTTGTTATCAAAAGGCCTCGTGGCTTGCGTCAACAACTGCAGCAGTATTAGTGTTCCGCGCCCACTCCTCCCGCTGCTCTCTTGAACCGCGCGTGTTAAATGAGGCTGCTAATCGGCTGGTTTTTTTTTTGTTATCAAAAGGTCTCGTGGTTTGCGTCAACAACTGCAGCAGTATTAGTGTTCCGCGCCCACTCCTCTTGCTGCTCTCTTGTACCGCGCGTGTTCAACGAGGCTGCTAGTCGGCTGTTTTTCGTTATCAAAAGGTCTCGTGGCTTGCGTCAACAACTGCCGCAGTATTAGTGTTCCGCGCCCACTCCTCCTGCTGCTCTCTTGTACCGCGCGTGTTACACTAGGCTGATAGTCGGCTGGTTTTTGTTGTTATCAAAAGGTTTCGTGGCTTGCGTCAACAACTGCCGCAGTATTAGTGTTCCGCGCCCACTCCTCCTGCTGCTCTCTTGTACCGCGCGTGTTACACTAGGCTGATAGTCGGCTGGTTTTTGTTGTTATCAAAAGGTTTCGTGGCTTGCGTCAACAACTGCCGCAGTATTAGTGTTCCGCGCCCACTCCTCCTGCTGCTCTCTTGTACCGCGCGTGTTAAACTAGGCTGATAGTCAGCTGGTTTTTGTTGTCATCAAAAGGTCTCGTGGCTTGCGTCAACAACTGCCGCAGTATTAGTGTTCCGCGCCCACTCCTCCTGCTGCTCTCTTGTACCGCGCGTGTTAAACTAGGCTGATAGTCGGCTCGTTTTTGTTGTCATCAAAAGGTCTCGTGGCTTGCGTCAACAACTGCCGCAGTATTAGTGTTCCGCGCCCACTCCTCCTGCTGCTCTCTTGTACCGCGCGTGTTAAACTAGGCTGATAGTCGGCTGGTTTTTGTTGTCATCAAAAGGTTTCGTGGCTTGCGGTAACAACTGCCGCAGTATTAGTGTTCCGCGCCCACTCCTCCTGCTGCTCTCTTGTACCGCGCGTGTTAAACTAGGCTGATAGTCGGCTGGTTTTTGTTGTCATCGAAAGGTCTCCTGGCTTGCGTCAACGACTGCCGCAGTATTAGTGTTCCGCGCCCACTCCTCCTGCTGCTCTCTTGTACCGCGCGTGTTACACTAGGCTGATAGTCGGCTGGTTTTTGTTGTTATCAAAAGGTCTCGTGGCTTGCGTCAACAACTGCCGCAGTATTAGTGTTCCGCGCCCACTCCTCCTGCTGCTCTCTTGCTCCGCGCGAGTTAAACTAAGCTGATAGTCGGCTGGTTTTTGTTGTCATCAAAAGGTCTCGTGGCTTGCGTCAACAACTGCCGCAATATTAGTGTTCCGCGCCCACTCCTCCTGCTGCTCTCTTGTACCGCGCGTGTTACACTAGGCTGATAGTCGGCTGGTTTTTGTTGTTATCAAAAGGTCTCGTGGCTTGCGTCAACAACTGCCGCAATTTTAGTGTTCCGCGCCCACTCCTCCTGCTGCTTTCTTGTACCGCGCTTGTTACACTAGGCTGATAGTCGGCTGGTTTTTGTTGTTATCAAAAGATGTCGTGGCTTGCGTCAACAACTGCAGCAGTATTACTGTTCCGCGCCCACTCCTCCTGCTGCTCTCTTGCTCCGCGCGTGTTAAACTAGGCTGATAGTCGGCTGGGTTTTATTATCAAAAGGTGTCGTGGCTTGCGTCAACAACTGCCGCAGTATTAGTGTTCTTCGCCCACTCCTCCTGCTGCTCTCTTGCTCCGCGCGTGTTAAACTAGGCTGATAGTCGGCTGGTTTTTGTTATCAAAAGGTCTCGTGGCTTGCGTCAACAACTGCCGCAATATTAGTTTTCCGCGCCCACTCCTCCTGCTGCTCTCTTGTACCGCGCGTGTTACACTAGGCTGTTAGTCGGCTGGTTTTTGTTGTTATCAAAAGGTCTCGTGGCTTGCGTCAAACACTGCCGCAGTATTAGTGTTCCGCGCCAACTCCTCCTGCTGCTCTCTTGTACCGCGCGTGTTACACTAGGCTGATAGCCGGCTAGTTTTTGTTGTTATCAAAAGGTTTCGTGTCTTGCGTCAACAACTGCCGCAATGTTAGTGTTCCGCGCCCACTCTTCCTGCTGCTCTCTTGTACCGCGCGTGTTACACTAGGCTGAGAGTCGGCTAGTCATTGTTCTTATCAAGAAGTTTCGTGGTTTGCATCAAATGCTGCAGTATGAGTTTTCCGCGCCCACTACTCCTGCCGCTATCTAGTACCGCGCGTGTTAAACGATGCTGCTAGGCAGCTGGTTTTTGTTGTCATCAAAAGGTCTCGTGGCTTGCGTCAACAACTGCCACCATATTAGTGTTCCGCGCCCACTCCTCCTGCTGCTCTCTTGCTCCGCGCGTGTTAAACTAGGCTGATAGTCGGCTGGTTTTTGTTGTTATCAAAAGGTCTCGTGGCTTGCGTCAACAACTGCCGCAGTATTAGTGTTCCGCGCCCACTCCTCCTGCTGCTCTCTTGCTCCGCGCGTGTTACACTAGGCTGATAGTCGGCTGGTTTTTGTTGTCATCAAAAGGTCTCGTGGAGTGCGTCAACAACTGCCGCAATATTAGTGTTCCGCGCCCACTCCTCCTGCTGGTTTCTTGTACCGCGCGTGTTACACTAGGCTGATAGTCGGCTGGTTTTTGTTGTTATCAAAAGGTCTCGTGGCTTGCGTCAACAACTGCAGGAGTATTAGTGTTCCACGCCCACTCCTCCTGCTGCTCTCTTGTACCGCGCGTGTTAAACGAGGCTGCTAGTCGGCTGTTTTTCGTTGTTATCAAAAGGCCTCGTGGCTTGCGTCAACAACTGCAGCAGTATTAGTGTTCCGCGCCCACTCCTCCCGCTGCTCTCTTGAACCGCGCGTGTTAAATGAGGCTGCTAATCGGCTGGTTTTTTTTTTGTTATCAAAAGGTCTCGTGGTTTGCGTCAACAACTGCAGCAGTATTAGTGTTCCGCGCCCACTCCTCTTGCTGCTCTCTTGTACCGCGCGTGTTCAACGAGGCTGCTAGTCGGCTGTTTTTCGTTGTTATCAAAAGGTCTCGTGGCTTGCGTCAACAACTGCCGCAGTATTAGTGTTCCGCGCCCACTCCTCCTGCTGCTCTCTTGTACCGCGCGTGTTACACTAGGCTGATAGTCGGCTGGTTTTTGTTGTTATCAAAAGGTTTCGTGGCTTGCGTCAACAACTGCCGATGTATTAGTGTTCCGCGCCCACTCCTCCTGCTGCTCTCTTGTACCGCGCGTGTTACACTAGGCTGATAGTCGGCTGGTTTTTGTTGTTATCAAAAGGTTTCGTGGCTTGCGTCAACAACTGCCGCAGTATTAGTGTTCCGCGCCCACTCCTCCTGCTGCTCTCTTGTACCGCGCGTGTTAAACTAGGCTGATAGTCGGCTGGTTTTTGTTGTCATCAAAAGGTCTCGTGGCTTGCGTCAACAACTGCCGCAGTATTAGTGTTCCGCGCCCACTCCTCCTGCTGCTCTCTCGTACCGCGCGTGTTAAACTAGGCTGATAGTCGGCTGGTTTTTGTTGTCATCAAAAGGTTTCGTGGCTTGCGGTAACAACTGCCGCAGTATTAGTGTTCCGCGCCCACTCCTCCTGCTGCTCTCTTGTACCGCGCGTGTTACACTAGGCTGATAGTCGGCTGGTTTTTGTTGTTATCAAAAGGTCTCGTGGCTTGCGTCAACAACTGCCGCAGTATTAGTGTTCCGCGCCCACTCCTCCTGCTGCTCTCTTGCTCCGCGCGAGTTAAACTAAGCTGATAGTCGGCTGGTTTTTGTTGTCATCAAAAGGTCTCGTGGCTTGCGTCAACAACTGCCGCAATATTAGTGTTCCGCGCCCACTCCTCCTGCTGCTCTCTTGAACCGCGCGTGTTACACTAGGCTGATAGTCGGCTGGTTTTTGTTGTTATCAAAAGGTCTCGTGGCTTGCGTCAACAACTGCCGCAATTTTAGTGTTCCGCGCCCACTCCTCCTGCTGCTTTCTTGTACCGCGCTTGTTACACTAGGCTGATAGTCGGCTGGTTTTTGTTGTTATCAAAAGATGTCGTGGCTTGCGTCAACAACTGCAGCAGTATTACTGTTCCGCGCCCACTCCTCCTGCTGCTCTCTTGCTCCGCGCGTGTTAAACTAGGCTGATAGTCGGCTGGGTTTTATTATCAAAAGGTGTCGTGGCTTGCGTCAACAACTGCCGCAGTATTAGTGTTCCCCGCCCACTCCTCCTGCTGCTCTCTTGCTCCGCGCGTGTTAAACTAGGCTGATAGTCGGCTGGTTTTTGTTATCAAAAGGTCTCTTGGCTTGCGTCAACAACTGCCGCAATATTAGTGTTCCGCGCCCACTCCTCCTGCTGCTCTCTTGTACCGCGCGTGTTACACTAGGCTGTTAGTCGGCTGGTTTTTGTTGTTATCAAAAGGTCTCGTGGCTTGCGTCAAACACTGCCGCAGTATTAGTGTTCCGCGCCAACTCCTCCTGCTGCTCTCTTGTACCGCGCGTGTTACACTAGGCTGATAGCCGGCTAGTTTTTGTTGTTATCAAAAGGTTTCGTGTCTTGCGTCAACAACTGCCGCAATGTTAGTGTTCCGCGCCCACTCTTCCTGCTGCTCTCTTGTACCGCGCGTGTTACACAAGGCTGAGAGTCGGCTAGTCATTGTTCTTATCAAGAAGTTTCGTGGTTTGCATCAAATGCTGCAGTATGAGTTTTCCGCGCCCACTACTCCTGCCGCTATCTTGTACCGCGCGTGTTAAACGATGCTGCTAGGCAGCTGGTTTTTGTTGTCATCAAAAGGTCTCGTGGCTTGCGTCAACAACTGCCACCATATTAGTGTTCCGCGCCCACTCCTCCTGCTGCTCTCTTGCTCCGCGCGTGTTAAACTAGGCTGATAGTCGGCTGGTTTTTGTTGTTATCAAAAGGTCTCGTGGCTTGCGTCAACAACTGCCGCAGTATTAGTGTTCCGCGCCCACTCCTCCTGCTGCTCTTGTGTACCGCGCGTGTTAAACTAGGCTGATAGTCGGCTGGTTTTTGTTGTCATCAAAAGGTTTCATGGCTTGCGTCAACAACTGCCGCAGTATTAGTGTTCCGCGCCCACTCCTCCTGCTGCTCTCTTGTATCGCGCGTGTTAAACTAGGCTGATAGTCGGCTGGTTTTTGTTGTCATCAAAAGGTCTTGTGGCTTGCGTCAACAACTGCAGCAGTATTAGTGTTCCGCGCCCACTCCTCCCGCTGCTCTCTTGAACCGCGCGTGTTAAATGAGGCTGCTAATCGGCTGGTTTTTTTTTTTGTTATCAAAAGGTCTCGTGGTTTGCGTCAACAACTGCAGCAGTATTAGTGTTCCGCGCCCACTCCTCTTGCTGCTCTCTTGTACCGCGCGTGTTCAACGAGGCTGCTAGTCGGCTGTTTTTCGTTGTTATCAAAAGGTCTCGTGGCTTGCGTCAACAACTGACGCAGTATTAGTGTTCCGCGCCCACTCCTCCTGCTGCTCTCTTGTACCGCGCGTGTTACACTAGGCTGATAGTCGGCTGGTTTTTGTTGTTATCAAAAGGTTTCGTGGCTTGCGTCAACAACTGCCGCAGTATTAGTGTTCCGCGCCCACTCCTCCTGCTGCTCTCTTGTACCGCGCGTGTTAAACTAGGCTGATAGTCGGCTGGTTTTTGTTGTCATCAAAAGGTCTCGTGGCTTGCGTCAACAACTGCCGCAGTATTAGTGTTCCGCGCCCACTCCTCCTGCTGCTCTCTTGTACCGCGCGTGTTAAACTAGGCTGATAGTCGGCTGGTTTTTGTTGTCATCAAAAGGTCTCGTGGCTTGCGTCAACAACTGCCGCAGTATTAGTGTTCCGCGCCCACTCCTCCTGCTGCTCTCTTGTACCGCGCGTGTTAAACTAGGCTGATAGTCGGCTGGTTTTTGTTGTCATCAAAAGGTTTCGTGGCTTGCGGTAACAACTGCCGCAGTATTAGTGTTCCGCGCCCACTCCTCCTGCTGCTCTCTTGTACCGCGCGTGTTAAACTAGGCTGATAGTCGGCTGGTTTTTGTTGTCATCGAAAGGTCTCCTGGCTTGCGTCAACGACTGCCGCAGTATTAGTGTTCCGCGCCCACTCCTCCTGCTGCTCTCTTGTATCGCGCGTGTTAAACTAGGCTGATAGTCGGCTGGTTTTTGTTGTCATCAAAAGGTCTCGTGGCTTGCGTCAACAACTGCCGCAATATTAGTGTTCCGCGCCCACTCCTCCTGCTGCTCTCTTGTACCGCGCGTGTTACACTAGGCTGATAGTCGGCTGGTTTTTGTTGTTATCAAAAGGTCTCGTGGCTTGCGTCAACAACTGCCGCAATATTAGTGTTCCGCGCCCACTCCTCCTGCTGCTTTCTTGTACCGCGCTTGTTACACTAGGCTGATAGTCGGCTGGTTTTTGTTGTTATCAAAAGATGTCGTGGCTTGCGTCAACAACTGCAGCAGTATTAGTGTTCCGCGCCCACTCCTCCTGCTGCTCTCTTGCTCCGCGCGTGTTAAACTAGGCTGATAGTCGGCTGGGTTTTGTTATCAAAAGGTGTCGTGGCTTGCGTGAACAACTGCCGCAGTATTAGTCTTCCCCGCCCACTCCTCCTGCTGCTCTCTTGCTCCGCGCGTGTTAAACTAGGCTGATAGTCGGCTGGTTTTTGTTATCAAAAGGTCTCGTGGCTTGCGTCAACAACTGCCGCAATATTAGTGTTCCGCGCCCACTCCTCCTGCTGCTCTCTTGTACCGCGCGTGTTACACTAGGCTGTTAGTCGGCTGGTTTTTGTTGTTATCAAAAGGTCTCGTGGCTTGCGTCAAACACTGCCGCAGTATTAGTGTTCCGCGCCAACTCCTCCTGCTGCTCTCTTGTACCGCGCGTGTTACACTAGGCTGATAGCCGGCTAGTTTTTGTTGTTATCAAAAGGTTTCGTGTCTTGCGTCAACAACTGCCGCAATGTTAGTGTTCCGCGCCCACTCTTCCTGCTGCTCTCTTGTACCGCGCGTGTTACACTAGGCTGAGAGTCGGCTATTCATTGTTCTTATCAAGAAGTTTCGTGGTTTGCATCAAATGCTGCAGTATGAGTTTTCCGCGCCCACTCCTCCTTTCGCTATCTTGTACCGCGCGTGTTAAACGATGCTGCTAGGCAGCTGGTTTTTGTTGTCATCAAAAGGTCTCGTGGCTTGCGTCAACAACTGCCACCATATTAGTGTTCCGCGCCCACTCCTCCTGCTGCTCTCTTGCTCCGCGCGTGTTAAACTAGGCTGATAGTCGGCTGGTTTTTGTTGTTATCAAAAGGTCTCGTGGTTTGCGTCAACAACTGCCGCAGTATTAGTGTTCCGCGCCCACTCCTCCTGCTGCTCTCTTGCTCCGCGCGTGTTACACTAGGCTGATAGTCGGCTGGTTTTTGTTGTTATCAAAAGGTTTCGTGGCTTGCGTCAACAACTGCCGCAGTATTAGTGTTCCGCGCCCACTCCTCCTGCTGCTCTCTTGTATCGCGCGTGTCAAACTAAGCTGATAGTCGGCTGGTTTTTGTTATCAAAAGGTCTTGTGGCTTGCGTCAAACACTGCCGCAGTATTAGTGTTCCGCGCCCACTCCTCCTGCTGCTCTCTTGTACCACGCGTGTTACACTAGGCTCAGAGTCGGCTGGTTTTTGTTGTTATCAAAAGGTCTCGTGGCTTGCGTACACAACTGCCGCAGTATTAGTGTTCCGCCCCCACTCCTCCTGCTGCTCTCTTGCTCCGCGCGTGTTAAACTAGGCTGATAGTCGGCTGGTTTTTGTTGTTATCAAATGGTCTCGTGGTTTGTGTCAACAACTGCCGCAGTATTAGTTTTCCGCGCCTACTCTTCCTGCCGCTTTCTTGTACCGCGCGTGTTGAACGAGGCTGATAGTCGGCTAGTCATTGTTCTTATCGAGAGGTTTCGTGGTTTGCACCAACTGCCGCAGTATTAGTGTTCCGCGCCCACTCCTCCTGCTGCTCTCTTGTACCGCGCGTGTTAAACAAGGCTGATAGTCGGCTGGTTTTTGTTGTCATCAAAAGGTTTCGTGGCTTGCGTCAACAACTGCCGCAGTATTAGTGTTTCGCGCCCACTCCTCCTGCTGCTCTCTTGTATCGCGCGTGTTAAACTAGGCTGATAGTCGGCGGGTTTTTGTTGTCATCAAAAGGTCTCCTGGCTTGCGTCAACAACTGCCGCAGTATTAGTGTTCCGCGCCCACTCCTCCTGCTGCTCTCTTGTACCGCGCGTGTTACACTAAGCTCAGAGTCGGCTGGTTTTTGTTGTTATCAAAAGGTCTCGTGGCTTGCGTACACAACTGCCGCAGTATTAGTGTTCCGCCCCCACTCCTCCTGCTGCTCTCTTGCTCCGCGCGTGTTAAACTAGGCTGATAGTCGGCTGGTTTTTGTTGTTATCAAATGGTCTCGTGGTTTGCGTCAACAACTGCCGCAGTATTAGTTTTCCGCGCCCACTCATCCTGCCGCTCTCTTGTACCACGCGTGTTGAACGAGGCTGAACGTCGGCTAGTTATTGTTCTTATCAAGAGGTCTCGTGGTTTGCATCAACTGCTGTATGAGTTTTCCGCGCCCACTCCTCCTGCCGCTATCTTGTACCACGCGTGTTAAACGATGCTGCTAGGCAGCTGGTTTTTGTTGTCATCAAAAGGTCTCGTGGAGTGCGTCAACAACTGCCGCAATATTAGTGTTCCGCGCCCACTCCTCCTGCTGCTCTCTTGTACCGCGCGTGTTACACTAGGCTGATAGTCGGCTGGTTTTTTGTTGTTATCAAAAGGTTTCATGGCTTGCGTCAACAACTGCCGCAGTATTAGTGTTCCGCGCCCACTCATCCTGCTGCTCTCTTGTATCGCGCGTGTTAAACTAGGCTGATAGTCGGCTGGTTTTTGTTGTCATCAAAAGGTCTCCTGGTTTGCGTCAACAACTGCCGCAGTATTAGTGTTCCGCGCCCACTCCTCCTGCTGCTCTCTTGTACCGCGCGTGTTACACTAGGCTCAGAGTCGGCTGGTTTTTGTTGTCATCAAAAGGTCTCCTGGCTTGCGTCAACAACTGCCGCAGTATTAGTTTTCCCGCCTACTCTTCCTGCCGCTTTCTTGTACCGCGCGTGTTGAACGAGGCTGATAGTCGGCTAGTCATTGTTCTTATCAAGAGGTTTCGTGGTTTGCATCAACTGCTGCAGTATGAGTTTTCCGCGCCCACTCCTCCTGCCGCTATCTTGTACCGCGCGTGTTAAACGATGCTGCTAGGCAGCTGGTTTTTTGTTGTCATCAAAAGGTCTCGTGGCTTGTGTCAACAAGTGCCGCAATATTAGTGTTCCGCGCCCACTCCTCCTGCTGCTCTCTTGTACTGCGCGTGTTACACTAGGCTGATAGTCGGCTGGTTTTTGTTGTTATCAAAAGGTCTCGTGGTTTGCGTCAACAACTGCCGCAGTATTAGTTTTCCGCGCCCACTCATCCTGCCGCTCTCTTGTACCACGCGTGTTGAACGAGGCTGGACGTCGGCTAGTTATTGTTCTTATCAAGAGGTCTCGTGGTTTGCATCAACTGCTGTATGAGTTTTCCGCGCCCACTCCTCCTGCCGCTATCTTGTACCACGCGTGTTAAACGATGCTGCTAGGCAGCTGGTTTTTGTTGTCATCAAAAGGTCTTGTGGAGTGCGTCAACAACAGCCGCAATATTAGTGTTCCGCGCCCACTCCTCCTGCTGCTCTCTTGTACCGCGCGTGTTAAACGAGGCTGCTAGTCGGCTGTTTTTCATTGTTATCAAAAGGCCTCGTGGCTTGCGTCAACAACTGCAGCAGTATTAGTGTTCCGAGCCCACTCCTCCCGCTGCTCTCTTGAACCGCGCGTGTTAAATGAGGCTGCTAATCGGCTGGTTTTTTTTTTTGTTATCAAAAGGTCTCCTGGCTTGCGTCAACAACTGCCGCAGTATTAGTGTTCCGCGCCCACTCCTCCTGCTGCTCTCTTGCTCCGCGCGTGTTACACTAGGCTGATAGTCGGCTGGTTTTTTGTTGTTATCAAAAGGTTTCGTGGCTTGCGTCAACAACTGCCGCAGTATTAGTGTTCCGCGCCCACTCCTCCTGCCGCTATCTTGTACCGCGCGTGTTAAACGATGCTGCTAGGCAGCTGGTTTTTGTTGTCATCAAAAGGTCTCGTGGCTTGCGTCAACAACTGCCGCAATATTAGTGTTCCGCGCCCACTCCTCCTGCTGCTCTCTTGTACCGCGCGTGTTACACTAGGCTGATAGTCGGCTGGTTTTTGTTGTTATCAAAAGGTCTCGTGGTTTGCGTCAACTACTGCCGCAGTATTAGTTTTCCGCGCCAACTCTTCCTGCTGCTCTCTTGTACCGCGCGTGTTACACTAGGCTGAGAGTCGGCTATTCATTGTTCTTATCAAGAAGTTTCGTGGTTTACGGCTACAACTGCCGCAGTATTAGTGTTCCGCGCCAACTCCTCCTGCTGCTCTCTTGTACCGCGCGTGTTACACTAGGCTGATAGCCGGCTAGTTTTTGTTGTTATCAAAAGGTTTCGTGTCTTGCGTCAACAACTGCCGCAATGTTAGTGTTCCGCGCCCACTCTTCCTGCTGCTCTCTTGTACCGCGCGTGTTACACTAGGCTGAGAGTCGGCTATTCATTGTTCTTATCAAGAAGTTTCGTGGTTTGCATCAAATGCTGCAGTATGAGTTTTCCGCGCCCACTCCTCCTTTCGCTATCTTGTACCGCGCGTGTTAAACGATGCTGCTAGGCAGCTGGTTTTTGTTGTCATCAAAAGGTCTCGTGGCTTGCGTCAACAACTGCCACCATATTAGTGTTCCGCGCCCACTCCTCCTGCTGCTCTCTTGCTCCGCGCGTGTTAAACTAGGCTGATAGTCGGCTGGTTTTTGTTGTTATCAAAAGGTCTCGTGGTTTGCGTCAACAACTGCCGCAGTATTAGTGTTCCGCGCCCACTCCTCCTGCTGCTCTCTTGCTCCGCGCGTGTTACACTAGGCTGATAGTCGGCTGGTTTTTGTTGTTATCAAAAGGTTTCGTGGCTTGCGTCAACAACTGCCGCAGTATTAGTGTTCCGCGCCCACTCCTCCTGCTGCTCTCTTGTATCGCGCGTGTCAAACTAAGCTGATAGTCGGCTGGTTTTTGTTATCAAAAGGTCTTGTGGCTTGCGTCAAACACTGCCGCAGTATTAGTGTTCCGCGCCCACTCCTCCTGCTGCTCTCTTGTACCACGCGTGTTACACTAGGCTCAGAGTCGGCTGGTTTTTGTTGTTATCAAAAGGTCTCGTGGCTTGCGTACACAACTGCCGCAGTATTAGTGTTCCGCCCCCACTCCTCCTGCTGCTCTCTTGCTCCGCGCGTGTTAAACTAGGCTGATAGTCGGCTGGTTTTTGTTGTTATCAAATGGTCTCGTGGTTTGTGTCAACAACTGCCGCAGTATTAGTTTTCCGCGCCTACTCTTCCTGCCGCTTTCTTGTACCGCGCGTGTTGAACGAGGCTGATAGTCGGCTAGTCATTGTTCTTATCGAGAGGTTTCGTGGTTTGCACCAACTGCCGCAGTATTAGTGTTCCGCGCCCACTCCTCCTGCTGCTCTCTTGTACCGCGCGTGTTAAACAAGGCTGATAGTCGGCTGGTTTTTGTTGTCATCAAAAGGTTTCGTGGCTTGCGTCAACAACTGCCGCAGTATTAGTGTTTCGCGCCCACTCCTCCTGCTGCTCTCTTGTATCGCGCGTGTTAAACTAGGCTGATAGTCGGCGGGTTTTTGTTGTCATCAAAAGGTCTCCTGGCTTGCGTCAACAACTGCCGCAGTATTAGTGTTCCGCGCCCACTCCTCCTGCTGCTCTCTTGTACCGCGCGTGTTACACTAAGCTCAGAGTCGGCTGGTTTTTGTTGTTATCAAAAGGTCTCGTGGCTTGCGTACACAACTGCCGCAGTATTAGTGTTCCGCCCCCACTCCTCCTGCTGCTCTCTTGCTCCGCGCGTGTTAAACTAGGCTGATAGTCGGCTGGTTTTTGTTGTTATCAAATGGTCTCGTGGTTTGCGTCAACAACTGCCGCAGTATTAGTTTTCCGCGCCCACTCATCCTGCCGCTCTCTTGTACCACGCGTGTTGAACGAGGCTGAACGTCGGCTAGTTATTGTTCTTATCAAGAGGTCTCGTGGTTTGCATCAACTGCTGTATGAGTTTTCCGCGCCCACTCCTCCTGCCGCTATCTTGTACCACGCGTGTTAAACGATGCTGCTAGGCAGCTGGTTTTTGTTGTCATCAAAAGGTCTCGTGGAGTGCGTCAACAACTGCCGCAATATTAGTGTTCCGCGCCCACTCCTCCTGCTGCTCTCTTGTACCGCGCGTGTTACACTAGGCTGATAGTCGGCTGGTTTTTTGTTGTTATCAAAAGGTTTCATGGCTTGCGTCAACAACTGCCGCAGTATTAGTGTTCCGCGCCCACTCATCCTGCTGCTCTCTTGTATCGCGCGTGTTAAACTAGGCTGATAGTCGGCTGGTTTTTGTTGTCATCAAAAGGTCTCCTGGTTTGCGTCAACAACTGCCGCAGTATTAGTGTTCCGCGCCCACTCCTCCTGCTGCTCTCTTGTACCGCGCGTGTTACACTAGGCTCAGAGTCGGCTGGTTTTTGTTGTCATCAAAAGGTCTCCTGGCTTGCGTCAACAACTGCCGCAGTATTAGTTTTCCCGCCTACTCTTCCTGCCGCTTTCTTGTACCGCGCGTGTTGAACGAGGCTGATAGTCGGCTAGTCATTGTTCTTATCAAGAGGTTTCGTGGTTTGCATCAACTGCTGCAGTATGAGTTTTCCGCGCCCACTCCTCCTGCCGCTATCTTGTACCGCGCGTGTTAAACGATGCTGCTAGGCAGCTGGTTTTTTGTTGTCATCAAAAGGTCTCGTGGCTTGTGTCAACAAGTGCCGCAATATTAGTGTTCCGCGCCCACTCCTCCTGCTGCTCTCTTGTACTGCGCGTGTTACACTAGGCTGATAGTCGGCTGGTTTTTGTTGTTATCAAAAGGTCTCGTGGTTTGCGTCAACAACTGCCGCAGTATTAGTTTTCCGCGCCCACTCATCCTGCCGCTCTCTTGTACCACGCGTGTTGAACGAGGCTGGACGTCGGCTAGTTATTGTTCTTATCAAGAGGTCTCGTGGTTTGCATCAACTGCTGTATGAGTTTTCCGCGCCCACTCCTCCTGCCGCTATCTTGTACCACGCGTGTTAAACGATGCTGCTAGGCAGCTGGTTTTTGTTGTCATCAAAAGGTCTTGTGGAGTGCGTCAACAACAGCCGCAATATTAGTGTTCCGCGCCCACTCCTCCTGCTGCTCTCTTGTACCGCGCGTGTTAAACGAGGCTGCTAGTCGGCTGTTTTTCATTGTTATCAAAAGGCCTCGTGGCTTGCGTCAACAACTGCAGCAGTATTAGTGTTCCGAGCCCACTCCTCCCGCTGCTCTCTTGAACCGCGCGTGTTAAATGAGGCTGCTAATCGGCTGGTTTTTTTTTTGTTATCAAAAGGTCTCCTGGCTTGCGTCAACAACTGCCGCAGTATTAGTGTTCCGCGCCCACTCCTCCTGCTGCTCTCTTGCTCCGCGCGTGTTACACTAGGCTGATAGTCGGCTGGTTTTTTGTTGTTATCAAAAGGTTTCGTGGCTTGCGTCAACAACTGCCGCAGTATTAGTGTTCCGCGCCCACTCCTCCTGCCGCTATCTTGTACCGCGCGTGTTAAACGATGCTGCTAGGCAGCTGGTTTTTGTTGTCATCAAAAGGTCTCGTGGCTTGCGTCAACAACTGCCGCAATATTAGTGTTCCGCGCCCACTCCTCCTGCTGCTCTCTTGTACCGCGCGTGTTACACTAGGCTGATAGTCGGCTGGTTTTTGTTGTTATCAAAAGGTCTCGTGGTTTGCGTCAACTACTGCCGCAGTATTAGTTTTCCGCGCCAACTCTTCCTGCCGCTCTTTTGTACTACGCGTGTTGAACGAGGCTGATAGTCGGCTAGTTATTGTTCTTATCAAGAGGTCTCGTGGTTTACGGCTACAACTGCCGCAGTATTAGTGTTCCGCGCCCACTCCTCCTGCTGCTCTCTTGTACCACGCGTGTTCAACGAGGCTGCTAGTCGGCTGTTTTTCGTTGTTATCAAAAGGCCTCGTGGCTTACGTCAACAACTGCAGGAGTATTAGTGTTCCGCGCCCACTCCTCCTGCTGCTCTCGTGTACCGCGCGTGTTAAACGAGGCTGCTAGTCGGCTGTTTTTCGTTGTTATCAAAAGGCCTCGTAACTTGCGTAACAACTGCAGCAGTATTAGTGTTCCGCGCCCACTCCTCCTGCTGCTCTCTTGTACCGCGCGTGTTAAACGAGGCTGCTAGTCGGCTGTTTTTCGTTGTTATCAAAAGGCCTCGTGGCTTGCGTCAACAACTGCAGCAGTATTAGTGTTCCGCGCCCACTCCTTCCGCTGCTCTCTTGTACCGCGCGTGTTAAACGAGGCTGCTAGTCGGCTGTTTTTCGTTGTTATCAAAAGGCCTCGTGGCTTGCGTCAACAACTGCAGCAATATTAGTGTTCCGCGCCCACTCCTCCTGCCACTCTTTTGTACCGCGCGTGTTAAACGAGGCTGCTAGTCGGCTGTTTTTCGTTGTTATCAAAAGGCCTCGTGGCTTGCGTCAACAACTGCAGCCGTATTAGTGTTCCGCGCCCACTCCTCCTGCTGCTCTCTTGTACGGCGCGTGTTAAACGAGGCTGCTAGTCGGCTGTTTTTCGTTGTTATCAAAAGGCCTCGTGGCTTGCGTCAACAACTGCAGCAGTATTAGTGTTCCGCGCCCACTCCTCCCGCTGCTCTCTTGTACCGCGCGTGTTAAAATAGGCTGATAGTCGGCTCGTTTTTGTTGTTATCAAATGGTCTCGTGGTTTGCGTCAACAACTGCCGCAGTATTAGTTTTCCGTGCCCACTCTTCATGCCGCTTTCTTGTACCGCGCGTGTTGAACGAGGCTGATAGTCGGCTAGTCATTGTTCTTATCAAGAGGTCTCGTGGCTTGCATCAACTGCTGCAGTATGAGTTTTCCGCGCCCACTCCTCCTGCCGCTCTCTTGTACCGCGCGTGTTAAACGAGGCTGCTTGTCAGTTGGTCATTGTTGTTATCAAAAGGTCTCGTGGTTTGCGTCAACAACTGCCGCAGTATTAGTGTTCCGCGCCCACTCCTCCTGCTGCTCTCTTGCTCCGCGCGTGTTAAACTAGGCTGATAGTCGGCTAGTTATTGTTGTTATCAAGAGGTCTCGTGGTTTGCATCAACTGCTGCAGTATGAGTTTTCCGCGCCCACTCCTCCTGCCGCTACCTTGTACCGCGCGTGTTAAACGAGGCTGCTTGTCAGCTGGTTATTGTTGTTATCAAAAGGTCTCGTGGTTTGCGTCAACAACTGCCGCAGTATTAGTGTTCCGCGCCCGCTCCTCCTGCTGCTCTCTTGCTCCGCGCGTGATAAACGAGGCTGATAGTCGGCTGGATTTTGTTGTTATCAAAAGGTCTCGTGGTTTGCGTCAAACTCTGCCGCAGTATTAGTGTTCCGCGCCCACTCCTCCAGCTGCTCTCTTGCTCCGCGCGTGTTAAACTAGGCTGATAGTCGGCTAGTTATTGTTCTTATCGAGAGGTGTTGTGGTTTGCATCAACTGCCGCAGTATTAGTGTTCCGCGCCCACTCCTCCTGCCGCTCTCTTGTACCGCGCGTGTTAAACGAGGCTGCTAGTCAGCTGGTTTTTGTTGTTATCAAAAGGTCTCGTAACTTGCGTCAACAACTGCCGCAGTATTAGTGTTCCGCGCCCGTTCTTCCTACCGCTCTCTTGTACCGCGCGTGTTAAATGAGGCTGCTAATCAGCTGGTTTTTTTTTTTGTTATCAAAAGGTCTCGTGGTTTGCGTCAACAACTGCAGCAGTATTAGTGTTCCGCGCCCACTCCTTCTGCTGCTCTCTTGCTCCGCGCGTGTTAAACTAGGCTGATAGTCGGCTAGTTATTGTTCTTATCAAGAGGTCTCGTGGTTTGCATCAACTGCCGCAGTATTAGTGTTCCGCGCCCACTCCTCCTGCCGCTCTCTTGTACCACGCGTGTTCAACGAGGCTGCTAGTCGGCTGTTTTTCGTTGTTATCAAAAGGTCTCGTGGTTTGCGTCAACAACTGCCTCAGTATTAGTGTTCCGCGCCCATTCCTCCTGCCGCTCTCTTGTACCGCGCGTGTTAAACGAGACTCCTACTCGGCTGTTTCTTGTTGTTATCAAAAGGTCTCGTGGCTTGCGTCAACATCTGCCGCAGTATTAGTGTTCCGCGCCCGTT
Source organism: Rhipicephalus microplus (assembly GCF_043290135.1). Taxonomy (NCBI): domain Eukaryota; kingdom Metazoa; phylum Arthropoda; class Arachnida; order Ixodida; family Ixodidae; genus Rhipicephalus; species Rhipicephalus microplus. The sequence continues at coordinate 678,719 of NW_027464621.1, forward strand.
CCTCCTCCTGCTCTTTTGCTCCGCGCGTGTAAAACGAGGCTGATAGTCGGCCTGGTTTTTGTTCTTATCAAGAGGTCTCGTGGTTTGCACCAACTGCCGCAGTATTAGTGTTCCGCGCCCACTCCACTTGCCGCTCTCTTGTACCGCGCGTGTTAAACGAGGCTGCTAGTCGGCTGTTTTTTTTTTTGTTATCAAAAGGTCTCGTGGTTTGCGTCAACAACTGCAGCAGTATTAGTTTTCCGCGCCCACTCCTCCTCCTGCTCTCTTGCTCCGCGCGTGTAAAACGAGGCTGATCGTCGGCTGGTTTTTGTTCTTATCAAGAGGTCTCGTGGTTTGCACCTACTGCCGCAGTATTAGTTTTCCTCGCCCACTCCTCCTGCCGCTCTCTTGTACCGCGCGTGTTAAACGAGGCTGCTAGTCGGCTGGGTTTTGTTGTTATCAAAAGGTCTCGTGGCTTGCGTCAACAACGGCAGCAGTATTAGTGTTCCGCGCCCACTCCTGCTGCTGCTCTCTTGTACCGCGCGTGTTAAACGAGGCTGCTAGTCGGCTGTTTTTCGTTGTTATCAAAAGGCCTCGTGGCTTGCGTCAACAACTGCAGCAGTATTAGTGTTCCGCGCCCACTCCTGCCGCTGCTCTCTTGTACCGCGCGTGTTAAAATAGGCTGATAGTCGGCTCGTTTTTGTTGTTATCAAATGGTCTTGTGGTTTGCGTCAACAACTGCCGCAGTATTAGTTTTCCGTGCCCACTCTTCATGCCGCTTTCTTGTACCGCGCGTGTTGAACGAGGCTGATAGTCGGCTAGTCATTGTTCTTATCAAGAGGTCTCGTGGCTTGCATCAACTGCTGCAGTATGAGTTTTCCGCGCCCACTCCTCCTGCCGCTCTCTTGTACCGCGCGTGTTAAACGAGGCTGCTTGTCAGTTGGTCATTGTTGTTATCAAAAGGTCTCGTGGTTTGCGTCAACAACTGCCGCAGTATTAGTGTTCCGCGCCCACTCCTCCTGCTGCTCTCTTGCTCCGCGCGTGTTAAACTAGGCTGATAGTCGGCTAGTTATTGTTGTTATCAAGAGGTCTCGTGGTTTGCATCAACTGCTGCAGTATGAGTTTTCCGCGCCCACTCCTCCTGCCGCTACCTTGTACCGCGCGTGTTAAACGAGGCTGCTTGTCAGCTGGTTATTGTTGTTATCAAAAGGTCTCGTGGTTTGCGTCAACAACTGCCGCAGTATTAGTGTTCCGCGCCCGCTCCTCCTGCTGCTCTCTTGCTCCGCGCGTGATAAACGAGGCTGATAGTCGGCTGGATTTTGTTGTTATCAAAAGGTCTCGTGGTTTGCGTCAAACTCTGCCGCAGTATTAGTGTTCCGCGCCCACTCCTCCTGCTGCTCTCTTGCTCCGCGCGTGTTAAACTAGGCTGATAGTCGGCTAGTTATTGTTCTTATCGAGAGGTGTTGTGGTTTGCATCAACTGCCGCAGTATTAGTGTTCCGCGCCCACTCCTCCTGCCGCTCTCTTGTACCGCGCGTGTTAAACGAGGCTGCTAGTCAGCTGGTTTTTGTTGTTATCAAAAGGTCTCGTAACTTGCGTCAACAACTGCCGCAGTATTAGTGTTCCGCGCCCGTTCTTCCTACCGCTCTCTTGTACCGCGCGTGTTAAATGAGGCTGCTAATCAGCTGGTTTTTTTTTTGTTATCAAAAGGTCTCGTGGTTTGCGTGAACAACTGCAGCAGTATTAGTGTTCCGCGCCCACTCCTTCTGCTGCTCTCTTGCTCCGCGCGTGTTAAACTAGGCTGATAGTCGGCTAGTTATTGTTCTTATCAAGAGGTCTCGTGGTTTGCATCAACTGCCGCAGTATTAGTGTTCCGCGCCCACTCCTCCTGCCGCTCTCTTGTACCACGCGTGTTCAACGAGGCTGCTAGTCGGCTGTTTTTCGTTGTTATCAAAAGGTCTCGTGGTTTGCGTCAACAACTGCCTCAGTATTAGTGTTCCGCGCCCATTCCTCCTGCC